>NC_088284.1:49259719-49569492 GCF_036013445.1 Caloenas nicobarica
GGGCTCTGGGCTGTACTGTATGAAGGATGCTAGCATCAGCGAAGCATTATTACAGTATTTTATCTTGACCTGGGTTAGTTTAAACAACACACTGAGCTACTAGCAGCAATATACACAGTACAGGCCAGCCTCTCAAATAAGTCCTGTGACACACATTGGCTGCACTTGACTTCTGGTCACCAGCTTTTTACTGTGCTGCTGCTCAAACTAGTTAAAATAACACTAGCTGAGGTATGCAGGCTCTCTCTTGCAGCTGTAGTTTTGAGGTAGTGCATGCCCATGAGCTCGAACTGGAAAATGAAGAAGTCACATCTGTCAGTCTGCCAGTGTGCTGCATCTGCATGAATGCACAATCTGCTGAAAAGCAACCGACTGGCCAAGTCCTCCAAATACCAGGGCAAAGTTGTGCCAACAGTTGTCTCCCTGACAACTGTGTGAGCACTCTTCTATGTGGAAGAAATTGGTCACAATCAGTCTAGAAGGAAAGAACTTGTGGAAATCTCTCTGCTCCAGACAAGGCTGCGGTTTTGCCATCTTTAAAGAGAGAAAGATGGCAGGAGTGTCCCATTCTGGAGCAACACTAGAAATTTAATCTGTAAGTACATGCAAAGGCAACATGATTAAATCACAAGTATGGGAGCAATACAATGCTGTGTGCGGAAGTAGGCTCACATCAGTTCTACATTTTGTACACAGACAGCCTAAGAGAAGAGATTCCCTGCTGCAAAATGTCTGCAGTCTGCGTCCCTGGAGAATCAGTAGGAGTTGAAGAAAACTTCCAAATGTTACACGCATCTGCGAGGGAGACGAGGAAGCTGCCTTCTCCCAAGTTATCAACAGGGAAACCTGGGAATAAAGAGATTACAAGTCTCTGTGTGTGGTGCGATGTGTTCGTTTTCTTTGGTTTTGATGCACTGAGAAAAAAGCAAATCCCCCACTTTTCCTCATACAACATGGCAAAGTAAACCCCACGAATCCCTGCAGAAGTTGCAACAGTGTCTTCTTGCCCTCTGCCCTTCTAAGGGGAAATGTTGGGTGGCATATAACATTCAAAAAGTTAATGATCGGCTAGCCGCTAAAAGCTAACACTAGTGGCTTTGGGTTCCAGGAGGGCAGCCTGCTCATACCAAATGTGTGAGAGTACCTTACTCACGGGAAGCAGTGGCAGACTATAAAGTGCTCTGTTAATTATTGTTGACATTGCATAGAGAGCTTCATGCTGTCCTTTCTCTGCCTGCTTTGACTTAATTTGTTTGAGAAAGTACTTTTTCTGTGCTGCAGATTGCGTAAATTCATATACTCTACTGCACTGACAGATGTGTCTTTGTTTTAGAAGCAGCCATTATTTTTTTCAGTGCTGAATGTGAATGGAGCATTTCACATTGGTGGCTTCCAAAAATATTTATAAAGCAAAGCTGAGCTGCTCAAAATATTTTGCCCTCCTACACTGACATTCACAAGCCTTTATAACAGTGTTATCAAAAGTATTTGCAGTGGAACATGCATGAGTTGGCCACAAAGACTGTGTTAGTCAACAAATGACTGAAAGCACACATTTTAGTCAGCTCTACCCCCCACAATGTTTAGCAAATTCCAGTTAACACAACTGTAGCTAACAGGGTGATTATTCTGTATTGTGGGTGGAAGATTATCTTATAGTGATCCTTAGCTCTCATAACTTCTGCTTATCTGAGGAAACAGACAGTGAAGAAGTAGAAAGGGACTAAATCTCCCCTTTCTCCCTCTTTGTGCTGTTAAGACATGGTTTGGCTCTTCACTGACCTTCACAGGCAGTGGTTGCTCTTAGGCAAGCCATGGCTCTGGTAATCTGGCTGTGAGTGGTGGCATAGTTCACCTTCCACATTTCACTGCTGACGATTACCTATGTGTCCTTCAGCTCACTCTCCCGTTCATTGATTCTTCCTGAACACAGTGCTGAAGAAATGAAGTATACTGCATCCGCTTAAGCAAGGAGACATGCTCCCTGTGAACACATAAATGCATCAAACTTACTCTTAAGTTTCTTTATAAATTAAAAAGACCTCTCTACCAATTGATTGTAATGTTTTCCGTAATCTCCACCACTGTATTGAAACCAGGGCTTCCCACATATTTCTTCCCACAAAGAATCATCCAAGTGAACTAGATCTGCAATCAGTGCCCTCCACCTGCAAGTAGAAGAGCACAGCTGACTGACCTTGTTAGTATAGCAATGATAATTGACACTCAGTGATTTGAATGATAAAACCACATGTATTCCATGTCCATTCTCAGCTTTGGGCATTTCCATATTTAAAATCTTAAAAAGTGATGTAATGAATAGCAGTGAGTCCAAGAAAAATACTTACAAACCTGTTAAATAATGTATATCTCCATTGGCTTTTGTCAGCCCATCCCTGGCCCAAGGAATCAGAGACAATGAGGCTAAGCACCATTCTGAAATACTTTGATTCTACTCAAAAGGCAAATGGTTAGAAATGGCAGTTTAAACAGTGGGAAATCTTCCTTGCTGAACAGTATAGCAAGGAGCTGAATAGCAGGAAGAGGCAGAATCTGTCCTTCTACACTATTCTGCCTTCCTAAATATAAGTTTGTGATGATGGAAAAAAAGTGGGCAGCTTTACTCAACAACGAACAGGAACTCCACCTAATCCCCCTTCCTCATTATTTAGGAGATAAAATATCACTCTAACACACCCCATGACTCCACCCTCATAGGATGCCATTTCCTATTAATAGATATAGAAGTTTCTTTCTTCATAATCCTTGCATTGATTTGACACAATAATTTTCCATACACTTGCGTTTTTCCATTGCTAGACAATTCATTTATTTTTTAATTGCTGGTGAGTGTGTGACCTTTTTGACATCTGTATGCAGTGTTAGTTCTGTGGTATTTAAGTGTGTCAAAAAGAAAACTTCTTTACCTGAAGATCATTGCAGTGGAGATCAGTGGTTAATTTTTTTTTTTTAAGACACTTATTTTGGGTTTTTCTGTGCACTTTAGAGGCTTGTGTACTGAATTTGCTTCTAAAACTTCAAAACGGGAAAGAATAGCAACCTTTCAAGCATGTGTTGCAATGTGTTTGATACCTTCTTTCTAACAGCATGCAGCAGGTGAAAAAGTAGTAGTGGGTGACCCAGAATGTAGTTAAATAAAGAACTATGCAGAAAAGTAACAGCAGACACATGCAGTCTTTCATAGCTATGAAGTGTTAATTCCCTTTAATGAATGTATATCTTAATTTAAACAAACAAACAAATAAAGCCAACCAAACAAAAAAATCCCACCTCAATTTTCCCATTTTGGTTAGTGTAAAGTAAGAGAATACCAATCGTTTTGATTAAAATATCATTGAAGAAACTGCTCCTCTAGTATTTTGTGAACAAGTCTTGAAAAGAAATGAAATATGGTGTTTGCCTGTAATGTAACCGTGCCAAGGGATGCAGGAATTGATGTGACAGATCATCTCAGACTATCTGAAGAAATAGGTTAAAGGATGAGGGTTGACAGGAATGTTCTTCTGGCACAAGGTCACCCTCCAGATGAAGGATGACCTGTATCTGTGCAGAAGTCATTTGTTTTCGATAGCCAAGCCATGACTGTGAAGTAGGCTTCCTTTCCCCTGGGAGCTTGTCTCAGATTTCACCAGCTCCTACTGCAAGTGAAAAGCATGTTTCTTTGACCTTGACGTTTCTGGCATAAATGTTTAGAGGTATGTAAAATCTCCAAACAAATGCTTCTCTCCTTCAGGAAAGGATAAGTGAATAAACATGTAATAGATGATAGTGACATTACTTAATGCATGACTGATTTGCATGTTTATTCTGGTCTCACTGAAGCTGGAAGTGGCCACAGAAAATAAACAGGGCATGTTGTGACACCAGTGTGCCTGGTACCTCAGTGAGCAGGTACGTAGACATACACCCAGACATAGGCATAATGTTTGAAGATGCTTAATTTCCCAAGGAAGTCTTGAATTTGCCTGCAGAAGGCTTGCTAGAGCTTTTGAACTTTGTAAAAATGCAGTTGCAAAATCCACCTCGTGCCCCAAAAGTACAAATGAGATTTTGCAACCAGCTTGTTAGATGCTCATGTTCCCATTGCAACATGGTTTCTCTTAAGAAAGCATTTTTTTGAAAACATCCATGAGTTACTTGGGCTTCCATGCTCATGCTTGGTCGGTGTACAATGCAGTAGCCTTTTGGTGAACCACCTTCTGTTGAGAACAGCATTGCCACTACCAGGTGGGGACAAGAGATGCTGAGCAGCAGCCGCAGGTGGGTTATGCACAGTGAGATGTCCAACTGCATGGAGAGACAGGAGAAACAAGAACTGGCCAAACTGGTTACAGAGGCCCAGTCAGGGGCTCCCCGATGCTGAGTCTTGTTCAGGCAGGCTATGAAACCTGCTGCAGCAGGGTGGCTTCATTTGGAAAAAGCTTTGCACTCCCCCCTCCTTTTTTCTAATTCTCTCTCACTCCCATTTTTGTCCTAATTCCTTCTCCCCTTTTTATAGCATTGTGATTGAAAGAATACACTGGCAACGCTGAGTGCTGCATTGGAGAGAGGCCCCAGTTAAACTGGTTCCAGATGTGCTTGAACTGGCCTGGCTGTGTGCTCCGAAGAGGAAAGCGAGCCTCTCCAGTTACGAGAAGGCACCCATGTGCCAGGCGATGCACGTGGCTGGCTGCCACAGTTACTAACCTAGTATTAACTGTATTAATTGTGGACATAAACAGTGTTTAGTGCCAAGCATGTCACAAGCTGATTATAAAAGCTGTGGTGTAGGCAAAGTTTCAAATTATGCTTCACTTTTAATTTTAAGCGCCTTTCCCTCCCCCCTCCCTCTCCGAAATTCCTTGAATGTCTGTTTACGAAAATACGGATGTGTATGGAGAGGGAGAGCTATCAGGTTGTAAATACTATGGGAGTACCTGCTCACGGCTGGGAGCAGCCTGTCAGCAGGCGCCTGGACTAGGGGCCAGAGCTCCTGCAGCCCCGGTCACTGGAGACCCCCCCGCCCCGTCGCCTCCCAGCCCGACCCCCGCCTTCGCCGCCCCGCTGGGCGCAGCTGACCTACTTTCCCCGCATTTCTCTCCCTACTGCCCGGATCCCTCCCACGCTCCGGGGCTCAGTGGGTTTTAACCCTTCGGAGAGCAGCAGCAGCAGCAGCAGCAGCAGCAGCAGCAGCCGCAGCATCCTGCGCTGGTGCCCGCGGTGGATGGGCGCCCGCTGCGTGGCCGCGCAGGGAGAGGCGCGGGGGGAAGGCGGCGCGGCCGGGCGCGCAGGGCTGCGGAGCCGGGCGCTGTCCTGTCCGGCCGGGCCGCGGACCAGCACATACCGCAGCACCATCTGTTGGCCGCCTTGGTCTGAAACGCTCTTTTTATTTATCCGGTTGTTGCCCTAAGCTTCCTCCGCGCTGGTGTCCGACCCGGCCATTAACTCCCAGTAATTAATCTTTAACAAAGCAAATAATATCCATAATAAAATGTGACGTAATTAAAATCCCCCTGTATTCACCTAAATGGTGCCGATGGCATTTCTGTACAATGCAGCCCCACCCCTGCAAGGGGACAGGTCATCAAAGCTCTGCCCTTTGTGACTCATGCTCTGGCGCTTTCTTTGGGGAAGGCTGTGCGATTATCGTGACACACCGCATCCGGCACCGTGTACACTGAATATTGGCTTGGTGCTTTGTAGCAGACCATGTGCTTAGCCTGGTGAAATAGTGGTCACTATGATTTTTGGCTGACTACTTCTAACTCAGTTTTAGATCGCACTTTGCCTTCCTGTGTTTCTGCTAAAACAGTCAGGTGTTTTTTGCTCTTTTTAGAAGAATGTTAGAGGAAAAGCCCTTTAGTTGCATAAATGTTTGGAAAGGGAAAAGATAATGCTCTCTCATTTTTAAATATAAAGCTCTTCCTAAGCAGGCCAGAAGTAAAATGTTCTGAAATTAAGAATTTGGCATGTGCGCACACCTTTTAGAGTGCAATAATCTCTGCTTGGTTTGAAAAGTGCATGCTGGGTTTCAATAACAATTATTGGAAAACTTGTTAGCAAAGCATTTTCTGAAGTATATAAACATCACTGAGTATACAAAAAAAAGTGCATGCAAGTACATACAGATAATGAAATCGCCTCTTTTTTCAAAGAAGTTAAAGCTTCCCTGGTGCAGCTGGTAAAACTTGGCACAAATCGAAAACTGCTGGGAAAGTGTTTCCTGGCAGCACAGATTTCGTAGGTTCAGGGCCAATGGGCGTCCATAGAGTAATTGAGCTTTGTGGGCACTGTGACCCTGGAGTAACGGCCGCAGGTCACTTTTTGGCTGTCACGCTGTTCAAGGATGGTGGGGATGGGCCCTGTTTTCTGTTCTGTGTTTTAAGAAGACGGGCTGTCTTGTGTGCTTGGCTATGCTCCATTGCTTTAACACATTTTGCACTGAGGATATCTTGACTACTAGTGGCTACTGACCTATTCGTAACCTGTGTTTCACAGAAATTTTATTTTGACTGTGGTAAGTGGAGAGTTGCAGGGACATCTGGGCTTGATCTTCCCCCCTCCCGCAAAGGAGACACCTTCGGTCAGGCTTTGGGCTATCTAATGGTGTTGGATTATCCTTAGCTAACGTAATAGTGTCCTGCTGTTAAGGGTAATAAACAAATTCCCTACTGACCGTCAGACATTTCAGCAGCTTTGATAGGAATAACTGCCAGGTGTCACAAATAAGGCCATGGTCCTTGGCAGGACTTTAGGAGACTGTCCATGAGATAGTGGGTAATTCCTGGAAAAGAGGATTTTATAGAGGGGTTATAGATATTCATGCATCTAAATGGGCTAGGGTGCTGCTGCCTCCAATGTGTCTTTCTCGAAACACAGTATGCATATTGGTTTGTAGATGGCAGTCACCCAGAAGTATAAATTAGAAGCAATACTGGGTACAGCCAAGTGCAACTCACTACCTCCTTCACAGTTGTCTCTTCCTTAGTAGCTAACTTGGTTACCGGATAGTTCACTCAGGGTTTATTTGTTTGTTTTCAAACAGCTGTATGCAAGTTGCAGTGAACAGTAATGTGCAGGGAAAAAGAATTTGCACATTAGGTGGTAGATTTTAGGGACCTACCCAAGCAGAAAAATCAAGATTTTTGCAGAATAATTGATAGGCAAAAACCTCTCAGCCTGAATTTAGTGATCAGTTTACTATCATAGACTAATCTTTAGTTTTCTTTTACACAAATTATGTTTGACTTCATTAATGATTAAGTCAAAACTGGGTAGTGACTGCAGGAGCTGGTGTTAGTGACAGAGTTCTGGAATAATTTTATTAAGGGGGAATTTTTCATGTGTTTAGGTTAACCCAGAGAATCTGTGGTAAGGGAAGTAAAACTGATGTTGAATGAGTGCCACCAAATGTCCTCCTGCTGTATATGAAAGCCCATGTCTTAAGTGAGAGAAACACAGCATTGCACCACAAAGTTTTGTAACTTTGAGAGGGACATCACAGAGACAGCAAATTCTAATAGAGTCAGAGGAGTTATAGTTAATAACCAATTGAAGTGCAACAGCAATCTCTGGAGATCTGATAAAGGTCAAATGTCTGTGGTAGGGTCAGAAATACAGACATAACCCTGGTTATCCATTCAGCTCGTCTATCTGTTTCATTTTTTGTTTCCTCTGAGTGACATTGACACTGCGCTGTCTGTGGCTGTGCTGCATTATGTCAGATGATGGCATGATATACCTGATCTTCTTTTAGCAGGGCTGGTATGTGTCACAGGACTTTGTAACAGGTGACAAAAGTTACAGATTTGGCAATTAACATCTCAATTTCGGCCCTCCTTCTGCTACTATTGATCCCAATGCCAACCTTACCAGTTGCAGGGGGGCCAAGGTTGAGACTTGGGTGTATATGAACAGCAGAGTTTCAACAAACGAGACAAGCTAAGTGTTGCCAAATGTCCTCCAAGATGATTTCACCCCAGCTTCTCTATAGATTAAAAGGTTCTGATGGATTTCAAATTTTCATTTCATACATTAGTGTGACTAAAGAAGAAAGATTTGTATTACTCTATCTTTAGTCTCACAACTCCTTGAAATTCAGATGATCCAAGATATGATTTCCCAAGTGTGCCAAAACTCCAGTCATGTTTCTCTGTGCTGGAAGCTGGGGTAAAAGAGAGAAGCCAAAAAGCCATTTTTTATTGCATGCAATAATAATTGCCCCTTGTCATGCGGGAGTTCATTGCCTGAATTGCCATGCTGCAGCCAGAGACTGTATCTAAAGCACAGAGTATGAAGGAGATGTCTTGCTGTGGTGAGTGGCAAACCAGTTACGTCTCCTCGGCAATGTGAAGTGCCTTTTGTACTGGTGAAACAGCAGAAGGGGAGTAGACTAGGACAAGTGCCCACCCAAAGAGGCTGTTTATTGCATGATTGTGGTAATGTACTTATTTGGAGATGATAGAAATATTGTAGGTCGCAAAATGTGCTGAAGCCTGCATGCAGAATTTTAACATTTTTTACTGGAATACATTTATGTATAGATAAACTGATTGGTGCTGCAGTACGTGGCACCCCTTAAACTTGGAGGAGTGCCAGGGAACAAAAGTGAGTACCATACATTGTGGATACTCTGGATAGGGAGTGAGTAGCAGAGTCACTCTGTTAAATTAGCAGCCCACTGTGTATCTCAGGGCCTTTCCACAGGGGTTAGTGTGTGAAATGGCTTCTGCTGGCACAAGCTTTCCATTGTAATGATCTCTGTTCTGTTCTGGTTTACTATTTTGTTATAAATTAACTTAAAAGAGTCAGGTTTACCACTGTCTGAGCATGCTGTGAAAAACCTCGGTTTTGAAAAAGTGTGTAACTGTTCTTCACATGATGAAGGGTAGAACTAGAAAGTACAGTGTCCTGGATTCAGCCGGGATAGAGTTAATTTTCACAGGAGCCTGGAAGGACACACAGCCAGGACAGCTGACCCAAACTAGCCAAAGATATATTCAATATCATATGACGTCATGCTCAGTATAAAACTGGGGGACCTGCCTGAGGGAGAGAATTGCTGCTTGGAATTGGGCTGGGTACCCATTTCCAGGTGGTGAGTGATTGCATTGTGTATCCCTCACTTTGTATATTATTTTATTGTTATTGTTTACCTCTTCCCTTCTGCTGTCCTATTAAACTGTTTTTATCTCAACCCACAGGTTTTAATTTTTTTTTTTTTTTTGATTCTCCTCCCCACCCCACTGGGGTGGGGGAGTGAGCTAGCAGTTGTGTAGTACTTAGTTGCTGGCTGCTGCTAAACTGTAACATAGAGAAACAGAAATCGATGTAATGGCCTTGAGCTATTTGGAAGGACTTTCACTTTTTTTCGTATGGGTGATGTATATCTTATGGGACCTATGGTACTCAAATGGGGCAACACCGAAGTAGTTTGGTCTCACAACATGTACAATAGGTGCTATTGATTTGGTATTTGCCAGTATGCAGAGCTTTCTAAACACTTCCGTGTGGTGTGGTAGATAACTGAGCTGCCCTCTGCACATGAGTAAGCAAGGCAAGGTGCTGGAAGTATTTGAGCAATGTGAGAAGTAGTTTTCTAGACTCAGATAAATGTCTAGGCTTTGGTTTAGACAAAATTAACCTTCTACACAGAACAATAAGGAAGTAGCTGTCCTTTTCCTCTTGTGTCCTTGCCAAGTACAATAGATATAGTTGTCAGTATTCTTGCCAGTAATTCACCTATTATCTCAGTTTAAAAGTATTTCAGTGTTTCAAGGACAGTTTTTAATATACTGGAGAATATTCCTATCATGCTGTGGTATCTGGGCACGATCTCACCATTCATACAAGAGGAAAAAGAATAGCTTTGTTTCCAAAATGTCCAACCTTACTACAGCTTTAGAAGAACTCTTTGGAGAGCTGAATAGAAGGAAATGGCAAACTGAAGAGGGTTGCTAAGAAACAATTTCAGATGCTTCCAGATTTTATGAAAAAGAGGACACACCCACAGAATTGGACTAATCATGTCCAAAAGGAAACTATCAGCTAGCTATTTTTCTATTAGCTGACAATACTAGTTTACTAAATAAGGAAATGATATGGAAATAAGAGATTTGGGACCCAGTATCATTAATGAACGTATGGGGAGGCTTTCCTGAGGAAAAGCTTTGCACAAGACCTGAACTTAAAGTAAAACTTCCACTTTAATAGCCTCAGTGGAGAATCACATAAACAAGTTGCACAGTTGATTGGACATGTTGTGTTGGTGAGCATCAGGTGGAAAACCCACAGTAATGATCTACTTTGATGCAAGGAGAGTTCGTGCTGACATGACAACTGATGTGTGATATGTGCAGACATGCCCTGCAAGGCAGTCCCACACTTCCAATCAGTTGTCTGTAGCAAAAGTTTTTCTCACCTTCTGCTTTTCAGCTATTAAGCAGGTATAAGAGAACAACCTCACTGCTGTAGCTGGTCCCAGACACATTTTTCCACAGCTTCAGGTGTTTGGTTTTCTGTGTTACCTACTAGCATTTCTTCTACTCAGCTTAGCTTGCTGTTGGGGTTCGGTTTTACTGATGG
Source organism: Caloenas nicobarica (assembly GCF_036013445.1). Classification (NCBI taxonomy): domain Eukaryota; kingdom Metazoa; phylum Chordata; class Aves; order Columbiformes; family Columbidae; genus Caloenas; species Caloenas nicobarica. Next base: position 49,270,304 of record NC_088284.1, read on the forward strand.
TTTCGTTTTCTTTTTTTTTTTTCCTTAGACTTTTAATGATGTGAGTTTTCTCATGCAGTGTATGAAGCACTATTTTAATATACGTTAACATCTGGCTACAAAATGTCAGAAATTAGACAAACTGCCGAAGTCAGTCCTTTTTTTTTTAATATGAAATCTTGCCTTCCTCGCTACATGCTATGAGAAAGATTACCTGTGAACAACTAAATCAACTAAAAAGCAGAACACTGGGTACAATTTATCAAAGTAGCAACCCATGAAATGCCTTTCAAAATTAAACGGACACTATGGTTTTGGTCCTGGAACAAACTATGGTTACTTTAGTTCTTATTTAAGTAACACAGGTATATACTGATATTGTGACTCTGTTCTTCCATGTTCTTCTTAATGCAATTATACTTGTATACATCTTTGTCAATTTTTTTCTTTTTTTTCCTTTTTTTTTTTTTTAAATACAAAACCAAGTAGTGTATTTTTGTTATTACACAGAAGTATGTTAAAATATAAAAATATTTTAAAATAATTATGTGACACAGAGTTTCCCTCCTCCAACAATTAAAAAAAATCAATTTTTAATGAATAGCAACAAGAAAAAGTTACATATTATGTTTATTTTGTTGGGGGCAGCTTTTCTAACACCATGCTAATTATGCTCAACACAACTTCTTTTATAATATTTCAGTTAAAGGCACTTGGAATAGACTCTGAAACACTAGTTCACATGTAGGAAGATAGTCACGTTGACTTCTTTCTACTCTAAGTTTGATTGGACCTCCCTTTGAATGCAGCATGAAAAAAGTTGGCATTCTTCAAAGAACAGTTTCCTTTTATTAAAATCTTCTGCAGTCAGAGAAACATAGCTTTCATTGTGCTTTTTGCTATTTGAGTCATATGCTCAGTGAATGATTGATCAACACTTAGTCAAGCCTGGACATGGTAAACTAAAAAAGCAACATGATGAATGGAAGCTAAAATGTGTTTCAAAATATACTTCCTTCTTTATGATAAAAATGAAGGAAAATATTCCACCAAGATCTTGAATCTAGGATAAAACTACCAAGTCAAACATGGCAAAGTTTAATTTAAGGTTATATTCCAACTGGCAGGTAGACATAAAAAAAAAAGTATAACAGAAACGAGAGTTTGCCAAGTGGACAATGTTACACTCAAGTAGCAACTGACCTATTTGGATCTCAGCATTACTGAAGCTTCTTGGAAAATCAAAAGACAAGTGACAGTACCTGACCACATTCCTGTGCTAAACTGACTCTCCTCTTACCATCTACCTCAGCCCAGATCTGTGGGAACAGTGCCTGGAAGGAAGAAGGAATTCCTGTCTCCTTTAATGTCAAGTTCTGGAGTGCTGTGATTTCCTCCTATCTTCAGTCTTCTTCTGCTTTAATTACATTTTCCTTTAATTTTAAAGCAACGTCACCTGGAGAGATGACCATACGCTTCTTCCTTTAGATGGGCTTTTTTTCAGCTATTAACTTCATATCTCATACTCCTCCACAAGATGAGTACCTGCATTTATATGTAGAAAGGGGGTCAATTTATAGTGACCATACTTTTATCATTCATTATCTTTCCTCTCCTTCAGTACTATGTGTGCCTTTGTGGTTTTGGACTATAGCCTCTCTGGGATAATTCATTTCCCAGAAAGTCAGGCAACATGATCTTGACTAGGCTGTTAAATTTAATGGCACAACAAATAATGAATAGCTCTTTTTTCTATAGTAGCAAAAGTGGATTTCAGTGATGATGATTGCTTGAAGTAGGGATGACAATATTTCACAGTTACTACCAGGGAGCTATCAGTAAGCACCTGCCTCATAGTAATACCTTGTGATCAGTGTCCCAGGAGATGGCAGTTTTGAAGGTACCCAAGGCAACAAACCCAATCCTTTTTTTTTTTTTTTAAATATTTCTTCTGGCTGGTGAATATGAGTGGCCTAGCATGGAGAGACATGCTTCTTACCATCTATCATGTATGACTTGGATGTTCCTGTTGTTAGGTTATGTAATTAATTATGTGATTATGTGTGCCCCCATAGCCCGATAGAGGAGCTCAGCATTCTGCTGCATGTTTTCAAAATAGCATGTCTGAAAACTTAAAAAGGAAATCACATCTTTTTATATGCTTGGTTAGAAATCATATTTTCATTTGCATGCATACAGTTACTGGAAGTATACTCTTGTATCTTGATTAATAATAGCTTTTTAAGTAAGTGTGATTTTAAATGAATGGCTATTGTTTCATTTGGTGTGTGCTCACAGGAGACTTGTCAGAGTTTGTACAGGTTAACTTACCTTTCCTGTATCCCAAGAAGACGCATTTTAATGCAAGAAAAAACTTTGGTAGTGTTGAGGGGCATATAGTCTTGTTTGGTGGATACTGTTGCCCTCTGGAGGCCATTTCTTAATTATCACAATATTAGATTGGAACTTAAATTAAAACTTAGAAATGTTTGCTATTATAAACAAAATATTCCCTTTAGCAATTAAAAACATTGTGATTTTAATTAAAAGGGTTTATGAGCTTATCAGAGAAATAACTGGTTTCTTACTATGCTAATGATTTTTCTGCATTTGCTGTTTAGATTTGCAAATTACCAGACAGTAAAATTTAATTGCTTTTTAAGGGAGATGAATATTTAATTCGAATACAGTACTTGGGAAAAATAAGGATTTTGTGAATGTGTGTGTGTTTTAAGCAATGTATATAATCAAACTAGAGAGCGCGGGCGTCTCCTCGTGCACTGTAGAGACAGTTCTACGCAGTTCTACCGTTGCTCATGTAAGTGCAGGAAAAAGCACAGTGCAAGGCTGCGAGTAGAGGCAGCGCTGGGCTGCATTTGTGCTTTGTAGCTGTCATATTGCCCCTGGTTCAAAACAGCGCTACAGTCAAAGGCAGCTCACAGACCTGGGAGTTTGCTTGGCCATAGATAGTGAGGGTTAAGCAGATGGCCAGGCAGGCAGGTACTCAAACCTCACCTCCAGCTCCTTCTCCACTCCATGTCCTCCTGGCAAGGGAGCCCTGCTGGACTCTGTGAAGTGGGCACACAGTAAGGGTCACACCTCCAGAGTGTCTCACAAGCATCCTGGAGTGGAAACTGGATTTCTGCATTTGTCTAAAAAAAAGGCACCTTCTTTTTCCTTCATTTCTGGGTCTGCTAGAGACTTTGAGCTCATTACAACAGGTTGGTGGATGACTGTCTGAAGCTGACATCCAGCCTAGAGAGCAAAGACTGTCAGTCCTTGGCCACTGGAGTCAAATCTGAAATACCAAGCCAATTGCATTGGTAATAATTAATTGAGCTGCCCATGCAGAAAGATATTTCTCTATATGAGTAAGAGTCTACTTCTAAATATTTAGTTCTTACAGGCATTGCTCATCACTATCACTAGTGGTATGAATTAAGTATTAATTTATACATGTCTAATTGTTTAGCTTTTGCAATTAGTCCCTTGTCTACACTTATAATTAAATTGTTTTTTCTTCATAAATACTGTACCTCCCTGCCTTTTTTCTTTGATGGTGCTCTGATTTCTGCTGCCTCCCCAGCCCCATGGGGTGCTGGCGTTAGCTCCTACTGTTCTTTCCTGAGCTTCTGCCCCAGTGAGCGCTTGTGTTTCAGGACATGGCCATGACAGCAAAGAAGAACCTTGTACTAGCACAGGGTGGAACAGGTCTGTCCATGCATGAAATAGGACAAGGGCAATGCTCGGTGCTCCTTTTTGTACTGTTGCCTAATGCCAGTGAGGCTGATGTTGCTGGTGGATAGTGAGCCGTGCACCCTGACAGACACCAGTTCTAGACCCGTTCTCTGGATTTGGCTGTTGCTTCCAATCCTCAATCAAGCTCCTGCTGCAGGATGGCCGGCGGCTTTTGGACAGGCATACAGAATACATCTGTTTCTCCTTGCAGACTCATCTTTGTCTGAAAGCTGCAAGTGTCCCTCCTTCTCCAGCTCTTCAATTGCTTCCTTTCATCACTGCAGGTTTGGTACTCCCTCTCTGAGCACAATTCGCATTATGCTTTGTAACCTTTATGGAAATGTAATCCAGTCTGTTGCACCGACCTTCATTAGTAATTCAGGTAAGCTGAGTGACAATCTTAAACTGCAGAAAGGCATAGGAGGGGTGCCTGTTAAGGAGTTCAACAACTGGGATTGCACTAGCTGTTTCTGTCAGTAACAGCAGTACCACATGCAGTACATTCAAGTATTATTATATAGTAGGGTAATATCAGTTCAAATTATTATTGCTTTTTCTGGGTTCAGGTGTGAATAAAGATTTCATACAAACTGAGATACCAGGAATTTGTATTTGAAGCTCTCTCAATATGCTCCGTAACTAATTAAAAGGATTAAATTTTCCTCCAGTGGAAATATTCAGTGAGTGACATAGCTCAGCAGTGCTGATATACTGAAAAATATTTTAATCTTGAGGATGAGCTGATGTTTTGTGCCTCATCATATGAAATTATGTACGTATACCTCCACCTTGTTTTTAGATATCTGCTGTATACATTAATGATAAAGTTTAAATGGTTACGTGTAAACCAGCAGGAACAGTCTATTACTATTCCTACCACAATTCTAGGTTTAGAAATGAGGACATATAGAAACAGAAGAATATTAAGGATGCCCGTAACAGCAAATGGAGAAGTCTTTACTCTCCTGCTTCCCTGCAGGTTCACCCTGTTTCTTCCTGGCAGTTCCCAACCTGATACTCCAGACAGGCTCTGCCTTATGTTACTTTCAGTATATATATATATATTTTTTCTTTTCCATATCCCAGCTCCTGAGTGACCATACTGATCGAGTAAATGAGGTTGCACCCTGGCTGCCTCCTGCACTTGTGCTACAGAGGTTCTGGCACAGCCTGGGCAGATAGGATCCTGGCTGGGCCCGCCATGGGCTCTGAGCAGCCACTTTCCAGGCAGAGGCAGAGAAGGAGAAGGGTAGAGCAGGAGGACATAGCAGAGGACGACGGAGGGCGCTGCAGAAACTTGCACCCTCTAAACAAGCCATGTCAGAGGCAAGCAGGATGTGCAGCTCATCCTTCAGGGAAGATCTGGCGCAGCCCTGCCAAAATTGTTGGAGTAGGTCTGACTGGTGGAGCTTAGATCACGTTGAAAGGGGGCTTTTGGGGCTTGGGGGGAAGTTTCACCAGGTTGAAAATGGGGGAAATATGCATCTGCTATCCTTCTGGGGGAAAGGGAAAGGAAAGGTGCAGAAAGGTGCAGAAAGGAAAGGGGAAAGGAAAGGGGAAAGGAAAGGGGAAAGGAGAGGGGAAAGGAGAGGGGAAAGGAAAGGGGAAAGGGAAGGGAAGGGAAGGGAAGGGAAGGGAAGGGAAGGGAAGGGAAGGGAAGGAAAGGAAAGGAAAGGAAAGGAAAGGAAAGGAAAGGAAAGGAAAGGAAAGGAAAGGAAAGGAAAGGGCAAAGCAAAAGAAAAGAAAGGAAAGGAAAGGAAAGGAAAAGAAAAGAAAAGAAAAGAAAAGAAAAGAAAAGAAAAGAAAAGAAAAGAAAAGAAAAGAAAAGAAAAGAAAAGAAAAGAAAAGAAAGAGCCTACACATTATTTGCAGGTAGGAAACTTAAAACACGGAGGCAAAAATCAACATTTTTACTTTCAAAATGTAATTTTCCCCTGGTACGCTTGAGACTTTGGTCATGACAACACCTGAGAAACAAAGCCTGCATATGAAATGAGGCTTCCTGTGGAAGGGAAGAGGCTCAGGTTTAGGATTGAAGCTGGAGGAGGGTGACTAAGGTCAAGGCGGATCTACAGCACCAAATGTGAAACAAGCCTGTTCAGCTCACTTTCCACTGAATACAACTGGAGAGTCTTTACCATAATGTTTAACACATAAAGAGCACTTTCCCATGAAATTCTTTGAGAAAACTGAACAGTCGTTACAGGGAGACTGAGGCATCGAGAAAGAATGAGGTGTCTCCCCACAAGGCAAAGATGGACTTGGAGATAAATAATCCAGGTGTGCTGACTTCTGCTATATATTACTTCTGTTGGTTAAAAAAAGAGAGAGAAAATGTAGACCTTAAAGCCATATTGCTTTGGAGAGGAGAAGAACTTAAAATATCCTCTTCTGTTTGAAATATACCCTCTTTTCCTGTTAAAACCTCCAGTTTTAGGAATGGAGCTTTCATGGTGACCACAGGGAAGATTTAGGCTAACCATGGTAGCACTGACAGCTAATCCCACCTTCTGTTTCTCCTCTGGCCAAAAAATGCAAACCATGACAGGCCCAAAGACAATGATGTGGTGAGGGTTGCCCTGTGCACATGCTGGGTGATATTTAGAGTTACAGGAATATGAATAAAGAGTGCTCCAGAAAGGCGTTATTTGCTGTCAGTTGCAAATACCACGGCAGGAAGGAGAACTAAAATCAGCACACAGTTTCTCGTGTTGGTGATGGAGGTGATGGTGATGGAGGGCAAGTATAGCCACAAACGGAAGATCTGAGAGAGAACAAAGGTATTTGTAAATAACAGTGAGGAGAAATTCTAAATTGGGAGAACCACATGCTGACCACAGTGCAGCCCTGGGGCCATCCACTCCACCAGTGGGGCCAGCTTGGCTTTGTCTGCCACGGCGAATGGGTGGATGAAGGGATGGATGGATGGATGGATGGATGGATGGATGGATGGAGATTGTCACTACCATATGCATTCGCGTGGAGCAGCTGGCCAAGGTGCTGCAAAAACTGGCAAGACTTCAGAACTTTTCTCCAAAGTAAAAGGGAAGCAGAAATAATTCAAAATCAAAAGGACTTGCTAACATAAGAAGATGTCATGCATTGTGATGCGCCAATAACCCCATCCTTAGAACTGCTGAGAATCACTAGCTCAGTTCAGGAGCATTCCTCTTGCTGTACCTAACTTAGTCCCGTAATCCCTAACCCTTTGCACAGCTGTTCTGGTCTAAGTCATTGTGATTGACTGGGGGAGAAAAACACACAAGATCTCTGGAAGGTTCCTTTCCATAATTACTTCGGATGAAGTATTTACAGTTTACATCAGGAGCCACACCCTACACAATATTATTAAAATTTACAAGGGTTTGAATGAACAGCTGCATCTTACACAGTATTTTTTCATCTTTACATGTTAGACACTAGTTTGTTCCAGGCTGTTTACTGGACAAGTAACTTTTTTTTTTTTTATTCAGCCACAAGCCAAACTGCTGTTACTTGCTTGAAAAATTCTACCTCTGTTTATAGTGAAATATTAACAGTATTTCTTAAATGCTAGCTTACTTTGGCCTTACAAGTAGGGTGTGGGGAAGAAACTTGCTCTCATAATAATTTAGAAAATTGGTTTATTTCAGAGTTATGGTTGCAGCTACAGCTGATTATAAAACTTGTGGCGTAGACAGAGTTTCAAATTATTTGCTAATGACTCAAAGCATAGAAATTTCTTGAGCGATACCTGTGATGGAGAAAGCTCCCAGCCTTCATTCTCATGTTAACAAGAGGACTTTTTCCAACTGTTAGATCAAAGGCTCCAGGGGCTGCCCCTGCTTAGAGGTTGGAGACGCTTTAAGCTTTGCTAAGTTTAGTCTGATGGAAATATGGTGCTGAGGATGGTTTTTGCTTACATGCAAGCTGACACAACCCAAGGAGAGTTGGTACTTGAGGTCTGATAGGACATATAAGGCTTTCCATATAAGGCCTAAGGTAGGCTAGGTCTTCTGCTATGGGCTTGGGAAGAGTCCTGTATCCCATAGCAACAGCTGACTGAATGCAAAGACCAGTGAGGGAAAAAGTAACTTCAGATTTTCCTGTAATGCAAAGTGTGAGGAGGTTAACCTGAATCCATGTGCCTGGGTGCTGATGACTGGATAAAGTTAGTATGGCAGATGTACTTGGAGCAGCTGTGTAGCAGCCACCCTTGAGAATCTGCCAGACTCTTGGCTTCTCCCATCTTTCAAACCAAGAGACAGAGCCTGGTGGTTCCTTCATGTCTCAAAACAGCTTCACAGCGGGGGGAATATTCCCGTCTCCCCATTCTGGGCCCCTGCTTCTCCTCAAGGAGACTTGAAATAAGGGTTTCAAAAGCCCAGACTGGATCAAAAAAAGGTGATGATTCACTTGGGAATGAGCCTGATGGACAGGGACAGATGGTGGCACAAGCCACCTTCATCCAGCTGTAGGGCACTGTTAGCTGGCTTTTCCTAAGCTGTCTTGCACATTTGTTGTTTGTTTCTGATTTTATACAAAGAAGCAGCATACAAGTGTGTTTTTTAAACTGACAAACAACAGGAAATTAGGTGGCTGCTTTTCTGATTTTTCTTACTTATAAGCAAGGTCTCCCCTTTCCCCTGCTGCTCAGTAGAGTAAAAAATATTCCCTGGGTCAAAAATTAGCTTTCCTCTAGCTCTTCATATCGTTTAGCTCACGGCAGTTATTGTCATTAGTAAGACATCTCCAATTTAAGTGTCATAAAATACTAATTATAATAAGGAGCTTGATGTCTCTCCCTCGGTGTACCAGCTCAGGATGCTGCTGAAATCGTATTGGGCAGGAGTTATCAGGACAGAACAAGAAAGGTGTTTTGTCATGCTACAGAGGAGGTTAATTAGAAAACTTCTCACATTATTGGTGAACCTAATTAATTTCATTACTTTAGAAGGGAGTCCTGATTACAGCTGGAAAATATCTGATAAACCCAACAGCAAATTATGGGTAATTTGATACAAGACCACTCAAGTCTATGGTTACATGGCAACAGTGCATTTTGCTGACTTTTCAGTAAGAGTAATGACTAAGACCTGGGCAGAGAGAGCAGCACAGAATATCCACGAGGCACAAAGTGTCTTTTTCTGGTTTCATGGGAGGAAGGCCTGGTGATTTCAGGGAGTAAAAGAAAATGCTGCCATGGAAGGAGACTTACTGGTTGTTCCTTGTTTCCTCTAGGCAAATTATTTATGGAGATCACCTTCCCAATGATGCTATTTGTCAAAGCTTACTTGCTTGCCCTATGTTTTAACTCTACTGCACGATACTAATGAGATTCATTCTTTATTCCCTCTATGGGTTTATAAATAAATAGTTCTTGTCAGAGACATTATGCACATAGACTTACATGAACTCAAAGTTAATGTGGCTTTCAGCCTCCCCTCTGCATCTGCCCTTTGTGAAGATGTATTTCAAAAGCCATTTTCCCACCAGCTGCTGAGCTGGTGATAGATGTGATTTCATTAGCAAAGCAGATAGATACAAGTTGATATCCTGGTTGAATTGGTTACTGGAGCTGGGGGTTACAGAAAATCCTTAGGGATGCATGTACAGGCACGTAAAACCAACAAGGAAAAGAGCAATATAAAGAAAGTCTTTATCTTATTGCTCAGAGCTGTGATAATTATCCCAAAGGTTAGGCTGGCTTTGGAACTGCTGGCTGAATGCAGCAGAAAAGCCCTCTTGAGCTAAATACATGCCTTTTATTTTGTTGTATCTCCTTCCTTGTTACATATTTATTAAAACTTGCATGTAACCACAGCAAATACACCATTATATCTGTCTTGCTACAACCTGTTGCTCAGAATGACTGGGAGGCTGGCAGAGCTTCCCAGGGGTTCACCAATGCTGGGAAGTCCCAATGAGGTTTTCAGGGTGTTCCTCCCCTGATCTGCCAAGCCTGGCCTGGGTTCTGCAAGCAGAGGGTAGGGGAGCAGGGCATCCTGGGCATGCACTACCCCACGCCGCTGGGGCACACAGCAGGGCCATGGGCAGGAGGCCTGGGCCTCCCCATGTAACCGTGACCTTGTATTTGAGCTTCTTGCTGCCTCAAATGATTATACAAGGGCTCTGTGATGGATGGAAGGAAGGAAGGAAAGAAGGAAGGAAGGAAGATAAGATCTTGCCCACACTGGAGAAGGTTTGCTAGCGCAGATTTCCAAGAGACTTCTGTTAAAACAACAAGGGAATTTTTTGTGTGAAGTAGTTCCTTTTGGCTGTTTTGGTGATTTTTTTTTTTTTTTTTTTTTTTTCCCAAATGAATCTTGCATCTAGAGCTTTTGCCATTGTAACCGTGTCAGTCAGGGAATGAAAAAGAAATCATAGCTACGCTGACAGTACCTTTCAACGCTGGTGAGGAATGCCTATGATCACACACAGAGATGGGAGATGACTGAAAGTCTTGAAGACACATTCTCCTCAAGCTATGCAGAGAGTCTGAAGAACAATAAAGTGGAGCAGCTTGCTTAGAAAAGTCTCTCAGGGCTGCGGGATGTTGGATACGTGCCCTTATTCTTTTGGAAAGTAGTAGCATTAAGTCATGGGGAAGAGAAAGCAAGACACATACTCTTGGGAAAAATGACCTATTACATCTCTATTTTTTCCCCTTTCAATCCAGGGAAAATATTGTGCCATGCAGGTGATGGATGTGTTGAATTTACAGAATCAAAATATGAAAAATCAGTTCTTGCAAAACTCAAACTGAAGATGGGTTATGTAAGAGAACAGACCTGGCCCTGCATGTGATCTGATTATGAGTGGAAAGTCGTACATGTGCTTCTGCGTTTCTATAAACCAGGAGTTTGTAGAAGATGGTGTCCTGCCCCATAAAACTTTCATGCTGATAACAGAATTGGGTGGTGTGAGACAATTTCTGTCAGGAGGCTTTGACGAGCAGAGGACCCAGCTGCATCAGCCTGAATGTGACAGGCAGAATTTTGATCTACAAAATTTGAAGTGATCAAGTTTGTGCACAGACTGCCTCTACTCAGAGTTTCCTATGCCCTTTTTCACCAAAATCTGAAAATTCTGATGCTGAAATTTTGCTTGTTATTGCCTTGCTGACAGAAGTATTTTTGTTTGCTCTATTACTGCAGATGCCTGAAGAAAAAAACTATTCATCTTTCAGAAGAGGCTTAAAAGAGTTTACCTGACTTATTTTCATTTAAGCCATAGTAATAAGTTTATGTCTGAGTATGATTTTTTCTTCCCAATAATTAGAACACCTTGCAGTCTTATCTTTATCCCATAGTTCAAATCTTGTCAGTAGAATCTCAATAAAAGACAAACGCCAAAGCTTTTTATAAGTATTATTATTGTTTCTGGAATAAGTAAAATAATTATTAAAGTCTGAAAAGGTTCTGCCTACTAGGCTATCAGACCCATTTCTGTGGAAAAATTTATGGGACACTCAATATTTACTTGTAATAACTGTCCCACATAAATTGCAGTAATGCTATCTTAAATATGTTCTTTTCAATGCACATTTAACATGATTGTACAGCATAGGTTTTCTTAATTCAATTTATAAAAATCTGGCTGTTCTGTACCTACTAGCAAGCACTTAAGTGTTTATAATCATGCTGAGCTGAAGACCTGCTTTCACCATAATATGTTCATGAATGCATCCAAAAGGAGCTGACATCAGCCCACATGTGGAGGGTTGACTTTCTCTTTAACATGTAGCCAGTGGAGAGTATTTCTGTAAACACAGAAGAAACCCAAGCATGTAGATGTCTGGGGACAAGTTTCTTAATTTATGGAAATCATTGCTACCCAGCAGAAGTCAGTTAAGCTATGACAGCTCGTTCCCTGTGGTGGATCTGCCCTTTGGCTTCTGCACATGTGTGTTTGCGTGGGTAATGTGGGACAAGCTGAATGTGGCCATCCACTCTGACTAATATCCTTCCATGGGACACCACTCTCAAAACCATTATTTTTTCAAACTGTATGCTGTATAGGAACTGGTTTCTTTCTGCAATGCAAGACAATGTTGCTGCAGCCAGCACTCAGAAAGACTCTGTTTCTTACCAATTATTAAAAGCTCTCAAATTACATCAGTGGTAAAACTACTGCCTTAGCAGGGGTGTCAAACTCATTTTCACTGAGAGCCACATCAGGCTCAGGGTTGCCTTCAAAGGGCTGAATGTAATTTTAGGACTGTATAAATGTAGATGTAGTTGCATTTATACAGTCCTAAAATTACATTTGGCTCTTTGAAGGCAACCGTGAGGCTAATGTGGCTCCCGGTGAAAATGAGTTTGGCACCCCTGCTTAGAGGAACTATCTGGCCAAACCAAAATACATCTAAAAACTTCAGCATATATTCTTACAGGTAAGAATATAAAATCTGCTCCTGCCTTTCTAGGTGTCAAGACTGAAGACTCCAGCGGGTCTCTAGGTCTTGCTGATTCAGACCTCTAACATAGACACTATTAAGTACATTCAGGAAAGATTCAGTATTTCTGCCAATATCTCCATATTTTTGCAGGGATTTACTGTTACTGGTAGATTTTCTGCAGCAGTTCATTTTGCCAGCAGTGTGCATGTGGAAATTAATTTGGACCTAAAAAAAGAAAAAGAGAAGAAAAAAGTCCACAGTTGCAAGCCAGAACAACTTACAATGAACTTGTAAGGAAAAAGCATTGGCCATCCCTTCTTCAAAACACAATGTAATTTCTCTAAATTGATTCCTACTAATTTTCTTGTCCCTGGTGGATAGTATATGAAGAAATAGACTCAAAATAAGGGAAGAAAGACTTAGGCAAAGCATTAAAAGCAGAGATAGTGAAGCCCTGGGACAGATTGCCTGGAGAGGCTGTGAAATCCCCATTACTAGAGCTTGATGTTTGTCTTATCTCGTCTAAGATAAGACAAGCATTTGTAGGGAATGAAAGAAATAGTGATTTTGCCCTAAGAAAAAGAGTGGATGGCCTCTTCAAGTCTGGTCCAGATTCCTGCCATCCTCCCCTCTCCTTTCCCTGTGATTCATGTTTCCTTGAGGTTTCTGCCTGCCCTCTCCTATTTTCTTAACTGTGTATTATGGAAGACTCACATATAATTGTTGGGTATTTGAGTGTAATAAGATGTTTTGCATTTTCTTTGATTTTCAAACTACATTTATGTTGTTACATATCTGAAATAGCATATGACCTTGTTAAACCACACTTCAGTAAACCGTAGTTTGAAACAAAGAATGCAGTTTGGGATTTGGAGTTCGGCAAAGAACAAACCAATCTCATGCTACTGTCCTGCCAAAGAAAGACATGGTACACTTGAGGTGAAGGTCCTCAGAGGCCACTCAGAGGGCAGTGAGCCATCTCGTCAGCCACAAAGTGAATGAATTGGATCATAGGGAGAGTATTAACCATAGGATCATCTGGGTGGTCTTCATCGCTCAGCCTGGCTGATCTGCAAACTATGCAAATCCCCACTTGGCAGATGAGCAAGGGAAAAGATGGAAGTGTGCTTCTTTCCATGGTAGGTAAACCACACATTTCACTTTGCTTTTCAATCATGTTGCTTGAAGCCAAGCTTCTGTTGAGTCATGAGGCCAAAGGGACCGCTGCGTTCCCCTGTGATGTCAAAAAAGTAAGTCTTAATCTCCAAAAAATTATTTTGCATGGAGACATTAGTATGCCTTTTCCTGAATAATTTTACAAAACCCCCGGAGTAGAATTTGAGGGTTATTCTCTCTTTAATGTGTATATGCATACATATTTGGGAATATGCCTGCAAGTAAGTGAGCCTACAGTCCAGGGCTAGGTGTTGTGGCGTGTAAGCAGGTAGTTCTCTGACTTTGCTTTGAATACTTGCCACAGATAAAGCAAGAAACCCCCAGGAGGACTTATAAATCTTGACCACACAATTCCTCCTTGTAGCCTCAAACAGCATTACATCTGAATACAAAATGTCTGTTTATTTTATCTCACTGCAGACACAAGTGTCTTTGCTGCAAGAAGAAGAGCAATTAGACCATGACAAGGTTTTTCTTCTCTCAGCAAAAGTTGAGTGGGTCAGTCCGAAAAATCTTCTACTGCCGGACCGCCCACCCTTTGTGCCTGGAACACTCATTGATGCTGACAGATACTGGTTTAACAGTATGGATTCCTGGGTTTAAGATAGCAGATGGCCCTAAGTATTGGATTTCATATCACAAAATTTACCTTAAGAATCAGCTATGGAAATAATACCAGGGTTACAGTGAAGGAAAAATAAAAAAGTTCAGGGCCATCAATGTCTGTATTTATATCTTGTTGCCATGAAGGAACCAGTGCCTGAACTTAGTGGTTGAACAGTTGAATTTGCAGAGAATAAGCATGACTGTGTGTGCACAGGAGGGTATTTTTCTGCTAATATAGACCCGGATTCCCCTATAATTAGAGGTGGCAGATGGTGGGGTACTGCCACAACGTTCATTCTGGCTCCTCACTCCGAAATAGGATTTGGGGAAGCGAGAAGGTGTGCGGGGAGATGTCAGAGCTTTTTGGTTTTTGCATATGGTAACACTGGGCATGATTGATATCAGTTTGAAGCAAGCTGTTGTGTGTGTTTTGGGTTTTTTTTTATTTTCCACCCTTAACCAGACATGAAAAGCAGTCCCAGGCTGTGGCTTCAGCAACCGGCAGCGTGAGGCTAGCTGAGTTGTGTAGACTCCCACAAAGGGTGTCTTGTTTCCGGCAGATGTCCCATATACCAAGCCATTTGATCCCACCACAAAAATAGTTGCGTAAAGTATTGTGTGTTGGCTCTGGCCTGACAGCGATGGGACTGTTCCGCTTTGCTGGATGGGTGGAAGCATCCCACCGGGGCTGTGGCTTGTGTCCAGCAAGTCTTCTCCCACCATGGGGCAGTGAGGTTCCTCTCTGTGAGAATGAGAAAGGGAACTCATATGGAGGGGCTTTCCCTTCTCTTTTACAGTTGTGCTTTCAAAAATTGACACGTGTTTTCCTAATGGACTGCTGGCACCTAGCTTTGTTGCCCGGAGGGATGGGAGGGGGAATGCAGCAGGGCTGAAGGCTTCTGACACATTTCGGGAGTGTTGCTGTGCCTTCGGGAATATAAGGACCTACAGCCGAACCCTAAGCTGATGTCAACTGGCAGAGGTGGGTGACTGCATTGCTGGGAAGCTGATTTACACCTGCTGGGGATCTGGCCCCAAAGAAGAAGCATGAAGGAAGCAGAGTGTTTTGCATTGCACAACATGAGACGGTGAGGAGCCCGCATGCTCAGGAGCATTGTTATGGTTGAGACTGCTGTTGGTTTTCTTAAAGCCACTTTTTCTTTTTAGTATTGTGCGTTTTTCCCACCTGTGGCCTTTCCCAGGCTTGCTGGGAGCAGAGCTGTGCTGTTGCAGAATTTGAAGCTGGTAACTGCTCCTGACCGCTGCATACATATATTTTTCAGAAAATTGTTCCATAAAAATCATGCCACAAATTAACTCAGTTCCACAAACTAGTTCCATGTGGATCGGTCAGTGGAATCATGCAAGAACACTGCTTTTGAAAACAAAATGTTCTTAGCTGGAAGAGGCCTTCTGTTTTGTCCAGTGGGTTTCAGACCTGGCGAGAACTGGCTTTGCTCTGCCTTGTCCTTCCTCCTGGCTTTACGAGGTGTGTACAGTCAATCTGGCCTGTGAAAGTGGGCTGGGCACCACACCCAGGGAAGCAATAACCTGCTGCTGTCATCAGCAAAGCAAAGGCTCTGCAGCCCAGCAGGCTCAGTACTTCCCCTGGGCCGCTGCACGTGACAAAGCCTGTGCTGCCCGGCTCACAGGCAGAGTGAACCAAGCTAATCCCCTTGGGAAGCTCAAACGTGCTGTGGCCACACGTGCTGCCCCACGTCTCTGCTGCCATCGGCTTACGCGGTTTGATTAATGCAGAGTGTGCAAAACAGGTGTCGGCTCTTCTGACGCAGGCTGGAAAATGTCGCTGTTGCTTAAGTCAAATGCAAGTTCTTTTACAAGCTGTAAGACAGTGGAAAATGAGCACTTGAACTCTTGCTTTTCATGAGCTGTCCTTTCTCAGTTTCTGGTGTCCACGGCTCTGATAATTCTCTTCAGTGTAGTTGCAAGTGTGAGCTGCTCTGGCTCCCATCTGCAGCAGCACATGGCTTTTACAGCCTTCCCAATGCAAAAGTAGCAGTATTTTGTGGTGTGCTGGCAGTATGTTTGTTTATCTGTTTTAGAAGAACCTTTAACCACAACAGATTTTTCCATTTTCTAGGAGAAGCACTGTAGGCCAAGAGTGGAAGCATGAGAACTGGGAGAAAATATACTAGGTTAATGTCTCCCTAGGTCTGTAAAGCAGGAAAACCAAATTGATTGTCATTATGAAAATAACCATATAGGATCAGAAGAAAAGTTCATCCACTCACATGTGCTGTCTCTGGCGTGTGCTTAGACCAGAGTAAGCACATCCTCCTAGAGCCTCCTCTGGTATAGAACATCCTGGCTGCCAGTCAGGCTCAGAGTCTTGCTATGCTGGAGGCTGTTGCCTCTCAGTCTTCAGTGGACTTTATAAGGACTTTCCCTCACTGGCTTTTCCTAAATGCTTTTTGAACCTCTTCATATTTCTGTTACATGAAGCATCTCATGGTGGTGAGTTTCACCATTTCACATTATGAGGACAGAATGAGGGCTTGTCATTTTTCAGCTTGTTGCAGGAGCATGGAAGCACAGAAAGCACGGGAAAACAGCAGCCCCACTGGATTCTGTCAGCGCCCACCTGCTATGGAAAAATCACAGATGCCAGGTGGAGTGGGATTTGTCTGTGCCATTGAGCAGCAACATCTAGTAGTAAGCAGATGTTCCTACTAACCTCCACACGGGTTAGAGCAGTACAGAGGGCTGGTGTCAGATCCTGGTCTAGCTAGGTGAGTCCCTGACTGGTAGGATATCAATGCTATTGATCAGTTTTATTGCAGCTCTACCTAAAGGTCTTCACTTGAATCTGATCTGCATTTTCAAGATGCTGTAAACATATAGCAAAAAGACAGATCAGCTCCTGAGAGTTTTAGCCACTGAAATATTGAGTAAGCAAGAGCAGGTGGATTCGAGTGGGTGCCCAAGGCTGTAGATAGCCACTAACTTTCTTTCGCCACCTCTAGATTTGCTAGATGTCTGAGTTGGTGCTAGACAGTGCGGATTTTAGGAGCACCAGTCAAGCCACAACCAGAAAAAAGAGAAAGCCTGGTTGGTTTCTTGGTTTCTTACGATGATCTTTACGGAGCACCCTCCGTCCTGGGACAGAGCACAATACTGCATCTGACACACCCACCAAATTCATTTCTGTGCCTATGATATGCCCTGGAAAGGTGTTAGTTTAGTCAAAACTGAAACTCTCTTCCTGTCATCACCAGCCACTCAGAAAGGCAACAGAAGTGTGTATCTGGATGTTAGCCAACACAGTGCTTCCCTCCGGAGGTGTTTAAAGGAGAGCGTGCCCAGCTCCCTGTCTTTGCTCTTTGCCTCCACCAAGATGTTTGAAGTCCGAACCATTGCCTGACAGTGAAGAAAAGTCAACCTCTTCCTCTGCCATCTGCAGTGTGTTTTGAAATAGGTTGTCAGTTTTCCTTAGTAGTGATAAAAACATAACCCTATTTTATTATTTTCATTGACAGATCCGAGTACAAACAAGTCTGTAGCTTTAAAATCTGGTGTCCTACATCATCCTTACATCTGCTCAACAACTGCACAACTTTATTTACTAAACAGGATGCAGAAAAGCCAAGCAATCAAGCAGGAAGCTCTAAAACATAATGTAAATCTGCTTGCGTTGTGTAAGTCTGGTTGTGCTCAATACTCTGAGCCGGGGTATATTGTATAAGTGATTTCTTTGTTTTTATGAAAGGCAAGGTAGAAGAGAAGGTAAAAGTATAGTGCAAGGAAGCGTAATACTAAGACTGGAGTTTGTTTAATTTGCCATTGTATTGCTTAGTATCTCAGCAAATGAGGTCAAGTACATGTGTTTTAAATGTTAGTTAAGTCATGGCCTTTATGGATTGATATTGAAGAATACTGCTGTTTGATAAAATAAGACACAAAAATAATGCTGATAATTAGTTATTAATATTTTTTATTCTTTTGCTTGGAACTCACTTTTAAAAGGTTGAAATAGCATTCTCTGGTTGAAACAGGCCTGTGTAGCTGGTTGGAAAAGGACAGAAGT
Source organism: Caloenas nicobarica (assembly GCF_036013445.1). Lineage (NCBI taxonomy): Eukaryota > Metazoa > Chordata > Aves > Columbiformes > Columbidae > Caloenas > Caloenas nicobarica. Next base: position 49,288,228 of record NC_088284.1, read on the forward strand.
CTTGAGCTATCATACGAAAATGATGGATCAATATCAGCTATGGTATAAATGAGGATATCTTAAGAAGCTCATTGAATTTCTTCATAAAGGTGTTAATTGGTAAGTGCTGAGGAAGTCTGCTTGTCCTGTTTGTACTTGATGCATGCCAGTATCTGAATTTTCTGTTGGTCTCTATGACAATACACAACTGATGGCTTGCAAATACCTTTCTATAAGAACTGAAGCAATTTAGAAGGTTAAGTTACAACAGGTATCTAGAGGCATGTTTCTCACAAGCATCTGAAATGTGATTTTTTTTTTAAAGAATAAAATAAACTTGCTTTTCGTATGCAAATATATTGGCCCTAAAAAATGCTTTATCTTAATATTTCTTGTATCTCCCACCTATGGAATATTTTGATATGTTTTGGAAAAAAATAAGCAGCAACAACTGTGTTTGTACAGTAAGGACACACAAAGGATCTGTACCTTTTCAGATAGACTTCTAGATCAGAGTTGAAGAACTGCCAAGAGACTTCTGTGGGCAGAAGGATGTTGTTGGAACAGTGTGTGAATGGCTCAGCTTGTTGAAACAAGCCAAAACAAGATCCTCTATTCCTAGACAACAGCATCAAATCAAGTTTGAGGTAAATGCGGTTTGGCTGTGGAGAGAGATAATATAATGTATCTAATGTAGAACAGAAGAGCAGACTTCAGGAGCAAAATTAGTTCCTAATACAGCTTCAGTGGAATCAGTAGATGTTACACGAGTAATGAATATGACTCATATTATCATATAGAAATTATACATATATGAATATGACTTTTTCAATATATACGAAAATGACCTTTTTAATATGTTAGTAATCACTTTTAATAATACAATTATTAAATGCCACATTTCCTAATGAGTTAGCTAGAGTGTTGTAAAAGCATTTACATTTTTTTTGCCCTGAGAGAAATTCAGCAAAGTGGCACACCTGCTTAGTAATCCCACATTTTCATGCAATACCATGGGCGATGGTCTGCTCTCACTTATGCCAAGAAACCACAATGTAATAGGAAATTGGGACTTCTGGCCAAGGGGGACACATATTTATCCTAGATTAATTTATTTGAGAGGGGATGGTTATTCTGCCAATACTCCTATAACAAACAATAGCTTCAAAACTCAGCTGTAGTATTGTTAAAATTGAGTTTTGTACTATGATCAGAATACCTTGACTAAGCTTAGCATTTGGTTTTACTCTGTCGTTGATGTCTTCAAAAGGCTTTTTTCTGTTTGTTTGGTTTGGGGTTTTTGGTTGTTGTTGACTGAGATGATTCTTAAAATAAACTGTGCTAACTGTGGGAAAAAAAATCACTCACAAATTTGCATGAAAATAAGCAAACATTTTGTAAAACTGCTCAATCTAAAGAAACAAGCTTCTTCATAGAGGTCAAGATCATGAGGTGCATCTAGAACATCAGAAGATTTCACACTGATTTTCCTGTCTAAAGAGAAAAGCAAAGGAATGAGTAATGTGAAGAGTAATAATCAAGAGAGAAGGCTATGCCAGAGCCTTTGTGTGGGATTGGGGGGAGCAAAAATTCTTCAGCTCTCTGGCTTAAATCAGTTCAGCCAACACTGAGGGCAGCCAAGGAGAGAAGAGAGCTGCGGCTGAAACTTGCTAAGAGAACTGGCTCAACCTTCAGTTTAGTACCTTTTTCAGTCCACGTCCTCCTACATGCAGCTTGAGGAGGATGCTGAAGTCAAACTACAGGATTGCATTTGTATAATATAAGGAACTGTAGAATGCTCTGAAGGGCAGTGGTGACACAGGTTATATTTACCATATGTCTGTGCTAAGCGCTGAGCAAGATCTTGCTTAGTGCCTCCCTGGGTTGTCAGACCTGCAGTATGACTAGGCAGACTGGTACAAGCACTGAGAAAAAAATGAAAAAAATGTTGAAGTACTCAGGCTTTGAAGGGAGGTTAGTGAAAATCAGTTATTGTTTCATTTCTTCCTCAGCCCGCTCTAGAGACGTGAAGACCTGTATCTAGTGGAGTCCTTCAAGGGTCGGTACTGGGACCAGTACTATTCAATATATTCATCAATGACTTGGATGAGGGAATTGAGTGCACTGTCAGCAAGTTTGCTGATGACACCAAACCAGGAGAAGTGGCTGACATGCCAGAAGGCTGTGCTGCCATCCAGCGAGACCTGGACAGACTGGAGGGTTGGGCAGGGAAAAATTTAATGAATTTTAACAAGGGCAAGGGCAGAGTCTTGCATCTGGGCAGGAACAACCCCAGGTGCCAGTATAGGTTGGGGAATGACCTATTAGAGAGCAGTGTAGCGGAAAGGGACCTGGGGGTCCTGGTGGACAGCAGGATGACCGTGAGCCAGCACTGTGCCCTTGTGGCCAAGAAGGCCAATGGCATCCTGGGGTGTATTAGAAGGGGGATGGTCGGTAGGTTGAGAGAGGTTCTCCTTCCCCTCTACTCTGCCCTGGTGAGACCTCATCTGGAATATTGTGTCCAGTTCTGGGCCCCTCATTTCAAGAAGGACAGGGAACTGCTGGAGAGAGTCCAGCGCAGGGCCACGAAGATGATGAAGGGAGTGGAGCATCTCCCTTATGAGGAAAGGCTGAGGGAGCTGGGTCTCTTTAGCTTGGAGGAGACGGAGGGGTGACCTCATTAATGTTTATAAATACATAAATGGTGAGTGTTGCGAGGATGGAGACAGGCTCTTCTTGGTGACAACCAATGATAGGACAAGGGGCAATGGGCATAAACTGGAACACAGGAGGTTCCATTTAAATTTGAGAAGAAACTTCTTCTCAGTGAGGGTGATGGAACACTGGAACAGGCTGCCCAGGGAGTCTGTGGAGTCTTCTCTCTGGAGACATTCAAAACCCGCCTGGACGCCTTCCTGTGTAACCTCACCTAGGTGTTCCTGCTCCGGCAGGGGGATTGGACTAGATGATCTTTCAAGGTCCCTTCCAACCCCTAACATTCTGTGATATTGTGACTCTATGAAGACAGCAAAGTGTCTGTGGGGTTTCTCTTAAGGAGATAACAACGGATGCGATGCATGAAAGAAATGCAGTCTGACGCTGTGTCGTGCTAACTGCAATCACCCTTCCTCCCTCCACGGCTGCTCCATGCCGCCCAGCTTTTGGGCTTAGTTTACCTCCTCCTCAGCCTTGCTGTGGCCAAAGTGGCCACAGGAGCTGCCAAGCATCACATTTGGGCAGCTGAGGGAGGCGGGTGTCAACAGCCACAGTGGCAACCTGCCCGGGCTGTGTGTGCAGCAGGTGTTTCCCCAAGTGGTTCCTGGGCATCGGTGCTGCGGGCTTTGGTGCCTCTCCTCCATCACCCACCCTGTCACTGCTGGGGGACACCTTGGCTCCTCCTGCATCATCAAGGCCAGCCACCCAGAGCACCTGTCTCTGGCAGGACCACGCATCTCCCGCTGCAATGACTGCAAACATCACCTACTGTAGACAGGTTCCCATGAGAAGAACCGTCTCAGGGATTGTCGCCATAAAGTACATGTTTCCTGGACAGATGCAGATTCAAACAGATTACAGGTCAAAGAAGAAATCATAAACTCTTCCTTTGCTTGGCCTCTTAAATGAGAGACAGGTAATTTCCATGGACAGAGAGGGAATCTGGTTTTTTTTGTAATAATCCGTTTTTACTAGAGGGATATGCTCAGTAAGGTCAGTGTTTCAGCACAGGGATAAGGGTGGATAATTTCTTCATTTATTGCTGCGGGCTCGCTGTGGGGTCTGCTGCTCACCAGAGGCCCCAGGATAATGCAGAAACATAATTTTCTACATGTTGGTTTTCAAGTAAAGGACAAGGCTCTTGAGTTCATGTGGGTTAGACTGAGGCATACAGGTCACTTCAGTGCAGGATTATTAAATTTCTCCTAATTTACTCCTTTGAACAACAGTTTCATCTACATGTCCATAAAAGGTTTCCTGATCGTGTATGTGTGTGTGTGCGTGCCTGACATTCATTAATAGGAGATGCACTGAAGAACTGAGGATATTGAAAAGAAATCCCATAAAATATTTTTGCACAGAACAGCTGCATGTCTGGTCTCTTTAGCTCTATGCTAATTTCTGACAAGTAGATTCAAATTTCTCAATGCATGATTCTTGTTCCTTCAGTTATTCTGTAAAACTACTCTTTTAAGCCCAGGCACCAACATGTTGCTCTCTTTTCCCCATACATCTGCATCATATAGACTATATTTGTTCAGCAAGACAGCTGAAGTCACAGCCTTTCAAACTTTTGCTATGCATTCCATTCTCCTACTTGACTCTCATTTTAAATAAAACTTTGTTCTTCATCTATTTGGAGATCAGGAAAAGGACAATTTGGCTGCAAAAGGACATGCTCTAGGATCAAATAGGAGAGTCTGTGGAATGGATACAGCTCAACATCTGAGTTTTTATTCATCATCATCCTCCATCGTTTGGGATTTTCTGGGTCTAGCAGTAATCCAAGCAGCTCTTTTTGACAGATTTAGAGTGTTTCATACAGTAATTGGAATCTCACTGCTTTAATGTCTTCATTCAAACAGTTTCTCTGATCATGGCACTGAAAAGGAAGTCTTATGCTACACATAGCTTTATGTGAAAAAAGGAGGTTTATGTGATTATGGTAATAGTTCATAAAATTTCACAGACAAAGAATAATTTAGAATTCATTTATTCATAACAGCAGAAGCTAATATTCTTTTTGCCTACAAAAGAGTTTCAGACGTTAATCTTTTCTCCTAGATTTCTGCTATTCTGCATAGCTCGTTTGGATTGTTTCAGTATTACAGATGCCTTAACTACTTTTTTTTTTTTTGGTCTTTCTTAGTCTCTTAAAAATACTGTTTTTCATTAAATAAATAATGCTGATTCCATGAAGATGGTATCAAAGTTGTCTTCCAACTTTCCTGCAGATTTATATAAGTATTTGAACAGAACACTGATTTCTGGTCTCTGTTTTGCAGCTAAGCATTTTACTGATACAGAATAAATCACTTCCTCACAACTGAAGATATAAGTTTTAAGCAACTTAGCATATCCTTTTATAATTTGAGAATTTCTTGTTAATGGTGCATTTGCTTTGGTAACAGGGGAAGAGTGTATGTGCCTGACTGTTTACATATGTTATTTATATTATTTCAGTAGGATACTGCTATTTCCTTTTTTTTTTTTTTTTTTTTTTTTCTGATGACAGTCCTCTGTTTCAGTGTCTGTCTTATCTTGGATGCTTCAAACCTCCCTAAATGTAGTTTTACACTGAGCTCATAAAAGGCTGGCAACAGCTTCAAATACTTAAGTAGTTACTTGGGACCAAATTGTGTACTCCCTTGGCCTGACTTTGTCAAAAGCCTTGCAGCTGAAAGCAGAAAAAATTTGGCATGTAGCCATGAGAGAATTCAAGAGTGAAGACCATAGGCACCATGATTCAGATTAATCTCCGTATTAACTTCACCGAAGCAATATGTCTGGAACATATTAAAACAATTTTGCTGTGTGATCTGTCAGTTACGTGTTATCATTCTAGAGAGTGTTTCTTTAAAGCCCTGTCCTCTAGCTTAAATTAATTTAGCGATGGCTAACTGACAGATCACAGGAGCTACTTTATCTTAGAGGTGTCTGTGGGGGGTCTCCGGAACTTTTGGTGTCAGCCCCAGTGCCTTTTCGTGTTTTTACTGGGGAGCTGAAAATACAGGAAAAAATGCTGTTAACAAAATTTGCAGATGACAACAGGAACAAAGATCTGCTAGAGAAATACTAGTATAGAGAATGCAGGAAATTTCAGAAGAACAACAATCTGACCATTTACCTTTTTCTTAATAAAGCATGTTGGCTAATAAGAATTCCTGACAATATGTGCCTCTCTCTGTGTGTTTTTGTGTATGGCATTTTTTTTTTCCTCCTCAAGGACTGGAATACAAGGGTGGAAATAACATAGTTCTTTCTTCTTATTATTGTTTGGTTGGTTTTGGGTTTGTTTGGTTTTGTTTTGTTTTGGTTTAGTTTCATTTGTTTGTTTACTTTTGTATTGTTGTTGTTGTTGTTAAATACTGGTGACCTCTGGTGAGCTTCTTGCATCCTCACTCTACCTGTGAGCTGCACAGCTCGAGATGGGGCTTTGTCCTTTGGGATGGACAGGAGTTGGATGAAATCACCCATTGGGGCCATACAGATCCACAGGTGTGTGCCCCACCTTCCCTGAAAATCCCTGCAGTTTTGGAAACTTTGCTGGTTTGAGCTATTTCTATTTACGGCTTTGTCGAGTTTATGGCTGCGAGGATTGCTCTGAGAGCTTTGAGGGAAATGACCTTTTCGTTTATTCCTTGTCACATGCAGACTGTGAGGAGCAGAGACAAATAAGCTGTTGGTGTCACAGAGCAGATCTGAAATGCTTTTGAGATGCAGGCCAAAAAAACCCAAGAGGTGAGCTCCCGACCTTAAAGTTTATGGGCACTCACTCTCAGAGTATGGCCTTCTTCCTGGGTTCTTCAGCTTCATCTAATCACCTAAAGTTAGGTATATGTATATTTTTTCAGTTAAAAAAAAAAAAAAGTCATATGCTGTAACTAAAAGAGGATAAAAATGGTCAGTTCCAAAAATACACTGTGCCACAGAAAAGAGAAATATTTCCAGAATATAAGAAAAATCCCCATCAACAACATGCACATCTGCCCAGCATATCATCATTCCTGTGATGACATCTAGTGCCTCATTTCTTCCCTGCTTTCCTTGTGCAGGCAGGGAGAGTGTCATTCCTGCAGGGGCAGCCCCAAAACCAGCTGCCTGCAACAAGGAAAGAGGAAACAATTAATTGGGGTGATCAGCACTTCTCTAAAAGGCAGAAACAGTGCTGCTACCAGTCACTTGGCTGAGGTTTACATTGGCATCCTTAGTTCCTGCTGATACTGAAAAGTCAGCAGAAAGACTCCTTAGCACTGTTTTGAAAGTGTTAAAAAGCAGGCACTTCTATTACAGCGCACCAGACGCTTGGAGGATTGTTCCTCTAATCTAGCATGTGCATGACTCACACTTCTTGGTATTTATTACACATACCAGTTGCATATTCATTTGTTTCTACCACTTAGTTCATGCATTAAGCATTAATTATTTACATAATCCCACCCTTCGCCAGAAGTCCATCTTTGGTATTTGAGGGTCTTCAGTGCGGGTCTCTAATGGTCTTTGCCACTGGTGCCACCCCAGTGTCAGCTTCTTGACCTAATTTCTTGAGTATGTGTGGTGTTGTTTTGTGCTACCACACCGCAAAAGTCACATAGCTCTTTCTTCATCTAGTGGAACATTCTGATTTCCTGGCTTGCAAACCAAGGCAATCCTGCTTTGCCTCATGTCCAGTCTCTCTATATAGGCACTGTTTCTCTATTAAGTTCCTGTTTTACATTAGGCCTAGTCTTGTTACATTGTGCCTAGGGGTTTCTAAAAGAACTTTTGTTCCTCTTGTCCTCTGGCTCATCGACAGCAAGTGGCACTGCAGAACCGGTGTGCGGCATGGGTGTGCCAGGCCTATGACACTGTTGTCACCCTGGCAGGGCAGGATGCCAGGCCACATTTCCCAGCAGCAGGTGGCACCGGCTGCTTTTCTGCCATTTTGTCCTTGCCTGGACCACCCACCACACAGAAGTCTCTCAAGGCTGACAGCTGCCCAGTGCCCTTTGCACAAGACCAGCCAAGGGGTGAACAAGTTCCTCTGGATGGAAATGTAATTGGTGAAAAATTACGGTCAGCCCAACAGAAAGACTAAGGGCCACGCGAGAGTGCAGGAGCATTGAGCATGCAGCAGTATCTACAGGGTTTTCCTCCTGCAAAGGGTAGAGCTTGGCCAAGCTCACCCCGCTGCTGTGGGCTTGCTGTGACCAACAGAATGACTGGAAAGCCCATGCCTATTAATTAGTGGTGAGAGCAAAATACTTCTGAAAGAAGGCAAATTTATACATGGTTCCATGTTGCTAAGCACAGCTTAAGGAAACTAAATAAGTCAAACAATGACGGCACACTTATTCAGTCTTAACGGACCACAAAGATGAAATGCCTTTTTAACAGTGCACTATCACAGTGCCCCTACAAACACGGTACAGCTGCCAGGGTGCAAGCTGAGCCTTATTGCTTGCCTGCACATCAGTTTCCAGCTACTTTAAGTTTTTTAGCTTATGAGTGGAAAACTGTGTTTCTCAAAGTTTTTTTCACAGCTGACGTGTGCAGTGACTCTCTGCATTCCCACCCCACCCTGCCACTTGGAGTTATTGGTGACCCCCAAAGGTGTGTGAGCACATCACCTAGCCAGGGCACCAGCATGCTGGCAGCAGATCAGCACCTCGAGGACCGGAGGAGCAAGGACTGGCTGCATTTACTGGTTATAGGCATAAACGCCCCTTGCCTTTGAGCACATGTCCCAGTGTGGATGACATTTCCAGTGTGAAGCCTGTGTTAGCTGAAGAGTGTGAGCTGTGTTTTTGTTTGTTTGTTTGTTTTCTCACAGTGGGCTGAAGGTCCAATAACCCCCTCCCCCAAAATGGTTTGGATCACCATGTCTCTTCTCCACCTCTCCCTCACCCCCGCCCCACCAAACCTTGTGGTGGACCTTCCAAAGCCTGTGACGTGCATGGATACTGAGGTCACAATTGGCCAGCGAGGCACAAGGCACTAAGGGTGTCTCCAAGTGCTCAGTCCCTCCAGGACAGTGGGCAAGGTGCCATCACTGTCACCGTCTCTGCCAGCTCACACAGGTAAGCTGGGTCCATATCTCCTGGGGAAGAGGGAAGGGTACTGGGCAAGGCCCCCACTGCCCCCTTCATGTTTGCAGCACACAGCCTCCCTGGTACGAGCTCTGGAGAGGTGCAGGCTCACACAAGATTTATGCTAAATGCTTATGCTTGAGACCCAGAGCCCCCGGGTGAAGTGCAAGGCTACAGGAGAGGCTGGGTATTTCAAAAGGGTTCGAGGGTGTCTCACAAGCAGCAGAAATCAGCTGCTCGAGTTGTGGTGAAGTCATTTACAATCCAAACGATGGGGTTTGTGTTCTCAGAGATCGCTGTTACCTGGTTTCAGTGGACTAAGCTGATCAGTAGTGGAAAATTTATTGGTATTGGGAGGAGGACAACCTAATACAGGGAGCAATTCAGGGGATGAAGTATGATGGAGGAAGATGGGGGCAACTCCTTGGTGACTACTTGCAAGAAGGTCTGGGAGATTTTGGCACTTGTCTGGTGCATGGAAGACAAATTTGGACTCTTTATCATCAAATAACAGGCAAAGCATAAACCAGCTTACAAGAGCAGGCATTTGTTATTGAGACAGTCTAACTGAAACTTGTATTTCAAAAAGGTTCAGAAGGTTGATAGTTCACATGCAGAGGTCATTAATTCACCCCTGAGCTACACCTCCAGCCCTCCTTTGCCTTGTCTCAGATCTCAGCCTATCCCTGCCCTGATCCTGCCTGGATCCCAGGCACTGTGGGTTAATACCTGTGCGGTTGCCATGGCAGTGGTGGAGAGATACCTGTGGGTGGTGCCCCTTGCTTTGCTGGAGACAAGGTGCGTGGGACATGAGTGTGTCGCCAGCAGCTGCAGATGGTCATCAGCTCCTTCCCTGACAACTTCTCTCCACAGCAGCAAGATGGCAGCGGTAGAAGATGCTTTCCGTAAATTTGCGGTGTATGGTAACACGGCTGCCAGTGGCAATGACATGACAGGGAAAAACTTCTCCAAGATGTGCAAAGAGTGTGGGGTGATGGATGGAAAAGCCGTGACCAGCACTGACGTTGACATCGTATTCAACAAAGTCAAGTGAGTGTTGCAGGGAGGCAGAGTGGACAGCACAGCAGGGTGGGAAGAGGGAATGGCAAGAGGCAGGCAGGCTCCCGTGCAAGGGGCAGCCCTGGGAGTTGCCTGTATTGCTGACACCCAGCAGTGAAGTAACTTTCTTCTTGGTCTCTCCTTGCCGTAGGGCCAAGGGTGCCCGCACCATCACCTTTGCTGAGTTCCAGGAGGCCATGAAGGAGCTCTGCAGCAAGCGCTTCAAGAACAAATCACCAGAGGAAGCACTGCAGGCTGTCTATGGCCTCATAGAGGGGAAGGAGCCAGGCAGCACAGGCACCACGGTGAGTATGAGTTCCCTCACCCGCTGTGTACCTTGAGCTGCCAAAAGGCCGTTTGTCCCTCCTGTAGGGATGTATGCTGTCCTCACACAGAGGGAAGAGCTTGTTTGTGAGCCATTTCCTAACACTGGCTGACTCTTGCTGACCTCCCTTCTTGCAGAAAGCCTGCAAGTCAGATGCAGTCGAGAGGCTGACAGACACCAGCAAATACACTGGCAGCCACAAAGAGCGTTTTGATGAGAGTGGCAAAGGGAAGGGACTCGCTGGCCGCCACGATCTGACAGACAACAGTGGCTACGTGGCAGCCTACAAGGGAGCTGGCACCTATGACCAGACGCACTAAGATGGAAACTGCTTGAGGAACCAAGGACTTGCCCCCTATACATGGGAGGAGAGGCAAATAAACATCTCATGCAAGCAGCCTTCTGTGTCTGTGTACCCCAAATGCAATAGGGTGGGAATGCACGGGGAGGGCACCAGAGGGCTCTGAAGAGTGGTGCAGGTTCCCCATCTGACCATGCCGTGATTGCTATGTGTTGGGGCTAAATCCACGCAGGAGCTAGCCTTCTGAAGGCAATTCTATGGGCCAGTTAGTCCTCTGCCATCACATGCTTTGCATTTCCAATCAAGTGAACAGTAAGTTAGTCTCTGAATATTCCCTCATCACTTTTATTCCTCCCTCCCAACACACTGTACCTTTTGCTGTGATTTTTAGCTTGGGCAGCAGTGTGTGCATGTTTTTGTATAGTGATGCTGGGTTAGATTTGATTTGATGGTTTCTGGTGGCAGGCAGCCCAGCAGCAGTGCCTGACCACACCTTGAAGAGCACTCTTACAGAACACAGGATGCAACATGTACCACACTGTGGGGAGGGAAGGGGTACCAATAACACCAGTTCCTGCTTTTTGCTTTGCTCTAACCCCAGGTTAAACCCCCTCTCTCACCCGTTCCTAGCACTTGGCATAGTCACTCATTACTGTTTTCCCAGGCTTCGGGATGCTGGCAACTGGGGAAGAGTTTGTGAGCCTGAGGAATGCAAATAAAGAGCTGTGGTACAAGGGAGCAGGAAGGTCCGCGAGGAGCATAGCAGGTCCTCTGTACTTGGGAGGACTGTTTGCAAGCTCTGCCTGCACCAAAATCCATTGTGGCCTAGCAGCAGTAGATGGGTCATTCAAGATACGGTGATATGGTGAAATGCGATCTACACACCAACAACAAGCTAAGGGGTCACAGGCAAAGGCTGGGTGGCTGACAGTAGGAGGTGTGGGACGTGCTGGAGGGCACATAGCTCCATCTTCTGATACACCCAGCATGGCACAAAGGGAAAAGCTGAGACCTTTCAAGATGGCCCAAAACTCGTCTACCTTTAGCAATCACGCCCCAGACTTTTCTATCTTTTTGCAATAACACCTCTGCAAAAGACAAAAAACCCCCAAAACCAAAAAACCAAGAACAACAAAAAATGCAAGCAGGCAACTCAAAGGGCTATAAAAAGCTCACCTATACCAGCACTGGCAGGGAACCCGCCACCCTGAGGACCACTCCACCCACCAGCCTCGCCGGGGGAACTGGACCAGACACCTGAGGCCATATTCCTGCTTTTTAATGTTTTTTATAACTCATATCTTGAAAACACATATGGAAGGTGGCTGTCCTCAGCAATGCTGCCTTGGTACATTGTGTCCTGTACAATCATTTAAGGAAAATACCTGTAAATTAAGAGATAAGAGGATCTTGTACAAAATAGAAAAGCTAATGCACTCAATAAAACAATCACAGAACATTCTTATGTAGCTCTGCTTTTGGTGGCATGGCATTTCTTATTTAAATACTGTCAGCAGGCAATTGCAACAAATATTAATATTTCAGAGCTATGATTGCTATTCCTGACGCTTTCTCTTATTAGTTCTTGAAGTGGCTCTACTCATCCTGTCGCTCTTGAGACACTCCTGCAAAAATATGACTGAGAGGCTGCAGGGCTGTGTGATGGTGCCCCAGACCTGGACACAGCTCTTTAACTGTCTCCTGTGCTATGGTGTGTGAGTCATAGTCCTCTGGTCTTCCCAGGATGAAGGGCTGAGTGACTTCTTCCCTCACAACATAGCACTACGTGGGGAGCATAGCTGGTGTGTGTTAGTCTAATCAAAGACATGGGTTTGAGCTTCTTCCATGTCTCCTGACACCCCAAATGCTTCTTAATGCTTAATGGGTAGCAATCAGCAGGGTCCTGCTGATGCTTGGTGGCCAAGTGGAAAGGTGTACTGGTTCCATGGGCCCAGCAGTGTACTACCACCAAATAATGCAGTTTTCAAGCAAAAGATGTAGTACCAGCAGTCTCACAGCTGTATCAGTGTCCAGGCTTGGTGTGGCATCTGATGTCTCTGTTCCTTCTACCTGCACTTCAAACATCTTGGGACCTTGCCATTTTGGGGGAAAGGAAGACAACAACTGTAACCAAGCAAACCTTGAGTGTATTTCTTTGTTCAGGCCTCAGTTTCTTGTAATTAAATGACACGAGAAATTACCCACATAAAGGTCTGCAAACAAACACAGGAATGTGTTGCATTTATTAATTTTAGGGGTTTGTTTGTTTGTTTTTTATATATATATATATATATATATATATATATATATATATATACATACAGCCGGCATGGAAAAAGCTGTGGGAGCTTTGGGAACAAACTGAGAGCCTTGTGCTTGTGTAGTGTGAGTTCTGGTTTGCATTAACTTGGGTACAATGTGACACTGGAGGGTGAATTTCTGAGACATGATTCAGTCTGTACTTCATCCTGTAATCTAACTTGCGTAGCACCCCAGCACCAACAAGAATCACTACTTGTCCTGCCTATTCCTTATAAGTAGAAACCACAAAAAGATGAGGAATGCGATGCTCACTCCCTACGGCAGCTACAGAGTGGACAGATAAAAAGGAAGTAATGGTTAACTGAAGAGTTTAAAAATAGTACCTAATTACTGCATGCCCCTGGGAAAGCAATAATATCAGTGGATATAAGCTTTTAAAAAAGCCAGACACATGCATGTGTAAATGACAGAATCAACAAAACTTTTGCAAAAGGAAAAAAATAGTTTATGCTCTAGTGCATTGGGTGCCTGCAAAAATTGAGGTGGCTCCCCAGTGCAAGGTGCATGCATGGATGTCCTGTTACAGCACTTTCACCTCATACTAAGTATCTGTACTGTTGTGGATTTGCTCCCTTAAAGAGGACATATTATCTAGAAAACCAGCCATACTGAGAGAAAGAGGTTAGAAGCCTTCCTGTCAGCAGTGGCTGAGGTTTATTGTGCATCACTTCTCTGCGTGGTCCTTTGAGCGTTAGGGTTTTGGGACAGGGCTGCCTGCTGGTGCTCCTGTTGTAATTTAAGCATGTGTTCATGCAGTGGTCAGAAGAACGAGGCCTGTGGAAGCTGGTGGAAATGTAGCTACACACATATAAACAGCCCAGTTTGCGGGATTTACTGGCAACAGTAGAGATCTTGCCGACACACAATGACATTGATTATCTAGGTGTTTATAACCAGCTATGCTGTGATGTGTCATTATGGTGGAAAAATAGGGAAGCATTGGCTCCAAATTACACATCTGTCAGGAAAAGAAACATCAAACCAAGCCAAACAGTTAATTTGCAACTGCTCGAGAGCAGAGTGGAACAAATACCCCTAACCCCTGCTCTTTGGCAAGTACAGTGAGCTTGTTTGTCTAGTGAATCTCTTGATGTAGCCCTTTTGCCCCCACAGCCATTCCCTTCCATGCAGTTCCCTTGCTCTCTTCTAGCAATATGACCCAAGACCAACATCAGCAATTCTTTGCCAGCTGGTCATTGCTTCATGTTAGTGGAGGTGGGACCCGATACACCAGTCAGATAGAAATCACGTGATAACATTGATGAAATCTGCAGACAAATTAGAACAAGATCTGAAGATATGGCTATGGTCGTTGTGTAGTAACAACTGAGGCAGTAGGACAGGGTGTTATAGAACACAGGTAGGAAAAAATTATGAGAAACAACACACATGCCTGTGTATGTTTGTGTAACATTTTTAAAGCAAAGTCTTCAAACTATGCAAGAGACAGCTATAAAAGGCCTTTGCTACCTGTTCTGCCGCTTAGGCATGCAGTTATAGTCTTGCCACTCTTGCTGAAACCGGCACAATTTCACTTTAACAAAGCAGGAAGAAGAAAGAACAGATGTTGACGTCAACGCAGCCACTGGCTGGTGGCAATGCAGCAGGACAGACGAGTACCCACGCCAAGTAATGCCTGCACTGCAGTGTGGGCTGATGGCTCACACTGATTTCTGTGGTATTGACTCCTTCTTCGCAAAGTCATCTGCTGTAGTTGTTTTTGCAGGTTGCATTTCTAAGACGACAGAGGCGCAGGAAGCCGGGCACTCGCTTACCGACTCGCTCTTGCATGGGGCATGACAGGCGAGCAGCTGTAGCTGGCACCCACGTGGCAGTGGGACCCCTCCATGAGCACGGTGTTACAGTTAAGCGAGGCTCTTACCCTGAGAGTTTTAGGCATCTGCGGTGGTAAATAGATGCGGGGAGTTAATGATCCACACACATTTATACTGGACTAGCCATCCACGTGCTGTTTACATTCAAAGTTACGAATTTAATGGACGGCAGTAAAATGCTTAAACCAGCTGCCCTGTTTCTCTGCTTCTCTGGTTATTGAGAAATGCGCACATCTCCACTGCCTCAGGGAAGCAGTGGTTATACTCAGTGCTGAGTTAATTGTATGCCAAGAAACCCAGTGGGTATTCACCTCAATTAACAAATACATAACAGAAAAGGAAAAAAATACCTGTTTACAGAATGATGTACCCAGAGACCTCTGGGTAGTTGAAGAACTGTTGTTTTCGGTTGGGTTTGTGGTACATTGCTCCGTTTTCTTCACAGGAATCCAAGGTGTAATACAAGCCTGAAGGAAGATGTGTATGCCATAGGCTCGTCTCTTTATTATAGTGCTACTAGTCAATCCGATAGGAGACAATTTCTTTCCCTACACTACTTGTCTTTCTCGTAGTCACTGCATCCTCCACCCTCATTCCTCCCCTCTTCTTCCAGCTGCAAACCTTCACAGGCTGCCTGGTTGCCCCAGTAAAGGTGCTTGTGTCTCAGCCCCCAGCTGTCTAGAGTTACAGCAGGAGGCATTCAGCTGTTGAGTCCTGGCCATCAGCCTGAAAACAGCTCCTTGCTACCCCCGGGCTCACAAGCCGTCCTGGCAAGGAGAGACAGGTTCAAATGTGGTTGTGCTGCTGTCATGCTTTGCACCACAGCATGTAGCACTGGGACACACTGCTGGCGAATGGTGATTCTAACACCTGCAGTGGCTTTTTTTCCTTCTGAGTCTGGGATCACTTTAAGTCCAATATTATTTTTCTTCACGGCTGTTTTTCTTCACTGTCAAGAATTGGATAGTGCATTTTTTTTTCCCTGACTTACAGGCTTTCTGTCCTCACTAAACTTAGGGCTGGTAATTACAACTGCTGTCTTAATGTTTCCCTGTACTATTCACTCCCTTCTGTGCACATGCGGGACATATTCCATATCTCTCTGTCTGCAATCCCCCACCACTACTACCACTTAAAAGACAAGGGGACACAGAGTCTCGGAAGTCTTCGTTAATCTTCCACAGCTAACCATTCATGATTATAAATGATTCACGATTCGTCCTCACGTGGAACTTTGCTTTACAGCAAGTAGCAAATGGCTGGACAAGTCCTTCTGCACTGCACAGGCACAGCACTGGCCAGGGGAGGCGAGTGCCAGAAACGCGCAGGCAAGTGCATCGTCAGGTTAACGCATTCAGGCACTGCCACCTCCTGGCAGAAAGGAGTATTTTGTACATTTGAGCCCTAACCAAAGCTGTGGTTACACTGTGCTTTCCTCCCGTGAAAAAAAACAAAAAACAAAAACCAAAAAAACCCCAACGCATTTAACATGTTCTCACCTGCTCCTTCCCTGAGTTACTCACACCAGCCTCCCTTCCTCCATGCTGCAGTTCACTACCCCTTAACTCTGCTGTAACAATTACTTGTGGGGCTTCACTGCCAAATGGCATGTCTGATACAAGTCAATCTAAAAATAAAGACAACCAAATCCAGACAGCCAAAAGACAAAAGCCCCTTCATACCAGTTGATGGTGCAGTCCCACAAGTGGGAAGGTGGAACAACTAGGCCAGATTTGCTATGCAGGAGAACAATCACAGCAGTACAGTGTAAGGGTGATCCCTCCCAAAGGCAAGTACCCGCTTGAAGAGTTGTCTGCCTTTCAGCCTTTGCTTTTATTGTTCAGATTCACATTCAGTCCCATCCAGCCTTTGCTTTCTCGAGGGCTTGCAGCAAAAGCTAAATGAAAGGCTAAGATCTCTCTCTTGTTATATCAGAATACCTAGAATACCGAGGTGCCTGAGGATTGGAGGAAAGCAAGTATCACTCCAGTCTTCAAAAAGGGCAAGAAAGAGGACACAGGTAACTATAGACCCGTCAGCTTCACCTCCATCCCTGGGAAAGTGATGGAATAACTTATCCTTGGTGCCATCTCAAGGCATATCAAGGATAAGAGGGTCATCAGGGGCAGTCAGCGTGGCTTCACCAAGGGGAAGTCGTGCTTGACCAACCTCATAGCTTTTTATGAGGACATATCCAGGTGGCTAGATGATGGCAAAGCAATGGATGTGGTCTACCTTGATTTCAGTAAAGCATTTGGCACAGTCTCCCAGAGCATCCTTGCTGCTAAATTGAGTAAGTGTGGACTGAATGATTGGGTAGTGAGGTGGACTGTGAACTGGCTGAAGGAAAGAAGTCAGAGAGTCATGGTCAATGGGGCAGAGTCTAGTTGGAGGCCTGTATCTAGTGGAGTCTCTCAAGGGTCAGTACTGGGACCAGTACTATTTGATATATTCATCAGTGACTTGGATGAGGGAATTGAGTGCTGATGACACCAAACTGGGAGGAGTGAGGAGTGGCTGACACGCCAGAAGGCTGTGCTGCCATCCAGTGAGACCTGGACAGGCTGGAGAGTTGGGCGGGGAAAAATTTAATGAAATATAACAAGGGAAAATGTAGAGTCTTACATCTGGGCAGGAACAACCCCAGGTTCCAGTATAAGTTGGGGAATGACCTGTTGGAGAGCAGTGTAGGGGAAAGGGACCTGGGGGTCCTGGTGGACAGCAGGATGACCGTGAGCCAGCCCTGTGCCCTTGTGGCCAAGAAGGCCAATGGCATCCTGGAATGCATTAGAAGGGGGGTGGTCGGTATGTCGAGAGAGGTTCTCCTTCCCCTCTACTCTGCCCTGGTGAGACCTCATCTGGAATATTGTGTCCAGTTCTGGGCCCCTCAGTTCAAGAAGGACAGGGAACTGCTGGAGAGAGTCCAGCGCAGGGCCACAAAGATGATGAAGGGAGTGGAGCATCTCCCATATGATGAAAGGCTGAGGGAGCTGGGACTCTTTAGCTTGGAGGAGACTAAGGGGTGACCTCATTAATGTTTATAAATATGTAAAGGTTGAGTGTCACGAGGATGGAGCCAGGCTCTTCTCAGTGACAACCAATGATAGCACAAGGGGCAATGGGTATAAACTGGAACACAGGAGGTTCCATTTAAATACGAGAAGAAACTTCTTCACAGTGAGGGTGACGGAGCACTGGAACAGGCTGCCCAGGGAGGTTGTGGAGTCTTCTTCTCTGGAGACATTCAAAACCTGCCTGGATGCCTTGCTGTGTAACCTCATCCGGGTGTTCCTGCTCTAGCGGGGGGATTGGACTAGATGATCTTTTGAGGTCCCTTCCAACCCCTAACATTCTGTGATTCTGTGAATAGTTGCCTGCACCCCTAAGGGAGGCTCCATGTGGTGTAATGTGACTTAAATCCTGCATAGCTGATACCTGTAATGCAGAATCCTTGAGCAGCTGATATGCTGCACTGCCTCCTGGCATCTCTAACCTTCCACGTCCAGCTCAGTATTGTTGAAAAGCACTGTCTCAGGAAGGCTTAGGTGTAATAACAACATGCCTATTTTGGGAGATTTTCCTGCTAGCCCTGAATAGCTCCAAAAGCAGCCCAGGCTTAAGTGGGCTTATCTGTTGTGTCAGGTACCTTTTCAGCGCTAATAGGGGAACCTCAATCTTCCACAATCACAGTAATTCAGTAAATATACATGCTCTGGACAACGTCAGCATTTTTTTGAAAGAACTTAAATATTATAAGATTCTCGTTAAAACAATATATTTTGTAAAAGTGTCTTTAATTTCAATTTTAAAACCTAATCCATTTATTTCAGAATACTCTATATTCTCATTGTAAACTTTTCTTATGTAACAGTGAAGGTAAAAATGATCAAGTAACACAAGAAAGTGACATTCACTCAGAAGAGAGAGGAAGAAATATTCCTCCAGTTTTGTTGTATAAGATAGAACTTTTAAAGATATATATATATATACCTGGAGAGATATCTCAGAGAAATGGAATACTGTCACTCACTGGCTAGTAGAGGTTTGTGCAATTTGTTTCTAACTAATATCCCCATCAATGTACTAATTGCACATGTAGAGCTAACAAGTGATCTGCAATGGGATTAAAGCAACAAAACACCTACGTATAACTACGGCTAACTTCTACACAAGCTGTTCTTGTAGAAAAAAATGTTTCTTAAAAACAAAACAAAAAATACATCATCTTCAATATAAGTCACGTTTGGTTACATTTAAAACATGGTCTATTGCACTCAGTATCTTTCAGTAGCATGTGCTTTCTGAAGTGTCTTGCACTGGACACCCAAGATTAAACTACCAAAAATTACCAGGTACTTTTTGAAAAATAGACCATAAACTTAGTAAAAAGAAAAAAATAATTACATTAACTCCTACATTTGTTTATAGTCATCTCTTTTATGAAAACCATTCCACAATTTTTCACTGTAATTGCCCACACAGTTTCTTTGCTAGAGAAAAAAAAATCACTGCATCTCTAAGAATACTCTGTTCACAAAACAATTGAACACATATGTTCTAACCAGCCATATGCAATAAATACATCTAACATTAAATCTTATCCTTTATATTCCTCTAAAGTCTCTAAATCTAGTAGACGCAATGTATGTAGACTTCTGAGATATATGTAAATGCCAGTGAAGTACCTGCTTGTGAGGAATAAGTGATAGAAATGTTTATATCTATAATATTTAAATGAGATTGGACAAACAAAGCATAAGGGTAAAAACAGAAACAGAAGTTCACTACATTATTTGCTATTACCATTGCTAGACTTGCACATCAATCGAGATGCACAGTGCATTACAAAAGAGTGGTAAGACAAATACCTTTCCTGAGATGCTGACAGGGATTCATAACAGGACAAAGACTAACATTTAGGAGCAGATAAAAGTAAACTTGATGTCCATATGCCTGTTTTAAAATATTTGAGCTAGGGGTGAAATTTAGGTTAGAGGTGATCAGGTGTGGTGAATTCTCACAAAAGCTTTTCAATAAAGGTTTGAAAAAAGATAGAAATGATTGCTGCTCAAAACACAACAGAAAGGAGCTTTGGTGTACCCAAAGAGATACATGGAAAAGAAATCTCTGGAGGTGGCTGAAACAGCACAGAAAAAGAAAGGTACTGCTCTGTCACCTTTGCCTTCACAGCTGTCTTTTCAGTAATGCAGTGATGGAGGTTATGTTCCAACCCACAATCATTTGTCTTAGGTGCTGGTATGTTTTGCCCCAACATGAGAGGAAGCCCTTGAGTTCCCAGGTTTCACCAGGAAGAAAATAACTCCCTAAGGGACAGCTGGGCTTCCACAGTAGATGAGAAAAAAGTTGGTCACATTTAAAGGAGATGATGACATTAGAAATTCACATCTCCCAGTTCCTCTCTGCCTGTATTACTACTGAGAAGAATACAATATAGTGCTAAAGGGACTTGGAGGTAAAATCAAATACTCTGTCAGTCAAAGTGACAGAGTCACTTTCAAAGTGAATTTCCTTCACAATGAAAAATGTTTATGCTATTCTTCCTTGGGGAGGGGGAAGGCTGGAACAACTCTTAATGCATTTGAGGGCTAAGAATATTAATAACAAGAATCTAAATCCCAATCTGCATTGAAATACAAGAGAAGAAGAGGGCTGAAGGAAATTAAACAAGTTTTACATGACCGCAAAATGTAATGCCAATAAAGCTGTAAATAAAATGAAATTGAATGTAGCAAAAGTATAAGCATCTGCTCTGACATCCTTGCTGTTCATTTTGGAGGCCTCTCCATTTTCAACACTCTATTTCAGGGACGGATATTGTGCAGAAGACAAGAGAAGGCAACGCTGCAGACACAGGGCTTGGCTCTGAGCTTCACAGGGTGAAAGTGGCAGTACAAAAATTAAAGGCGCTTGGTTTCAGAAACTGAACTGCTTCTCAGAGGTTGCTGGCTGGAGGCAAGGAAGCTGCTATTCCTTGTGCTGCTAGTGGGAAATGTCGTAATAGTAGTTACGTAATCTCAGCTCAACCGCAACAAATCCTGGTCGGTCATCAGCACTGTGGAAAGACAACAAGTACCATGCCGCATGAAGGAAAAAGCTGTAAAGGTGCCCGTGCCTTGTGTAACACCTGGGACTTCACCTCAGTGATAGCTCATTTAAAGCTGCTTACAATATGTTAAGGCTACCACAATGATGCTACAAGATGAATACCAAATGGCAAATGTTACTACAGAGCATCCAGTGGATTTACTATCATGCCTGCCGCCTTGTGGATGGTGAAGGTACTACAAGAGAGAAATGGTAAATCAGCTCCATTTAATTTTCTGGTTCATTTACATCAGTAACAATCTAGGTGTAATAAAACTAACAAAGAATCAAGGTACCTAAAAGTGAAGTACCACATCTTCTTAAATGGAATCCAGAGACCTTTTTTGGACACACATATTATCCAGTTGGTAAACTGGAAGAATAAGTGACATTACAGCAGACTTCGGGTGCTTTATGGAGACCTTCCTACAGCTAAAAGTAACTTCAACAAAATTGTTTAAAATGATAAATCATAAAACATTTTTAATATTTTTTGCAATATATTGATTAAAAAAGAATATCACATAGGTTTTCTTTTTCTTCTCTATATTTCATAATCCTAACTTCTGAATTGTTACTGATCAGAAAAACTGTGCCTGACGTATTACATATGATCTGAAATTTTGCCTCTCACTAACAGGAAGTCAATGTGGGATCCAATCTGACTGTATTCAGAAGTGAGAGAAGAGAAAAATAGGTCAAAACAGTTAATCATTGAGGAATGGAATGAATAATTTAGCAATAGGACTTAGAAATTTCAGTAAATAAAAAGTCTTGAAAATGAAAATTTAAAAAAATACAATCCAAAATGAAACAAAAATATTTTCTTAATTTTAAATTTTCTTTTCAAAATACATCAGACTGACTTTTTTGTGGAACAACTTGGTTTTTTATGGTACCTTATTTTTTGTACATAACTCTTCCAGCAAAATCAGCTGTGTAAAATCAGCTTCTTGTGGTAAAGTCAATAACTCAAATAATTTCCACTTGAAAGTGCAACTGACTCCTCAGTTAGGAGGTTTGTTGTAAGCTAAACACCAGCTGAAATGATGTCTTTTGTAATACTCTTCCCAGCCCTTCTGCCCA
This sequence comes from Caloenas nicobarica, assembly GCF_036013445.1. Classification (NCBI taxonomy): domain Eukaryota; kingdom Metazoa; phylum Chordata; class Aves; order Columbiformes; family Columbidae; genus Caloenas; species Caloenas nicobarica. Next base: position 49,310,023 of record NC_088284.1, read on the forward strand.
CTTCCTGGCTGTTGACTAAGCAGATTTAAATATACTTCTATTAAAAGAGAGAGCATCACACCACACTCACTTGTATGTCCAACACAATTTCATTAGATCATAGACTTCCGTTGGACAGACTTCAGGACGTTCCATTCGTTCTCCTCTTTCAATCATCTGTGCAACTTCACCACCTTTCATTCCCTGGAACAGGGTAACCAGAACAGTCATCTGAGTTGCAAAAGACTATAGCACACATGCTAGTATAAAACAAATAGAGGCCTGGAGTTGATTTTTTGGGCTATCTTTTGACTCCTTCGTTGCAACAGATGGGGTGCTAAGGCCTGCTTTGGCCTACAATAACCCTTTTCAGGTAGGAAAGGCATTGGTTGAAATTTGCCCTGAATTTTTACAGAAAAACCTGCCAGACAGAACTACTCACCTTATATGGTTTTTGCCCATAGGAGAAAGCTTCCCACATTAAAACCCCAAAGCTCCAGACATCACTTTTGCTAGAAAATTTGTAGAAATTCATACATTCTGGAGCATACCACTTCACTGGCCATTTTCCATGACTTTGTGCCTGAAATAAGTCATAACAGGAAAAAAAAAGCAGGCTAGAAACAGTCTTAGGTGGTCAATAACATCAGAATTCATATAAGCCAAGTTAACTTAGATCTGCACACATTAGTACTAATTACTGTAACATTTCTGATGCAGTTGGCATTAGATAGAATGGGTAGCAGCTTCTTCAAAAGCATTACAAAATTGTTCCTAATCTTCCACTTCCAAAATAATGCACTGAAAGGAAATCTGTGGTAAAGCAAAGCTTAGCTAAATGACCCGGTGTCATGTTTTCAGTGGAATCCAATTTCAAGTTGCTCTTTAAAAATAAGATATTTCATCTAGGCTCTCCACAGAGAGTAAGAGAGACATACCCAGCTACACTGAGTCTCATTATTACTTGAAGTTGATGCTCCATTTCAAAGTACAGCGACCGCCTTGTGGCAAACTGCAGTTTGATTAAATTATGCTGTAACACTGTGTTACAACAATGCAAGTGTCAAGCTACCCCAGCACAGCGCTAGATCTAGTGAAAGAACCCCCCTGCATTTTGTGGAGTTGTCAAGGGAACAGGCCTTTGATACCAGTTCTCAAACCTCTGACAAGCAGCTCTGGCCAGACTAGCGGCAGTGATTCAAGATGTTACTGCCTTTTCTGGCAGCAGTTACAATTCCCATAGGAAGGTCATCAGAAGGGAGCATGTACTTGCTCCTCCTCTGTAGCGTTTCATGGTCTGGCTTATTAGTTTTAAACAGCTGATGAAAGGGAATAGGCAGAAGAAAGAAATAATTTGAACTGTAAGAGCAATATATCAGAAAAAAAGATGCAGACATGGTTAGAGCCTCTGTCTCTCATGGATGTTTTTACCTTATTAAACGCGGTAGTTATTTCAGTCCCTTTAGCTCTACAGAGATCCAATGAATTTAAAACCAAGATAAACAAATTCTGCTTGGTTCGAATAATTATTTCCAATGGTATTCTTTCCAAAAACTCTCCAAATCCAGTTCTCTTAGTCAATAATACAGTGTGCTAGCCTAAATTTTCCTTGGAAATAGTGAAAACTCTAAGTGCCTAAAAGTTCATACCTGCAACAAAGACACTTTCCCCCTTTTATATAGGTAGGTATCTCATTTCCACAATAAATTCCAGCCTTTTACTGACGAGTTTACCAAAAGTAAATGAAAGGGCAAGCAAATTAAAGAAGGGATAAGCTTTTTCCTCCCTACACCTCTCTTAATGTTGATCACACATTTTGAAAATCAGGCTATGAGATAATGGATGTTACGTATTACTTCTAATTTTCAACTTTTAAAAATAAATGCACTTCAACTGAAAATAACCTTATTAAGCTATGTTACTATACAGCTGTCGTGTCTTGTGCAAACCTTACCTTATAATAACTTTCATCAGCACTAAGAGCTTTAGAAAGTCCGAAGTCACTAATTTTGGCATAATGCTGGGTGACTAATAGCACATTCCTTGCAGCCAGATCCCTATGAACAAAGTTATTCTCCTCCAGGTATTGCATCCCCATGGAAACTTGATGTACCAGCTCTGTTATATTCTTCTCTGTGACATGTCTGAAAATCATAATTGAATTTTTAAGAGGTCAGGAGTTCATTTTCATGACTTTTGATGGAGTTCAAATATAAATCTTTGCTGTGAACTTCACCACATCATGCTAGGAACCTGATCCACTTATGTTTAGCTAAGCTTTCATTAGAACAGGCAGCATAAGAATGTCCTGAGCAAGACGATGTGTGATCATATCAATAAATGAGCAATTGAAGGACACTGGAAAATTCTTTCATTTATTGATTTTACCAGAAATATTTGACAGGAGACATGTACAAGATAATCATGTCTCAGTGAAGAGTAACTACAATCATTAATTATAACATTAACAACATGCCACTTTAAAATTGCCCTTAAAGGAGGAAAAAAAAAGGACCTGTAATTTTTTTCCCCTTTTGATAAATCCTATGAAATGGAATCAAAGCTTACATACCTATTTTTTTGCAAAAATTTATTCAATGGCCCAAGTTCAGCCATTTCCATTACTAACATCCAGGCCTCAGCTTCACATATGCCTATCATTCGGACAATATATGGATTATCCAGTTGCTGCATTACATTTGCTTCTCTCAGTAATTCATCCTTTACGGCTGGATCATTACTCTCATTCTTAAGAATTTTTACAGCCACTGGCTTGGCACCCCTGTGAAAAAGAATCCAGTTCTGGGATTAGTTGTTGAAAAATCTGCATGCAAATGCACATAATCTTCATCTGGTGTTTCTCTGCCCATAGTACAAACCGTGACAAAAGACAGAATTAACATTCAGAGGGGAAAGAACTTGACTGTAACAGGAACATCTCTCTAGCAAATGGTCAGAAGATGGTGAAGTGAAACAAAGAGAATGGAAAGAACCTCAGAAAATTATAAATAGTAAAGAAAATGCTTTAACAAGCCTGAAAACAACTGTACTGGACAAAATTTTCTTGACCATTCTGGCAAGAATGCCATAAAGCCTCTTTGGCAAGAAAAGCCATACAGGCCTTTCTGAGCACTAATGTGTTTTTGTGGTGAGACTAGAACATGCAGCATTGCAAGGCCCCAAGGCAGTGCTCTGAAATCCTGCGAAACTAAGCCTACTCCTGCAACCTTCAGCTCATACAACTAAGTGGAAGAGTTACTGATGAGATTGACAGAGCTCAAGTGTGAAACAAGATTAGCAAATACACAAGTTGGGACTAGAGCCCTTCAAATACCCTCAGACTGTAACGCAAAAAGAAAAATCCTTCCTGGTTCTGAAAACCTTAGTTAAAAAAATGCCTCCAGCTTCACATGGTGAAAGTGTATTCATCATCAGCCTATGCACTTAAACTACATACTGATAAAATTTTACTATGAAAATGCATGAACAGTCAGGTGGTCTCACTTCTGCCAGTATAAACTAGGTCTGTTCCTAATGCAATTACGTGATAAAAGAGGTCACAACGTGTTCTGTCTTCTTGAAAATCAACATTCCAGCTTTATGAAACAGGTATTTATCATACTTCATGTGAAAAGCTATTTGCTACAGGCAAGCTGTCTATGACACTATATAGTATTTCTCAAAAGAGAGGCTGTGCAGATAGGAAAGATTGAGTAGCATGGCTGCCCATATAAACCATGAAGGAAGGAAGTGGACTTCCCACTCTGCTATCCCTGACAGGAGAGAAAATAACCATACGGGAATTTCCCCACTTTATAGACAAAAATAATAGCTGGGATGTGACAATGCTGCAGGCAAAGAGGTCTCTGCAAACAGAGGAAAATAAAATAAATGTATAGAAAATCAGTGTATGAGTGCATGCACAAAGAGGGAAACCAGTGGATGTTAACGCCAAATTACTTAGGAGTGACAGTCTGTCACTCCAAAGGACATGCAAAGATCACTGTTGCTCCAAAAAAAAAAAAAAAACCAAACCCTAGAGCTTTTTACAGCTTTTACATATTAGACTTCATGAAAATAGAAGGGAACACTTACTTTTTCATTTTATAGAACCCTTTCTTTACAGTACCAAAGTTGCCAGATCCAAGTTCTCCTTCCTCCAAGGTTAACAATTTCCTGTCAAGAGTAACATTTTTTGGTTTCATTTCATCTGGATCAGCATATGGACTTTCATAGACTTCAGTATCCATGGGTAAGGCTTCTCTCTGATCACCTGCAGTTCAATCAATGAAGAAATTAGACATTACGTGAGACATTTTTGCTGCCACAGCTCCTATACTCACCCTTTCTATGTTTAGGATAATCAGTGTGCTTGACTTACGAGGGCATTATATAGAAACCACATGCAGTCCACCTACCAGCACTTTAGAACACCCCAAAAGAGAGTGACCTTACCCCAGTGACATGTTCTAACTATTGAGCATCTGCGTAATGTGAAACCAGGAGGTTGCTTGGCAGAAGGAGGCTTAAAGGCTGTCCCTTCTCCTTAATGCTTCCCATTAGTTACCTTAGACAATTCTTCACTCAGAATGCTGCCCTATATGTAGGTCATTCTCAGGCACCCATCTTTAATTGCATTTTACAGAAAGCCTGAGCACCACCTTGGCACAATCCCTTTTATGAAGTGCAAGGACAGACTTTAGAGTCAAGGAAGTAATAATCTTTCACTTCAACATGGAAGAAGGGATTTCTGCTAAATGTCTTTTATTATAGATGGTGACATCTGGCAGTTTCAGCTACCAGGGTTGAGCTATGATAGTGGCTGTACCAATACACAACCTGGTAGTGAAATATATGAAAGAAAAATGGAAAATGGATTGAGGAGACATCTCTGGCATAAAGAAGGAAATTTTATAAATTACTCTGCCTACCTCTTTCTGCTCCTGTAAGACCTCTATTCCTTTGCAGCACATAAGGATTAAAAGGTGCTTCATCAGGTGAGTGGCCAATAGTTGACTGAAGCTGTAGCACACAAATAGAGTTTTTACATTTAGCAATGAATAGGTAAGGTAAAAAAACTTCTTTTTTCCCCCTAGAGGGTTATGGCATAATGATTGCAAGAGACACACATGTAAGAATCAGACAGTAAGAAAGGGATCCAACAAAGTTTATTTCATTCTGGAGGTTATTGCTTGAGTAAACATGCAGGCCAAATGAAACATACACTGCTAAAGCATAAAAAGTTATTGCAAATATTTCAGAGCATCTGATCTGAGAGAATTAAGTGGAATGGGTCATGCACAAATCTTATTCTGCAGCTATTAAATTTACATGCACTTTTCAAATCTGCCTTGTAACACAAATAGTCATAAGGATTTCTCTTTAATCTCTGCTTCCTCCTTCTCTATGTTATCTCTCTCCATATCTAGGCCATAGAGAAATTCCTAGCACAAATGAAAACAAAAAGTGCTTCCCTGTTTCTCTAGTGGATGTTATAGACTGACTCTACTTGGAAGAAACTAGGGTAAAACATAATTCTTTTAATAGGTTTGTTTAATGTTACGGACAAACATAATGGACCAGATACTAGGCCAGTCTGTCTGCTCTGAGGAGGGAGAAAATGACCTAATTCTTACTGTACTTGAACACCTTGTTCAAATACAATCCCTCTGCCTTTACTCTTTGTCAGAGAAGTACTGTGGAGTGCTCAAACAAGCCCAGCAGAAACACGGTGTCTTCTGGAGCTCCGTGGCTAAAGGACGAGACCGGCACAATAAAGTACAGATGAGAGAAACTCATAATCTGTTCTCTTCTGTCTGTGAACTGTCAGGAACAGGGACTTACAGAACTTATTTCTACAGTTTAGTCTCTCTTTTTTTCCCAATGTAGAAATTTTACTCTACTCATGAGTGACGTCACACGCCTAGGAGAGTGTTTTAAAACCAGAAATTCAAACATTAACATGAGTTTGCTCAGCTCAAACCGCAAACAAAGGTATATTGTACTTGCAAAACACTGGATAGGGCTATTTTGCAAATATTTAAGTATATAATTCTTCTTTTTAACAAGTGCAGCTTCCAGTGGCATAAGTTCCTGCCTGAAACAGTTACGGTTTTCAAGTAAAGAGAAACAGAGCTTGAGAAATGTCCAGGAGTGAATTACTGGGTGCAACAGAAGTTTTATCATTTGGAAATTGTATTTTGTAGGGAAAACGACTGACCTGGCTGGTACAGACCTTTAAATTGTAATGAAGTGACCTGCCCAGCTGGATGAAGCAAAAAAGGTTTCACTGTGTAGATTTCATAGCAAACCCTGGGTAGGAGGCCAACATTTGGCAAGATTCTGGCCTAGTGGGATGAGCATGGTGGCATCAGGGATGGTAAGGGTGAAGCTTCTGGCTTGATTTGCTCACTCCTGTGGAACAGTTTTGAAAGGCCATTTGCTGTGAGGGCAAGCCATAGGAGCCCTGAGACAGTTCTGAGATAGGTCAGGGACCAAACTGACCCACCAGTCTCAAAAACAGGAAGGCAAATGAATGGTCTAAGACAAGATCCTCAGCTCAAGTTGTGTTTTTCTAGCCCGGCATACCTTCTCAGGTCTGAAAGTTAAGAACTGTATTTCCAAGACCTACTTCACTCTGCTTCACACACGGGCCATTCACTAACCCAAAAAACCCCACTAAGACTGGAACTCAATCCTAAACATCTCAAGTGATGGGCTGGCAGTTTCACCGTGAACACTTAGGGCAGTCTTTCCCTACACTACGTCAGGATATATAGGGAAATGTTTATGTTCTATCAAAAATATTAATAATCTTTTGCAAAGCAAAACCAAATCAGATGGAATTATATTTACTGAGACCACAGTGATTTTAGTTTGTGCATTTCATATATCCTGTATTGCTTCAGAATACATCAAGACCTCTTAGGTTTTTTTTTTACCTTATTGCTACTTACTATGAACCATTCAGTATTGCTACTAATAAGTGATTATAGTTCCACTGGATATGTACGCCTGTAAACTATGGGGCTGGCTGTCATTTTATGCTGTCATACTGGAAAGCTGCTGTGAGTCTGTACTGTTTTCACATCAACATATCTTTTTTCTTCTGCTAGGGTTTAATTTTCATTGGTTACATTTCTCAGGTACCCATAGTTAAGCAAATCTAAATGTGCTGTTCTTCTTCTTACTAAGCATTGGTTACACTAGTGTAGCACTTTTATAGTAATACAGCCACAGCCAAAATGAGAGGAAAGCAGGAGGCAGGGAGTCTGCATTCTCTCAAAGATATCTTTCTCGTAAAGGAATACTACTTTTTATGCACGGATAAGGCCTTAGCACGACAACCCCTTAGGAAGTTCAACAGCACATATTTGATGTAATGAGAACAAGGCCCATTTACTGTTTGCTTCAAAATATGAACAGGTCTAATTACTCTGAGTTTGATTTTTATAGTAAAGATTGTGATTTTATAGTGAAGAACAGACTTACAAAGGCAATCAGTACAGCAAGTACAGTTTCTTTTCAGGTCAACAATTCTGATTTGCAAAAATGCAAACATATATGTAGGACTATGAAGTTGTCTTATTTTGCTAAACCAAACTGAATAGCAAAATACTGCATGACAAATACCATACTAGCCAAATCCTTAATGAGCTTTGGCTAGCACATCCTAATTGCCACTAGGTGGCAGGAGTTCATTTAAATTGTTTAAATTGCCAATTTTACATTACTCTGTAAAGGAGCTTGACAAATTTTAATCAGAGTGCTAAAATTATATCAAATAACCAGTTTGTGAAATTTTAAAAAAATCATAATTTGCAAGACTGAATAAACATAACAGCACAATTATTTTCATTTTACTGTCTGAAATTCAGTTTTTGACATAAAAAAAGTAACTGCTTAAGTAACCAGGCCTGAAGTAAACTCTGCATGTCGGGGTTAATGGATGGTAAATCTTTGAACTGTTCAGAGCAGGACTTGTGTTTAGAGTCTAAAATTTGGCAGCATAATGAAATTTGTGCATTTGAGTATTCAGGGTTAAGTACACAAAAACGGTGATAAAATAAGATTTCTGAAATTATTTTCTTAAATGACTGGTCTTTCTTTGCCAATATGCTTCAGTCTGTACTCTTCCCCAGAAGACAGGAAATAGGTATTTGACTGCAGAAAGCAACCAGGGAGAAGCACAGGTTTTACCGGGTGAACAGAACAGCAGAGTGACCAAAGCCTTGCCTAGAGAATTCAGACCCCACACTCACTTTTCTGAACAAAACAAAAATACTTATCTTGTCTAATGTGTGATAGTATGGCAATTTGTTGCAGATGGTTTTAGGGCATGTCCTGACACTGTACATGCATTTGTAAAAGATGACAGCACATTAAAAATGAGACATGGGTCCTATAAGGGTATAGAGATGACAACAGCTATTGGTACTTCAGTATGGAAGTGAAATGAAGTTATATAAAAAGAATAATTGTTATTTGCCAGGATTATCAACTACAGTATATGTCAAACATAGTTTTTCACTCTGAACAGCAGTGTACCTCTAGGGCTTTTTATACCTGCTCATTTTTGTTGAAGAGCAACTGAAAATAAATAAATAAATAAACAAAAAGAGAGACTCATGGGTGGAACAGGGACAAACAGGTTATTCTCAGCATGCAAACAAAGCTAATAACTACGTACTTCATAACTACATCAGTTACTGGACAGCATAATTTTCTGGCTATGCGGCAGCTTTTTCATTAGTACAGGGCTGACTCCCTGACATCTTATCACCTTTCCCATTCTGCTTGCTCTTGTGACATCTTACACTAGCCTAAATGTAATTAACGTCAACGCATAACAAGATTTGTGCACGCAGATTCTTTAAGAATATATTTGTGGTTGTTATTAACAGATTGTTCCCTAAATGTGCTCAGCAATAGCACTAAGTAAGCCAATTTTCTGATTAGGAACGATACTTCAGAGTAGAAATATAATTTAGCTCTGCTCTAGGTGACTGTTTTTTGAAAAACATTTTATCACACTTTATTTGCAGATATGTTGAGATTCGCACTAAGATTTTGAGATGTGAGAAAATACTTTAAAATAGTCTCTCAACTTTTAAAACTTGTTTAAAACCGTTGCTTTAGTTATAAAATTAAAGCCATGATTATGGCTTTTATTATCAGGAAAGAAGCAGAAAGCTTAAAAAGTCTTCACAATCTGATTGTTAGTAGCCAAGACACACATTTAGTAACTGCAAGCCAAAAGGGGGTGGGGGAAATTAGTCAGGTGTAAGTCTTTAACTCAGTCAAAAACCTAAGAAAACTATTTGAAGCACCTTTTTGCTGCCAGCCTTTGGAAAGGTGTACGATTTGAGTCTTGAGATAATTCCACCTCCTGCCCAACTCTAGAAACCACAATGTCAAAGAGGAACAGTAAATGCGCCAGGAAAATAGCTAAAGATATTTCACAAAACAGGCACAGTATACACGAATAAAACACTCCCAACCTTTATCTTGTGTGTGCCTGCAAATATATATATGATGCACCAAACAAATGTAGTATAGGAAATCTTAGTACTAAATTTTCTTTCAGCTATATTACTCTCAAGCTATCTTGAATCTGTAGCTACTACACCTTAAGGCAGTTTTAAAATTCAATAATATTGTCCTTGCCCCAGATCTTTTACACAGTATGTTTCTCCTCCCTCTGTTATTGAACTTTAGCTGCCTCCCAACATATTTAGCAATGTAAATCAGTTAATAACTTTAGTATCTCGAAGTATGACTAATGTATCAAGCAAGATTTGAAGCACACCTTGGTCTTACAACAAATACTGTGGTTATTGAAGCAAAAAGCACACAAACTGATATTAATTCCAAACAAAAACGAACAGGCTTTAGATTTTACATGTGCACTTTTGCTCTGCATAAAGATACTTTTAAAAGAAAGGCAATTATGTTTTACAATAATACATTAATTAAATGTGACTAATTAGCATTTTTAGGTGTCACTGAGAAATCATACCTGCCTAATTAAAACTATGATGTAATACTTATTGACCAAGGATTTAGGCTGATGCTGAGGTTGAAATAATAATCTGAGCCATATTTTCGGCCATTTTAAACAGCTTTGGAACTGACTCGCAGTTTGATGTTCTGTACTTTTAAATAACCCAACTGGACTCTTTTTTTTTTTTTTTGGCCTGAAAAGATAGCTTTTCTAATGGATAGGGTTGGTATTTTTCCTAGCTTTCTTATTAAAAAAAATGTTTGATTTCACATAAAAAAGGTATCTTGAAACACCAAGGATAGCCATGCAGTCCCTAATCCTGCTGGAAAAATAAACTTTTTTGATGCCCGGCAGTTTTCATAACTCTGATACGCAAAAATTCAGCTACTGCACATTGAAAAAGCTTACTGAATCTGCTGTTTTCTTTTACCTCACAAAACTCTCTTCCCATACTTGGAATAAATGAAACCTGAAGAAATTCCCAGCCATAGTTTTGCAACAGATAAATTCTCCAAGAGGTTAAGTGCTCTTTTGCACATGGTGAGCATGGTTCATTATACTTGCTGACAAGAGTAGCTCCCAGCACTTGACCAAGCAGCCACTTGTACTGCCTTGATGATAATACTGCTTAACTCGAATGTTTGTATTAGACACACAAATATATGGCAAGAGGAACACTTAATCAGGGACAGCAACAGTATTAGTCTAAAATTAGTCTGTACTCCTAAGGTTTAGATCTATTATTATCATCTGATAAACTTTGGCTGAATAAATAAAATACTGAAAAAGGTTAAGTGGAGAATTTGGGAAGCTGTCAGATTTGGCAGCTTCACCGTAATGTCAACAACTGATTTTAGGCTCATATCAAAAGCTCCTCTGCAGGTTTAAATACATACTGGGATGATGTGCAGGGAGAAAAAAGTAATTCATGAAGTCAAAAGTGATCCAAATTACCTTAAATCTAGTTATGGAGCCTCTGGTGCAAGGCAAGAAAAGTCCTGGTCCATACACGTGCTGAGAGAAATGTAAAGGAGTAACAGTCCATATTCTACACGGATAAATTATCTCCAATGCAGACTTTCAGCAGAAAGTCCTTTCTTTGGCAGAGGAAGCATATTAGTGTCACTACAAAGGAGATGTCCAAATTAACAGAAAAGGGGCCAAAAACCAGCAACATATTGTTACTCTAAGTTTCTTCTTGGAGCCTTAGCAAATACTATATAAATCACTTCCCTGACGTTGTAAATTTTACTCCAAGCCTTTACACGCCAGCAGTTTGCAGTTACATTAGTTAGACAGTCTGCCTTGCACATCATCCAGCAGATCTTTCTACGGTGTTCATATCCTCTCTCAGCTTCAAAGCAATTTCATATTGGGCATGTTCTCCACAAAGGTTTTGGAATTTTACCAGTGTATTTCAGGCATTAATATTTATAAAACCAAAAAATTATTGAAAAATTGGTCTGGGTGAGAACACCAGCATTAGACTGTCCTTCTGAACAGGCCATTCCCCTCCTTCCTTCAGCTGTTAATTATGTTCTGTCCCTCTGTTCTCTCTCTTTTGCTTCTTTATTCTAATCAACCTTTTCTCATAAGTCATGATCATTCCTTTTGCCTTGCTCTGGTTTATCTCCTGTTGGACAACATTCTTTGGTGCAGTGCCAAAAACTGGTGAAAGTATTCCAGCTGCGACCTTACCAGTGTTGAACAAGATGGAAACACTCTTGATGTTTCCCTTCTACCAGCATGATTGTTGGTCCTTGTTCCTGTTCTGATCCATTACAGGCATCACATCCTCTGAAAAACTGTTGCTGCTCCCCATCCTGTGTTCTATAACTGACTATTAGAAGTACAATATCTTGCACTAGTTTCTACTGAGCTTCATCCTGTTTTTTCCAGGACATTTCTCCAATTGATCGCAATTGAGTCCAAATTCAGACATTCACAATAACAATTCACATATTTTGGCAATCCATTTTATAAAATGAAATAGATGCAGTACTTCAGAAATGTCAGAAACTCAATAATCTTAATTATGATGGTGTAAATAATGTGAAGATAGATTGTATATCCTCTACATAAGACTTTGTGATTGCATTTGTTCTTTTGAGGATGATTTTTTCTTTCTGCAATCTGAATTAATTGTATTTCAGACTCTGCATATTAAAAAAGTCTACGTGAATAGTCTTTAGTGAGTTACTGCTTTTGCACGACGATATTAATGTATGAGAACCTGGCAATATTAACTGGAGTCTTTGAGCTCTAGAAATAGTAGTATTAATTTAATTTTTTCCACTTTCTATTTTTATGTTAATACTGCAGGAAAGTAACTTAGCAGGCTTGTTTTATAAAACTCGTAAAGAAAACATAAAATTCAGATTTCACTCTTAAGAAGTTCAGAATATCAAACATGCTGTAGCTTTAAACAATATGCACTCAACACATCTCACATCTTTGGTGCTTTTCCTTCTATCCATCATGATGAGTCTTATATGTAACCACCACAAATCATTCATGAAAACATGAATGGTTGTACGTAGAATGCACAAGTGACCAAGTGTATTTAAGTAGCTACTTGCTAAAGAAGTTCATGTTCAAGGGTAGAATTAATCTCACGTAACTATGGCCACCTAAAAGCAAAGCATATAGTCTTGACTAATCACACAGGCCCCTTCTGAGTGCAAAGACACAGGCACATATTGGTGGAAAGTCATTTCACCACTTTTAGGCTGAAGTGACATATGGATAGGTATGTATCTCTCTTGCTTCAAAATTAAAAGTGAGCCTTTGTGATTTTCTGAATGACTGTCTCTTCATTTGAGTTAATTAATGTTAGGCAAGGTAAATCATACTCTGTTGGTATGACTGAATCTTTTACCTGTAAAATATCATGAAAAACTAGGGCGGTATTACTGCAATGCGCTGATGAAAAGAGAAGAGGTTGGGCCATTTAATATCATTGCGCATTTCTAAATATCAGTCAGCTTAGTCAGATACACTTTTTTGTTACTGCTTCTTTGGTAAGCTAAATACCTAACTAAGATTACTTGAATTTACTTTCATTCACACTTAAACTGCAAAATTTTCTATGGATAATCTAAACCGTACGTAGTATTCCCACACTGAATGTGCTTGCTCCATCACTATAACTGCCTGTATCCCAGATGTAACACATGTAGCCTCGTGTGCTGAAACTTCACGGTCATCCTTGTAAATAGCATAGATCCAAACCTCGGGACAACATTTAAAAAAAAATTGCACCAATTTTCATTGCATAATTTCCAACGATTTAAAAGGGCACCTGAGTTTCAGAAAGTGGTGATATGAGAACGGTTGTGCACAGACCCACAAGGACCCAACAATACTGACATAAATTTAATTGCCTATTTGAACAAACATATTTTTTTCTATAATTTAGGACTGCATGAAGAAAATTACCTAGATGATTAGGCTCTCCAGGGAGTGGTGAAACAACTACATTAAACTCCCTGTTTCAGGTGAGATCAACTACAGCTGAATGAGTTAGTGTAATGCATCACACCTCAGGTGGCTCCTCTAATCAATGGACTCTAAGAACTTAACATAGATGGGCTTGCTCATTATTCATGGAGTTGATGAAAGAACTTTCACTAATTTCACTGCACAAGGAATCAAATCCTTGTGCAAATTCTAATGTTAACTGCACACACCAAATATGGAAATAAATCGAACATCCATTTCTGTTTCAGTCAGCACATCCTCAAAACGGACAAGGTAAACAAAGCAGTAGCTCTCCTGTTGATACAGTCACTATAGAACATGACTATCAATTAGGCATTTTGCATATGAAAACTACTGATTTTCACATATATTTATAAAAGAAATTAACAAAATTAAATTATGAATAGCACATGCAAAACCCTGCTAGAATATCTTAAGCTTCTTCTTTTCCACTTACTGCTTATATTCCTAGAAAAACAAATTCACTGCTGCAACAATATCTAAGCATTAGGACTCCTAGGGCAGTATGTGACTGTAAGTCTTCTCAAATAAATGCTACTGCTCTGTCACCACCTACTCTTACCTTAGATGGGGTTCCAGGAAGAGGATGAGTGTTAAAAACAACATTATCTGTAAAAGAATCAAATGAAGGAGAATACTGAGCAAGATGAGAAATGCACTGTAAGAACACAAAATTTTACACAGGGGACCAACCTTCTAGTTTTTAAATGATATTACAGTGTTTGTCCTTGCTCATCTTCTTTGCTTTTGTCTCTATCACGCAGCAGACTCTGGTGCTTGCTGTGACAGAGACAGAAGTACGTGCAGTGCCTAAATGATTCAAAGAAGCTGAAAAGGTATGGGCATACTCTCTCACCATGGCACTGGTAGAAGGCCTTAGGGAGAGAACATCGCTTCTGCAACAGCACGAGTTAGACAAGGATCAGGCAGAAGCATCTTTTTTCCCTCGGCAATCAGGCCAAGACGGAGGACAAGGTCTCATGGGTATTTAACATGACATTATAGAAGAAAAAGGCCGAAAAACATACTGGACTCAGAACACTCCCCTCAACCCCCTTCCCCCAAGTTATCAAGGAATGCTCTCTGACTCACACTTTCAGTGTCAGTTGCAGCCAATCCCTTGCTCTGCCCAGCTCCCCCCAGCATGGGAAGCAACTCCTCATCTACCGGCAACTCACCTGTTGGGTGCACTCTCACTGCACCCAACTGGCATATTTGCCCACAGCCACACTGCACCTGCTGGCCCACAGGATCTGCCTCCATCCTGCACGGTCTGGCAGATCTTCACTCATTTGAGAAGTCAGAAATTTAACATTTAAATTTATTTTTATCTGACTTTATAATCTACAGCAATCTGCACCTACCTACACCACAAGTGGAAAAAATACACACATCATCACCATCACTAGCATGGCTATTTATGTATATCAAAATAACAGAAATAACTCACCATTTTCTGCACCTTTTGGACAGGGAATAGTAAGAACCCTTAGTAATCCATCTGGTTTGTATGAATAGTGCTCAACTAACTGCCAGAATGAGAGGGGGGAAAAAAGAGATAAGGAGAGAAAAAGATATTAAAAGGTAAGGGAGATATAACTAAATATATTCTCTCTTCAAACTGTGTGCATATGTACAATATTTGGTACACATTACAGCAAATGAACTGGGCATACAGAAGATCTTTACTGTGTGTGTTCTTACCTCAACTTTACTTCTGTTTAGCAGGGGTGCATGTTTCTGAAGTAACCTTGGGGATGAAACTGGAACCTGATCCAGGAACTGGATTTGTAAAATTCAGCATTCCACACCTGATTCAGCTAATCAGCTTTCTAACTCTGAGCAAACTCTGAGCAAACTCTGAGATCCTTCCCCTCCTTTTTTTTTTTACTTCCTTTTTTTTTTCCTTAGGAATTTTTTTTTTGCTTCCTTTTTTTTTTTTTCCCTTAGGAATTGTCCTAATACACAATGCTTCCTTTCGACCTCGAAGTTGTAATGGGATGTAAGCATTTAATAAATGTATAGCACAAATACCTGTGGCCATTTTTGTTCCTGGATTGTTCATTCCACACCATTTTATTACAGGTTCACTACTGCTATTTTGGCTTTAGTGCATTTGGGTAGAAAGGAGGGGGTCTGTGATTGAAAGAGTTGCAGACATATTCAAAAAAAACTTGTAAGATATCATAGCTGCTTTTAAATTTTTTAAATTTCCAGTAACTCCAGGAAATAAATATGCAAGACATCTACAGGAAAGGCTAAGAATTAATGTATGCAAGTAAATACTCATATTTTAGACTTGTGACTCTCTTTACTTTTTTTAATAGAATTTTAAGCAAAAGGACATAAGAGATTTCTGCAGGGGTTTCAATTACCTCAGCATTTTCAATTTACACAGTCATTTCTTCAATATTCAGCTTTATTACTGACTATAGCATAGTCAGCTATGCATTCCTTAATTGCTTAATCTTGACCAGGGTTCAGACATATTTTGGCGGTAACCCTCAGCAAATTATCCTTTTCAGCCTTGAAGGTAGAGAATTTCAAAGCTAAAGAATGCAGTATGCGTACAGCATCCTAAACCATCCCCTTTGTGCCTCCTAGAATTCTGTTTATTGCTGTCATAAAGGACATTAGTGAAAGACTATATCTAGCATAGCTATTATTGAACATGGTTGCTTGCAAATGCAAACAGTCTTCCATTCTAGAGAATGTCCAGCTAACTGAGTAATAATTACAGCAATTTTAAACTCGGCCAATCTGCAAAATCATATTTAAAATTATTAAATTCTCTAGAGTTACATAGTTTTCTACATTAACATATTATTTTCTTCATGTATATAAACCCCATAAAGTTAGAAACGTATGACAAATAACCTGCCAAAACCTGTTGCTATTTAGCTAAAGACTGTTGTCGCACAGGAAAGTAAAACAAGCTGCCTCAGTCAGTTACATGGAAACATGATGACAGATATCCAAGCGATTCAAAATTAACAGACCTGCCAGAGAGTGTCAAATCTTTTTCCATCTGGTATGGAGAGCTTTCCTGTCTTATCTCTGTCAATACGGTAATGCAGTACTTTTCCATCATTCAGCAGACACAGGGCATAGGAACCATTGCTGTCTCTTTCTCGGATACTGCAGGAATAAGAGAGATTTTCAGGGTCATGCTTTACTAGAAATGAGGATTTGGATTGAAGCTTTTTTTTAAACCATCCTTTCCTTTAAGCTTTTGAATTAAAATAAAGCAAAATCAGCACTGTAACTTTTCAAGACATTTTGTTGGGCCTTTATTTCACAGAATCACAGAATGTTAGAGATTGGAAGGGACCTCAAAAGATCATCTAGTCCAATCCCCACAACGTGGCAGGAACACAGGTTACACAGGAAAGTATCCAGGTGGGTTTTGAATGTCTCCAGAGAAGGAGACTCCACAACCTCCCTGGGCAGCCTGTTCCAGTGCTCTGGCACTGTCCCTGTGAAGAAGTTTCTTCTCGTATTTAAGTGGAACCTCTTGTGTGTCAGTTTGAACCCATCGCCCCTTGTCCTATCATTGGTTGTCACTGAGAAGAGCCTGGCTCCATCCTCGTGACACCCACCCTTTACATATTTATAAACATTAACGAGGTCACCCCTCAGTCTCCTCCAAGCTAAAGAGACCCAGCTCACTCAGAACTCCCTAAAGTTTCTTTCTTTTTTTTTTCCCTTTTCTTTTTCCCCAAAAGTAACAGATGAAAACAGAATATCCACAATGTGGAGCTCTTTGCTAGGCAGCTACAGCACTGTGCAGTGCACAAAGTGCTGTCTGAGCAAGGAGGTGTTTGAAGGCTTTTGCACTGCAGGCCTGCAAAGCCTATGGAGGCCTGAGGCCAGGGTCCAAGCAGCTACACTTCCATCTCCTCTGCTGCTGACCTAAAATTAAAAACAATAGATAAACGTCTTAATTAAAGCAAGATTTCTCTCTTTTATCTTTTAGTTTGAAATAAAGAGATGGCAGTAGGGGCAGAAGATAAAATACTGAAAGAATATAATGTGAAATACAAATAAAGGGAAAATCTTTGTGCACTGAAACAGCTTGTTTGGGAACCTAATGTAAATCATACATTTCTGTAATCATCAGTTCTTATCATTTCTGTAAAGACATTAAAGCTTTGTTGGACATTTCACACAAATTTCATATGAAATTTCATATGGTACTGTGGTATCTATCTGGTCTAAACTTTACCAGGAAGAGATCACATAATGTAATATAAAAACTTTGTTTAAAATTGATAGGTAGCCAGGATGATCTCCTTCTTCCGGGAGATCTGTGAGCAGCATCTGAGATGGCTGTTAAGTGTCGCAGAGTTGTTTTATACGTACGCAAGGCCAGCTCACCCTGAGACCAGTGTCTTCTGGGGACTGGACATGAAGTAGATAGGAATTTGCTACTAGCTCTATCACAGCTGGCGCAGCACTTCTGAGTTTAGAAAGTAGGCTTTTTCTTTTAGTTTCAATTGCCCATACTCGCTGCTGATAGTGAGACAGCAATAGAGCTGGACTAAAATTTTCTGGAATAATGGTTTTTTCCTATGAAAACCCTTGATTCAGCAACTCTGAAACATTTCTTGTTCCAGTGTGCACAGAAATCTATTCACTCTCTCTTGAATTTTCTAAAGCCCTGAAAAGAAATATAGCAGGATATGTTCATGAAGGTGTTGGGAAGCTTCAGCTGGTGCAACACTAGTAGTTGCTATAACATCTCAGAAGACTGCAGAGGCAAGCATTAAATTCTGCTCCTCAGCTGACTCACTCAGGGCTGAACTAAAACTGTGTTTTGTCTGAACTACTCATGCAACTATTTTTTCAAGCAGAATGATTTTTGTTGCCTAAGATGTGAACAGGACACTGACTAAAGGAAAAGAGAAGGGTCAGGTTTTTTTGTTTTCTGAAACCAAAGTAACTTGCCTAGTGTCTCTAAAGCAATTTGAAACACTTTGTGGTTTTTCATGACATGAAGGTATTTTCTTAGCTGATTTCCTGTGCTGACTGACCATGGCAGAGCAACAGGTTCTGCTAAAATGAAGAATGACTTTTACTTAGTCTTCCTCTGACTTGCCCTTAGCAAATAAGGCTTGGGAAAATATTTTCAGAATAGAGGGCATTGCTTCTAAAACACAAATGAATGGCGTTTAATTGCATTCAGACTTCTGCTCAGAATACAGCACAAGTAAAATTATAAAAATGCAACGGATTGTTTCCCAGTAACAAAAGTCCTTCATGTTTCACATGAGGAAATGATGGCTCCAAAACAATTAGCTCTACTGAAACTGACTCTAATTCGCAAGAGTTGTTACTATCACAAGAGGCATCACAAACATTTCTTGAGGGCGCAGCCATCAATGAGAGAAGACAGTCCTGATTTCTAAGTGCACACCCAAAAAACTTCCATTCTAACACTTAAGATTGACGAGGGTCCAGAGGGAACCTTGTTCTCTGGGGTTATGTTCCAGGTGGTTTTTTTTAAAACTATAGCCAGTCAACTCCAATACAATTTGGATCCCTACAAAACACAACAGGAAATACTGCTATATTCCAGAATATGTCTGAGGAGCAGAAGTATTAAGAGCATTGAAGCAACAAGCCAAATGACAGCATAAGTCTTAGTTTTGTCAACTAGAACCCTTACTGCTCCAAAAAGCGCTCTCACAGAATTTGCCATCACAGTCCAAACCAAAAACTTCTACTGCCGCTGGTGACAAGAATTGTCACGGGGCACTTTTGTTCTGGTTTTGTAGACGGTGATAATGTCTGTCTAGGTTAGGCTAAGCTTCCAGAACTTCAGCTGGGTACATGTTATCCAGTACCTTACAGTCACTGTAAAAAATAGAATCAAAGAAAAAGGCTGCTCAAACTGAAAGTTATAAACTGAAACCTTTTCAAATGGAAACCAAAGTTTTCACATCTTCTCGATGGTGCTGCCTGCACCACTCAGGGTCATCACATCAGATGCGGGGGCTCTTTTCATTTATGGAACTTTTGTTCTGTGAACAGTAACAATTTTCAGAATGTTGAGGAAAAAGTCCAGAATTCCAAATGCACTATCTGCTTTAATGTGCTCTGAAATTACACACTATTTATTGTTCTTCGATACAAATTGATAATAAAACCACCCTCATTTAAAAAAAATACATGTTTTTTTTAAAAGGCATTTTGGCAAGGAAGGAAGCCAGCAGTGAAATATCACCTGGTCTTCCATTTCATGCCATTGCAGAGAATTACATATCTATTGAAGAAAAACATGAAGATAACAAACACCTGTAAATAAACAATATTGTCCTTTCATCCACTGAGATTAAGTGGGACAACATCACTGAGAGCAAATTTGAATTTATAGATATATTAGAGAAGTAGCAAGGTATTTAGATTTTCTATGACATACACTCTAAACCAGCAATTTTAGAAGAAAGTGAGAAACTCAAATTGTTATATGATACAACACAAAGAAGGTTTAGTTATTGACTTTAATTTTCATGCTATATGTGTTTGAGTATTTCTTATGTTTTTGTAAATGTAACCTAAATAGCAACCAATAACTATTTGGAGTATCGTTACAGACTGCGTAAATTGCTAACCATTCTCTCTTTTGGTAAAGTCTCCATTTTTGATTGGAAGCAAAAAGAACAATGTCCCAATTTTTTCTCCTTCCAAGTGAAAAGCCAAATGATAGCTTTCTTTCTAAAGGAAAATATCCCTGAGGGTAAAAAAAATAAATGGCTATTACAACATGCCTCATTGACTGCGTAGAAAAAAAGAGGCCACAGCATTCTACAGTGGAGAATAATGGAGGAAATAAACTAGCAAAATGCTTGCTTTAGGAATGGTGCGAATTTTTTCTCACTCCTGAATCCAAGGGTATGCTAAGGTTTGCTTTAAAGGCCTTGCTTTGTGTCCTCAGTGATAACAGCTTCCTTGATGCCAGAGATGCTGACATTCCCCACTGCTGAGCAAGCTCCAGCCATTGCCTTCTTGTCTGTCCTTAGGACCATGTCTCTTGTAATGTTATTAACGACATGGTTATTCATTATCATTTTAAATACCTGCAGCACACTGCACATTTTCCAAGTTTGAAGGCAATAAGGAATGAACTTGGCGCCATCTGTAAAAGGATCATACAAAAGAAAAAATGGACTGACTGCAGCCTATATTTACATACTTTCTTCTCCTCTGTTTAGTAACACATTCAAAGCTGTTTCAGAAATGTCAGCACACTACAGAATTTGGGACCCAGCTCAGCCACACACTATTGCTGTCTACAGTGGAACCTAAAACTTCATCTCCTGATAAGGCTATTGTGGTGTGCTGCACAGTGACGAAACACCTCTGCAAGAAGGATTGCATCACTGTAGTTCATTTTGCTGGCATTGCCCTGCCAGCAAAATATGCTATGCTCCAGCAAAACCCTAACAAATAGCTTTACTGTATAACTGCACTCACAACAGGGGATATTCTCAGTACAGCTATCTTGGTGAGGGTTCACATCTTCTCTTCACACCTCTGACCTACCCTGCTGCTGAAGCACACAGCGCAGAACCAGCCTTGAGAAGCCACAGCCCTGCTGTGGTGGTCTGCATTGGCACATCACTATGTACCTAACTGAAGATCAGCAAATAGCTCTCCAGGGAGCTGTGGGCATCGTGCAGGCTGCTGTGGAGGGGAATGCAGCACCTCCAGAAACATGGCTCACTGTATGTATTTTATAATTTGCCTTGGAAATTTTTTATGGTCGTCTAAGCCTACCAACTACTTGGCATTTTGAACTTTTAGGTTCATTATAGATATCACTACAATATTAATAACAGCATTAATAATATTAATAGTATTATCTGTGATTATCATCTATACAATATTGATCATCATAATCTAAAATTATGCCCCCTAGAGGGCAAAGTCTAATGAAAAAACAAAGTCTCATAGGAACCAGCATCCTATCTAGCATGCAAAGCAATGTTAATGAAGCTAACAGGGACTTGAGAGTTAAATAAAGTTCTCTATTTTGAGTTGCTATTCAGGTAATTTTAGAGATACCATATTTTCCTTCTCTTTCACCACTACAGTTTTTTTTCTCCAAATTTTGCAGCTAACTTGGCAATCTTTCATGAGTGTTCTTCCTGGAAGAGGTGGGCACTGCTTCCTATTTCACATCATTTCATTACATTGTTTCTATATTTGGCTTTGAAAACAAATTCTATAGCACCCACAGACATAGTTATTTCATTGAGTTTTCAGTCATGACCAAAACTTTAAAAAGACCTTTGAAAACTCCTTAGTAAACTACCCACAGTTGCTCAGAACTTTTCTGGCAGCTTGGATGAGAGACGATGTTAGATGTATTATTATATTTGTGACATTTTGAAGTGAAATCAAGAAGCTTTTCAACTATTTCCATATTATATAAAAAATTTTCTAGATTTTATGATCTTGTACTGCTGCAAAGCAGCACTAAGGAAATGTAGCATTAGATGTGTTCTCACAGACGCCACTGTACTGGATTTTGTTTCAGTGTAGGTTGGTCAGACAGCAGATTTCTGGTGTAATGAAGTTTTAGAGACCTTTGTAAAAGAATGCACTATTTTTTTCATAACAAACAGCATTATTTTCATCATATACCAGCACCTGCTTGTGGATTTGTTGAACAGCCTTCAAGTACCTCATCTCATTGAAAATCTAGCTTCCATCTATGTTCCCAGGCTTCAATTCCTACCTCGACAAGTGAACTTCTCTTAGGCATTGAATGTTTCTCAGTTTTACATTTCAGTCAGCTACTAGGCTTGATTGTCTCAAGCAATGTGAGAAAAACAGTCCCTGTGCACTCACAAGCACAAATTCACAGTCTTCAGTCCATGGAGGTACAGAAGATTCTGACACACACTGCTGCTGGGTAAACAAAAAATATGCGATGCCTGTGCCTGAAATTGTAGAATAATGTCCCTCTCTAGCACTCGACAATTCTGCTGCTACTCTTTCAGTTAGATAACAAATAAGTGGTTTATTTCTCAACACCTGCTGAGCAAGCCCATATTAGGTAAAGCACTGCAGAAAACAGAAAATATCCCCGAATTAGATAGTTCTCTTGTTATTTGCTATGGGCCTCTAGGTCTACTGATCTGAGAGCTAGAAGAGCTCTGAAAGGAAAAAATAACCAATATCTGATAAAAACAAACACCACATTATTTCTCTTGCTGCTCTGGCTGCTAAATTATGGGGCAGATGAACATCTCAGCCTTTTTCTTCCCTGGGAGTAAAAGAGCAAATGGCAGCAAAGTGGTTCCTGAGCTCTAAACCTGCCAGATAGGCAGTCCACGCAAGAACAATTAATGCATTGGAAAACACCCTACAGACACAGAAGTAGAGAGTGTTGTCCTTAATAAGGCAGACCCGGGCTTAGCATACTATCAGTTACATTCTCATATTATTTAAGCTCCAGTGGCACTTCCCATGATTTAAACAGACCCTTAAAGTTAGCATTTTCCCCTCTATGGGTTTATCTACCTGATGCAAAAGCAGCCACCCAAGTTCCAGCAGAACTATATAAGATTATATAGTGCACCCACTGACATAACCAATCCCACAGGAGAAGCCTCCTAGGCCACCTCTGAGGGAAACAGGGAAATGCTGGGGAAGTATTTCTATTCAAAGCTGTAGGAATGCTTACAGAAGATTAAAAAGAGACCAGGGTCTCTAACAGAGACTGAAAATGTCAAGTCTGGTAAAAAATTACCCTCCCTCACTCCAAAGACCATCCCTGTTGTTAAGAAATGTTAGCTAAGGAATCCATTTCCTTGAAGAAAAATTGGGTTCTTTTTTTCCTCCAAAGAGCAGCACTTTGACCACATAGGAACCAATGTCTGCAAGAGGTAAACTGGAAAAGCTGCAAGTTTTAATACATGAACAACATAAAGACTCAGCTGATAGAACACTGATTTGGTAAGATGTTAATTCAGAAAGTAATATTTTTTTAGAAAAAAAACCAGGTTATTAAAATAAAAGGTTGCTCCTGTTACATATCCACCTGCCCCTATGTCTAAAACATAGGAAAATAAAACCAGCAAAGTCAGGGGCAGTGAAAAGGAGAGGTGGTATGGTAATGCTAAGCTGGTAATCTGCAACAGCAGCTACGTTCATCACTTCAGTAAAACTTCTCCTATGCTACAGGAAGAAGTATTCAGAAAAGATGAATCCGTAATGAGGGGAATTTTTGGCTCCACAGATTTTGTCAGAATTTTTATTACCTATGGCAACAAAAGCAACCTGATCCTCAGATGTGATCCCAAGAAAGAGTGAGTATGAGGCTGAAAATATGAAGACGTATGGCAACTTGGGTAAGAGTGACCATGCAACAGAAAAAAATCAAGGACTGAGAGAAGAAAAGAGATTTCAAGAAATGGGATGTCACTACACTCAAAATATTCTCATACGAATTAACTCTACTGGAAATAAAGATTTAGGGCAGCTATTGGTTCCTGACAATTAAGATTGAAACATGGAAATACATGAAGGTTGCATCTACATTAGCAATTAGTGTGGCACAATTACAGCAAATCAGTAAAGTGAAAGAGTTGGTACTTAAGACGCATATCCATCCCACATTCACTCCTGGGGTTTTACTTTGGACTAGCTACAAAAATGGCAAAGATAGTTGAGTACTGAAAGAGACTACATAGGCAGGCTATGAAATTACACAGCTCTAAGTGATTCTTCCTTGGCCATAACCTTTATACTTCATTTAGTATCATTACATAAATACTTCCACTTGGGGGGGGGCGGGCTGGGGGTGTGAATAATGGCTCAGTGAAAACATAGATTTTTTTCAAATGAGGATTTTCCAAAGTAAAAACTTTTTGGTTAGAAGATTTTGACTGTCTCTAATCCTCATGAGATGAAAGCTGTTAGTCACTATCCTAAATGACACAAAACATCATGAGGTCGAGTAAAGGCAGACAGCGGCGGGCAAAAAATGGCATTACCAAGGTAAAAGCAATTCCTTCTGTTGCTTAACTGCAAAACAAAGCACCACCACTGCCCCTGGGAAAACTGACATGTATAGATGCCAACAGTTGTTAACACAGGCAGTTCATTTATATTTTTAACACTGTGGTTAGTCAGCATATTGGGTGCAGGTGGCGGGGCTTTGTCAGCAGGGGCTCTGTGGGGAGGCCAGGGCTGCCCTGGCTGCTCACCACTGGTTCCAGCTGGCCCCAGTGGACACCCCTGCAGGGCACCGCCAAGCTCCTCAGCCACATATTCGGCACCATACTGTTTACTACCCCTGTTCTGTTGAGAAGGGGGAGTGTGACAGCGGCTTGGTGGTCCAAAGTTAACCTGCCACAGTCACTTAGTACTGCTTATCAGTTATAAAACAAAGTTTAATTCATTTTTCTTAGTATTGAATTTCTCTGATGCTCCCTTTAGAATTAAACCTAGGATTTGATTAAAAAAATCACCCACGTTTTGCTATAGTTTCTCATATTATGTTGAAAGCTAATCTTGCAGATGCTTGCTTAGTACAGGAATGATTATATCATGTGTATTATGCTGGACTGGGCTCTCTCCCTCTGAACAAGTCATCTTTTAGAACAGACTCTCATTTGACATTCATTCAAAAGAACTATGCAGTTAACACTGGTGGCAAACAGCAATACCACAGAAAAAAAGCACTCACAGAAATTTTCCATTGTTTCTTGACTCAATGAGGATACGACGTTCTGACTCTTCCCGAGAGATCCTTCCATGGAACCACGGCATCTTCTCATGGGCTGTAGTGGCAATCAACTTCTCCAGCTGAGGCTTTTGACTAATGATAGCTTGTTCAAGAGCATGCCCCTAAAAAGTGGTAAAAACACAGTGGGGCACTCGAACTGTCTTTGGCAATAAAAACATGACCAGTAGACTCCCAGTATTGGATTGCTTTTGAGACATCCAAAATCTGCACATATTTGTTGCATGTGAAGTAAAGATCTGGTTGCTATAAAGATATTAAAACATAAACTGACGTATGGTAATCTAAACATCACAAAGCTGGGATTCTTACTTTACCTCTGAGAAACAGAAGGAAAAATAACAGGTAAATTAAGCCCTTAATATATCAGTATTTCAACTGGAAATTACATCATATTTGTATCCTAATGAGATATAGCTAATTATACTTAGTGTCACTCTGAGATGCCATACCATACCTCCATATTACATATCTGTGGCAGTTTACTGAAATAAACTTTGCATTGTTGCAGCATGCCCATGCTGAAGACATCAACACAAATTTCCCCAAAGCAGACAAGACGGTTCCAATTTTAGAGTGAAATATAGTAATATTTTAGGTATAACCTGAACAATTCTAAACCCATCTACAACCTATCACTTCTAAATTTGGCCCAGAATCTGAGGGCAAAAACCTCTACATTCATCAGTTTTCAACTTGGGCTCACCAATTTCCTTCTAGATTGGGCTCAGACTGATCAGAAAAAACTGTAAGCCTCAGCAGTTGTAGTAAATATACTTTAAGTTTTGGTCTTTTCCAGTTTGGGCATCGCTCCACATATTTTACAGAGCATAACACATAGGGTTACTTGTTAGTAAAAAAACAGATGAAAAACCTTACATAACTCCATGAATTCGTAATGGTAACTCACAGCATCCCAAGGTGAAAGAATAGTCCTACTGCAGCAGCCTACACCAGTGTTTCCATATTAAGACTCTTTTTTTCACAGTTATTCTAAGGAAAAAACCTAGACTGTCTTCCTCAGCATGGAACATTCCTGCTTAACACACAGTACTGAAGATGTATACACAATGCTCTGCAGTTAACAAACCAGGGTCTGCTTTGCATATAATCTAAACAAGCACTGCAGAAACAAACCAGCTAAGAGAGGAGGATGTGAAACAAGTCACCATGATGCCATGCCTGCCTGCACATCAACCCATAAGAATTCAGAATCAAAAGCAATTGAACAAACCATTTCTGTATCTTGCTCATAACATCTATTACTTTTTTGTGCATGTGGAAATCAGATCACACAGCTCAGTGCAGTGGTAGATCATAGAATCGTAGAATAGTTTGGGTTGGAAGGGACCTTCAAAGGTCATCTAGTCCAACCCCTGCAATGAGCAGGGACATCTTTAACTAGATCAGGTTGCTCAGAGCCCCGTCCAGCCTGGCCTTGAATGTCTCCAGCGATGGGGCATCTACCACCGCTCTGGGCAACCTGGGCCAGTGTTTTACCACCTTCATTGTGAAAAATGTCTTCCTCACATCTTGCCTGAATCTCCCCTCTTTTAGTTTTAAGCCATTACCCCTTGTCCTGCTCGTAACAGGATCTGCTAAAAAGTCTGTCCCCACCTTCCTTATGGGCCCCTTTCAAGTACTAAAAGACTGCAACAAGGTCTCCCCAGAGCCTTCTCTTCTCGAGGCTGAACAACCCCAACTCTCTCACATTGTTCTCAACGGAGAGGTGTTCCAGCCCTCTGATCATTTTTGTGTCCTCCCCTGGACCCTCTCCAACAGGTCCATGTCTTTCCCATGCTGAGGGCTCCACAGCTGGACACAGGACTCCAGGTGTGGTCTCACCAGAGTGGAGTAGAGGGGCAGAATCACCTCTCTCAACCTGCTGGCCACACTCCTTTTGATGCAGCTCAAGATATGATTGGCCTTGTGGGCTGCAGGTGCACATTGCCGGCTAATGTCCAATCTTTCCTCTACCAGTATCCCCAAACCCTTCTCCACAGGGCTGTTCTCAATCCCTCCATCCCTCAGCCTGTATTGATAGCGCTATGCTAGCCCAAGACACCATAGAAGTCCTAAGTTTTGTAAAATTTCAAGAAAACTACACTTATGGCCAAGTTACTGCATGTATTGGGGCGGGAGGTGGCAGGGGAAGAACCCAACTGCTCAAAACTCCAACAGCTATGACTTCACTATGAAAAAATACTACATAGCAGCAGCTAAAGCTGGAAACAAATAGTGGAATCTCTTGTTCTCCTAACTCAAAGACCACTTTATGGCAAAATCAGCCAGGATTTACCTGCAAGTTCCAAGTTTGTTTGACATACTCTCTAATGAGGTTCTCTTTTAAATCTTCAAAGGGTCCTGTTTTGGGTTCAACGCCTGGTGGTCGGTTGAAAGGTTTCCTCAGCAGGCAGATAAGGCCATCCGCTTCCTCTGAGTGATAGTTAATGAGTTCAGCAGGACTGGCATGCGACTTGCCTCCTGCAATAGCATACGAGCCACTCAGCTCCCTCTCAATTGTGTAATGATGAACTTTCCTTCCATGGGCCAACGATAAGGCAAAGCCCCCCAGGTAGTTCCGGCTTTGGCGCAGCAAGTATAGTCCATCAGTCACTCCTCCTTGCATCAGGTACTCCTCAGCTTCTTCACGGGTAATATTGCCAAAGAAGTATGGCAAATGGTTAGCAGGGTTTGCTGTACTAGAAGCCATGTTTTTTTTTTTTCCAAGTGGCAGACTTAGCAGTCTGTATCTGAAAAACACAGACATGAGTATCAGTTGAAAAAAAGAAGATAAACCAGTAACATGGCAATTCACATGTCATATGTTGGTAATACACATAAAAAAATATTTTAGGATTAAGATCACATTTTAATTTTTATCTTGTTATAAGCTGTCTTTCCAAATCCCAATAGAAAGTTCTTCCCTGTAATATAAATATAAAAGTTTCTTGTAACTGCACGCGGTTCCTTTATTTCTTTCCCCTTCTGCTCCTTTGCCTAGCCATGTAGAGGTCCTGACATTTTCACTTGCCTGAATGCCTATATCCATCCTTTTGTACTGGCCTTCAGGTATTTCCCAATAAAAGGAAATAACTACATAAGAAAGACTCAGTGAGAACAGATTTTCATTCCATTTATGTGCCATTATGATTCTGCTTATAAGAGCAGTGTGTGGGCTGAGTATGGACATAAGTAAGTCCTATATTACAACAGTTAACATTCCTCTCCACAGAGATTTACCAATGGTTTGTTAATGGGGAAAAAAAAAGTGATAGCATTTTTTGGAACACTTTTAATTTCAAACAGCTTATATTGAAATAACACAAAGGCACACTATCAACAAAAACACAGAAGAGAATCAAGTTTAGCATCGTTGAAGACTAGCAAATAAAACATAAATGGCTTCAAATATTTTATTCTTAATTTAACAATAATGTCTTACATATATATTTAATATATACATACAATATAGATAAGATTTTATTATTATATATATTAAGATACATTTTTTTTAAAATGAACAAGGTCTCTATAGAACTCTAGCTACAGGAATCCTGTTCTTGTGCCCTGTCTTCCCTGAGCTACCCCAGCCTTTAACTTACACTGTCACCAGAGAAACTTATTTTCATTAAACCCCATGGGAGATTTACACTACCTGGACAGCTAAGTTTTGTGCTGGAATTACTTTTGTCTCTTTCAAGTTACTGAAGAGGATATATCAGAACACAAATGCTGAATTTGGTTTATTATTCATATTAGTAATTTTTAAATGACTATCTAATGGATACTGGGAAGAATAATCCAGCTACCTGCCGATAACATTTAAGTGGATAGGAAGTGAATATATTGACACCAATGAGACCAGTATTCTTGCAAGGGTATTCACAAGCTCTCTTTTTGTCAGATGAAGTGGTCCACAACCATAACTACTTCTGTAATCACCAGTTCACCAGTCAAGTCATTAATTGTTTCCTGCGACATTATGAGTTTACTGTATACTTTCTCCTCCAGATACTTCCCCCATCCAATCACTGTTTAATCAGGAATGGCCACAGACCATTACATGTACAGTTTATGGGGCATAAGAAGGAAGGAACCCCATTTAAGAATAGTTCAACATCTTCTTTCAATCTAGAAAAAAAAAGAAAAATCCCACTGAGTATTATCACCCGCGCATGTGTAAAATGACTTGTCCTCTGAATCACCAGACAACACACGAAATGCTAAATAAAACTAGCAGTACGTGCTTATGTTTGTATTATTTGTGTGTGTTAAACTTTTCCTTAGGAAATATCTCACAGCTTCACTGCCAAAATTTTGATTTCCTTGTCTTTTAAGCTCAGCTGTGACAACTTGATGTTGAAATATACTCAAGTATACAAAATAGGTGACAGCCTCTGTTACCTATAGTGTATTACGCAGATTTTAGGCTAACTAGGCAACACTACAAGTATATAAAAGGAAAAACACTGTTGTTTCTTTCGATTTACAAGATCACTGCACATATTTTATTTTTTCCAATGTATATATACTAAGTAAAATGTATATATACTAAATATGAAACCCGTCAATATTAACCTACAAAATATTGTTATCTGTATTTTATTCAGGTTACTGCAGCTCACTTATCCTACCTTCCACTACCTTGGTTAGAAGTGGACAAAAGGATCAGAAGTTCAGTTTCTGTTGCTGTGCAGGATATAGCAGTAAAACAATACGCCCGTCACAGTTGAACAAAGTGCACAATTTTAGGGAAGACATGCAGCAGCCTGTGGAATCAGCATTAAGTAACTCAGGATGTACATGAATGGGATTAATGCACCTCTTGACCTGCAGCTGGCCAAAGTGTGCAATGGAGTTATGTGAGCACAGGTGGAGAGAACTTTATGGAAGACCACGGGAGAAGGGAGATCCCATAGTTCAAAGCTGCAACTGAGCAATGGGCATCTTAATGTATGGCCTCCTGGCACACAGTGCTTCAGGCTGCGACCTTCCCTGTGCTATGCCTACTGGTTAGTTCAGATATGGCCCATCAGCAGACCATAGCCAAGCCGCTGCCTTTTGCACTTGGGTCAAGAAACAGTAGAAAAATCTCTCTGCTGCTCTGTGAATATGCGAAGAAAGCTTAGGGGAGGGAGCTAGGAGACGGAGGGCAGGAACACACAAGTCAAATGAACAAGGCTCACCAGTATAAAAAGCTAGGCAGGACACAGTCAGGACAAATCACATGTTGTGCATATCTTCTGGTCTTCTCCCAGCTTCCCAAAGAAGAGAGATTATCAAAGCTGCTGAGCTACTGCAGCCCTACAAAACAGGGCTGTGTGCAGCTTGTTATTACTCTTGTGGCTTGCAACAAGAAATTACTGGTTTAAGATCACATACTACTCACAGATTCATCTTTCTGGCATTTTTGTTGACAAAATTTCCCTCTGCTTTCCCATTTAAATGTCTCAGTTCTGAGAATTCATGTTCTTAACCCAAATGATCTACTAATATATTTATTAATTTTATTAATTGTGAAAGAAAGCTGTAACTGAAGAGACAGAAGAAGGTAGTCTTCAGCAAGTTAACACCGGACATTGATTCTGCATAAAATACTGTGCAAAATGCCGATTTCGACTGCACCAGATGAAGACAAACACAGCTTTCCTTAAACAGAATGCATTATTTCAGTAACATAATGCAGGGTCAGAGGATTGTAATCAATAGTACGAGGTCCAGTGGGAGGCCAGTTAATAGTGTTGTAATCCAGGGCCGGTACTAGGGCCAATACTGTTTAAGATCTTCATTAAGGAGGTGGACAGTGGGGAGACTGCACCCTCAGCACATTCACAGATAATACAAAATAGGTAGTAGTGGCTGAAAAACCACAGGTTTGTGATGCCATTCAGAGAGTCCTGGAAAGGCTGAAGAATTGGGCTGAGAGGAAATTAATGAAGTTGAACAAGGTGAAACACTCCATGGAGCAGGCTTTCCCTCTTTGGGGTGTCAGCCTTACTAGCTGGGCAGCCATCGGGGGCAGCCCCAGACACCCCTGTAATGTCACTGTGGCAGCCCCTGACCTCGCTGCTTTTCAGCAGCCACAGCCTCTGTCCCCCTGTATTTTGTCCAGGGCTCCTGTGGGTGCACACGCAAGGCGTGCAGGCTCCAGCGGGACCTTTGGCTTGCTCTTTGAGCTTTGGCGTTGGGAGAGAAGGAAGCTGCATCGGAGGCCATGGGGGAGAGCAGGCCTGCTGCGAGGGATGGCGACATGAGCCAGTCACCACAGGCAGGGCCAGTGTCAGTCTCCTCCCAAGTGTGACAGGGTGAGATGAAATGGCCTCAAGTTGCACCAGGGGAGCTTTAGATTGGATATCGGGAAAAAATTCTTCGCTGAAAGGCTTATCAAGCACCGGAACAGGCTGCCATGGGAAGTGGTTGAGTCACTAACACTGGAGGTATTTAAAAGATATATAGATGTGGTGGTTAGTGACACGGTTTAGTGGTGGACTTGGCCATGTTAGATTTACAGTTGGACTCAATGATCTTAGGGATCTTTTCAAACCTAAATGTTTCTGTGATTCTATGATTCTGTTAGTCTGAAAGTCATCACAAATATGAAGGCTTTGAATGTTCTAGTTCCTGTTTTATTCAGTCCTGCTTACTTGTTCCCCTCAGACACTCCCCATCGCCATGTCATTCTTTTTTACTTCACTCTGCACCACATGTGCTAGGTTAGCTGAAATTGAGGTAATTTTCCACGCAGTTAGAATCTTTTCTCCTTTGTAGCTAACATGGTCTTTTGTTTTAAATTTAGTATGAGAATAATGAGATAACACTGCTTCTTCCCTAGGATAGAGTTAATGTTTCTCTTCCAGTAGATAGCTCTTGTTTTGAGTCAGTATGAAGAGAATGTAAGAACTCGCTTATATTTTGGCTGTTGTCAGGGAAACCAAGGACTTCTTCAATCATCCAGCTGCAGGTGCAAATTGTAGGAGGGCGGCACAGATTGGACAGCACCTAGACTGACATCTGGGTTGATCAACTGAATACTCCCTACCATTAGCATAATGCTCGGTACAAAGCTAGAGATGGCTTTTTTGACTATTTAGTTGCGGTTTTCCAGTGTGTTAGTTCAGTTAGTTCTGTTCTGGTTCAGTTCAGTGTTACTTGGGCCTTTTGCCATTCTGCCATTTTGCAGCTGGCCTTTGGGCCTTTCTGCCTTTTGTCTTTTTGCTCTTTTGCTGAGATCAGCTGTTGGAGACCAGGGTGCTCTCCTCTCTGGGACTGGCTGTCGGGTGCAACTGGAGTTTCATGACGGATTGCACTGAGTACAATCTATTTTATTTTACATATATTGTTATTATTATTATTGGCAATAGTAGTACATTGATATTATTTTGTTCTCTTATTAAACTTGTTTAAATGAGTTTCTCCCTACCCTTTCAGTTCTTTTCTATATCCCACTTGGGAGCTAGGGGGAGTGAGTGATTGGCTACTGTGGTCTTTTTTGCAAGCTGGTGTTAAACCACAACACGCAGACACTGCTGTTTAGGAGATGAATATACATGATCTCACCTCTGCCAAAGTACTCCTTGAAGGCAGGTTCCAAGTCTTAAATCTCACTTTGGCGAAAGGTGGACGTAAACAGATTTGCTACTAGGTTTTCAGTAAGGAAAGAGCTTAAATCATGTTCCACTGCAATTAAAACAAAAGAAAACTGGTATAATTTTATTCAATGTGAATCTTTGTGGTCCTCAACAGCAGAGGAAACTGGGACACAAAGGGCACAGCTGCCAAATGTTAATCCTGAGAATGCAGGAGGTTTCCATTGGCACACTGGTTGTGAGGTTAGCCTGGACACAGACACACTAGATGCATGGATGGATGAATGACCCGCACTGGCTCTCTACCAGCACTCTACAGCTAATTTGGAGAAAAGGCCAAAATAATCCCATACAATTCTCATGCCAAGAATGGTACTTGCACTGCTGTACCTGTTCAAAACACCTTAGTGATGTTGTAGTGAACAAAATCCAAACAGAAAAATGCCACCACACTTCTTTGTCTGTGGGAATTTATTTTCATGGAAGTATTCAATGTAAGTATTTTTTCTCTGTATCTTTAGTTTCAGACTTAAAAAAAATGTTAGGACCTTCATATCTAAAAAGGATAAAGAACTTCAGAATGAAATTAAGAGCTAATAAAATAAAAGTGGGATGGGGGATGAGGCAGGAGAGGAAACTTGCGTTCTCTTGCTACAGAAGATCCTGATGCAATGGCTACTGAAACTAAAATCTTTGACTTCTATGTGTTTCAGATCAGGCTACTCCTCAGAGTATCGTTTAGTCTCAGATTAGTCTCAGTATTTACTATATGCTCTTCAGGATGAGTTGCCCAGACATAAGTTCTCTTTGGAGGTCTGCTTTTTTTGTAATACATAATGCCAAGTTTTTCCACTGCTGACAATTCAGCATGTTTATGAGGATTAAAATAAATGCTAAAAGAACTTATCTCTATTCATTAAGAAGTCACAGCACACACACAAAGCAGAATTGATAAGTATTCATGGCAACAGGACAAAAAGCCTCTGAGTAAAATTTCTCTACTCTTTCTAAAAGATTTTCCAAACCACTCTCCAAAGGGGAGGCACGTATAGGCACACCAAGTTAAACCGAACTACTCATTTCAGATATAGAAAGCAGAGAAGGTGGTACATCAGGATATTCATAGGGGTTTAAACGTCGACCTGAAAATCTGACTAAATTCTCAAAAAATTAGATGGTGCTGTTGTTACCAAACTATTACATTTGAAAATACTTCAAGTATAATTACACAAGGTGTAGCCACACCTTTGGGGTCACCTGTGGATAGACAACAGTAAGGCTGAAGCTGGAATCTGTCCAGTCGGAATCAAGATACAAGGAGTTCCCAGGGACTCCTCACCTGCATGCTCATCGTTCAGACTGTGGGACTGGAACTGGCTCTCGTTACTTCTTGCTGGAGTTGGAATTTTAGTGACCCTTGACTGTCTCACCTGCTAACATGTCATGATGTTGGCCTAGACTCTCTTGCTATCCACCGGCTGCAGTCCTACACACAGCTCTTCGATTTCATTTAAAGCCCATTATGATACATTTCATGCTAGAAGGAAGTAATCTGTCACCATAAACAGTCAGGTTCGACTCTACAAGTGAAAGGCGATTGTTTTTAACAAATTCAGTCTTCATATGTTCCTTTCTAGTAGATGCGTTACGGATATTATGTCTAGATTCAATAGTTAGCTTTGTTAATGCAATTAAGAGTTTGTGGATTTGAGTCAGAACTTAACTCTTAACTAAAACAAAGCACTCAGAAATGCTAGCACTGTATACAGGAATAGCACTGCTGAAAAACACACATTTAACTGCTGCTAAAGATCTTTCTTTTAAGGGCTGCTTGCTTCTTATTGAGCAACTTAGTTTTAGGGGTTTTTTAAGTTGTATTTAGACATGGCAAAGCATAAAAGATTTTTAAAAATAGTTTAATTAAAATTTCCCAAAGATATTGGCTGCTGTAGAAGCCATTGAGATGAATTCCCTATAGTTATTTAAAGACATAGATTGGGTTCTGTCCTCCTCTTCATAGTCTTTGACATAAAAACAAACTCCTTCATCCAGAAAAAGTATCAGCCCTGTTGGCAAATGTGCAAAGCACAGTGAGTGACTGAGCATCGTCTCAACATAGGAGTAAGAGACACTGGGCAAGTTGTTCAACCATTCTTCGCTGACCGGTTACATTGCTTCATCAAACAGAGTTTTTAGAAGCAGATACTGTCTAGAAGCTTGCAAAAAAAGGAAAAAACACTTTTCCTTTCAATTCTCTTTTCCTTTCCATCTTTAATTCCAACTAATGAACAGCATGCAGATCTCTTATTGAAACAGTAAATTTCTCTGTGATCAAGGCCTACAAATTAATGCACTACAGCCTTCTAGCAATAAGCCAAGCTTCTCCTATTAAACTGACACTTGCTCCATCTTTCAAAATTCTCACTAGCACCAACTCAAGTACTCTCAGCATCCTCCTTATCCACTAACTACTGGTTAGCAAGGAAATACATGCTGCAGCTATGCAGTTACTGTTTGCAGGCTTAGAAAAATGGGCACATGTTCAGCTCACGCTCTCATGCAATGGAGGTACTGTGTTGGCTTGTTCTCCTCTGAGCACATTTACTTATTCCCATAAATGATTGATCAGACTATCCGTGAGACCCTCTCCTCTGTGAAATTAGGCCAGAAGTAAAAAGCTATCAGGGAGAGCCTGACATGAAGGTGACTGCATGAACCAGTTTCTTTAGAAAACAAGGAAAAAATAGTTGAAATGTGACCTAGCAGTTCACAGCAAATTCAGAATTCTCTCGAGTACAAGAAATACCACGAAAGCCTGAGTAGACTCTGGCCCCCAGCAGGACAATGGCATATATGGGCAGACAAAAACACTTTGAAGAAATGGTAGATTCCGTGGAGACTTGAGTGGTAAACACCAGGTATCTGTGACAGCTCTGTATTTAGACATCTTGGACTCCTTATTGACTTCATTCCAGTACAGTCAATGACTTGGCTGCACCAGCTTGCATAGTTGCAGGACCAAATGGCCTGTGATACCCCAGAATTACCCAGAACATGGTCATTCTTTGGTTAAGTCACAACAAAACATGAAAATACATCTTCTCTTTAAGGTGCTGGATGCTCTGAACAAGGGCATCACAAAGACTTCTTATAATTCTGAGATGAAGACTGTGAGCAATAATGCACTTTTGGCATAACAGAACCCCCTATAAGGAGATTAAAGTTTTCCTGATAGAAGCTTTGACTGACAGATTGAATGAAAGAGCAGTAAAAAGGGCTATTCCAGGTGCAAGACTGGTTTCTTTGACTCTCCTTACAATACCTGTAAAATGACCTCCCAAAAGACAACAACGACCAAACATAAGTACAGTCACCTCAGCTTCTAGAAGCCTATCGACACGTTCTGTATGATTCTCACTTGGGCCAAAATGTGGGATAAAAAGTAACTGTGCCCTAACATGCTGCCTGTGCCCTAAATTAGAGTTATTCACATCTTATCTTAATGATAACAATGTAAGTGCCATCTCTGGATCCCTCCCTTCACCTGGCTGCTTTAGGCATCTATCCGATGGTACCCAAGAGGACAGAAGCTGCCTCAGAGGCACACTGCATGCCTATTTCCAAGATGTAGAGTACAGACAAATGTTCTGTTGTCTTAAAAATAACCAGTAAGAGGTTTTCGGTTCATAGCGATCTTGAGGTACAGCGTCCACTACAAAACTGCTCCATTTCACTGGCACTTCTGGAAGATTCATTTGGAGTTGAGTTCAAATAGATCAGAAAGTACATGAACATGAGCCAGCTCATACACAGGTGACTAAATCTTTCCACTCCCTGAAAAAGTTAAACCAAAACCATACAGCCTTCCACAGAAAACATTTATGTATAGCACTAAACAGACAAAAATATAGATAAAACTTCAAGTTCTCAAGTTCTTTTCTGAGCATTATCATTTCTCACAAAAAGGCAAGGCTACATCCCATCAGTAACCTCCTTACTGAAAATATATGTTATTTTGTAGGTTATCCTTTATATCTATCTATCTATCTATCTATCTATCTATCTATCTATCTATCTATCTATCTATCTATCTACCTACCTACCTACCTACCTACCTACCTACCTATCCCTTATATACCATCTTACCTGTAAAATGTCAACTAAAAGTTTGTAATTAAATTGTGAAAAAAATCAAGGCAATATTCTGGGGAGAATACCAGAAGCTTCCACTGCCAATGCTCAACAGGTGCTGGCAGTTCTCACTCTGCTACTCCAACCTAAAGTTTTACTTACAAATTCAGTAGTTTGAATTTATGAAAATTTGCTTCTACAGAAATCCTGCATTTCACAGATCAGTCAGAACAATTCTCACATGGGATTTTAATTTCTCATAATCCTATGAGGTTTTAGTCAAGATGTTAGCTAAAGGTCAAAGAAAAAAATCTTTTCTTTACTTTTTTAAAAGAATGCTTCTACACTGCACCTAATGCATTCCTGTGATGGGTACAATTAAAAACATTGTTCCTTTTTGCCAGTTTACAGTCATTAAAACAGAGAGGGATAAAGAAAAAAACAACCCGCTTGTTGCAATTTAGATGAAATGGCAGTGGCAGTGATGAAGGACTACCTCCTAATTCTTCAGAACATAAAATGGAGAAGTTGAAAGCTCAAATATACAAGAAGGTCTGCTATAAAAAGTTTAGAAAATATGGACAAGATTTCTCAATTATCATTGAAAGAACAGCAGCAGGATCCTTATGATTTCTTATATTCCACAAGCAATTTATTTATAACAATTTCAGACAACAAAGGCCTGATCTACTTTTGCAAAATAGGTTAATGCTGATGGATTTCAGGCAAGGTTTCTCTGCCATGTCTAATATAGGAAGAATATTCAGTGTGTAGTAGTTAGGAAATGTTTGGACTGATGTGGTGTGCCATGAACACGCAAGGAGCCAAATGTACACACAAACCATTAGATAATGGTTAAAAACTCCTAGTCTATTTCAGAAGAATTTCTGAGTTTGAGATGGCTGTCTTCTTTGGTTGCACTTTCAAAATCTTGCCTTCCTTTTGGGAGTTTAATAGTCTTCCACAATTAGTAATAGAGTAGAAGAAAATTCATTTGGATTCACATTTTTCTCCTCCTCGGAGCTCTGCCAGGGGACATATAATGCTGAGCTTGTCAGGTCAGCACAGTTACAAATG
This sequence comes from Caloenas nicobarica, assembly GCF_036013445.1. NCBI lineage: Eukaryota > Metazoa > Chordata > Aves > Columbiformes > Columbidae > Caloenas > Caloenas nicobarica. The sequence continues at coordinate 49,348,061 of NC_088284.1, forward strand.
TGAGCCTGTGAGATGGAGATTAAGCCCCCAAAGGACTGAAGGCAAGGCGTCACCCCTGAGAGGGCTGACGGAAGTGCAGCTGGTTACCTGAGAGATGCGCTTGAGCGTAACAGTAAAACAGGGTCTGAAGTTCAACTCTCCCCATAGCATGAAATTTGACTTTTAAGGAGGCTACAAATGCAAGCAAATACCATGGTTGTCTTGCATGAAAGAAAAAAAAAAAAAATATGCAAATACACAGGAAAATTAGATACCCACTTCCCCTCAGGTAGCTTCCTCATCAGTGTTGCAGACAGCGGGTACTCCAGACATAGCACAACAGTTTAGGATCTCACACATTTCATGCAGGCAGGGAAGCACAACATTTTTAAAAAACAGAGGAGCAAAACTCAGGAAAACCCAGGTGGAAAGTGTCAGAAAGAATCTGTGCTGACCATACTGCTACCCTGAGCTTGCTTCTCTTTCATCTCTTATATTTAGGCGAAGATAAAAGTAGAATAGTTGCTTCATTGAAAGGTTTACATAGCAGTGAGCATAGTGTTACTGAGGTACTGATCTCCATTCTAACATAAAAAAAATATAAATAGGAGTATGAATATTTCTACAAAGACCAAACAGGAATGTGGAAAAAGTCTTAAGGACAGCTGACAGATTAGTATACTTATCCAACTATTTAATGAGTAAAAGGACTGAAATGAGACAGAAGATCGGAAAGTCATGTAGGGGTAAAACAGTGTTCCAAATAAGCTCTTGATTTGAACCAAATTATTTTTCCCCTTCCCTTGTTTTTCAAAATAGTATTCTGTGAGCAATGTATGAAATCAAAGAAGTAAAGCTTAAAACAACTATCTTTTGCATGCAAAAGACATAAGAAAGACCACTAGACAGAGCAGAATGATGAAAATACGCTGACTGAAACAATTTGTCCTAGCATAGGGTGATATTTTAAGCATGCACCTTGTAACTTCAACAGTTCTATCTTGACTTCAGTAAAGCATTTGACACAGTCTCCCACAGCATCCTTGCAGCTAAACTGAGGAACTGTGGACTGGACGATCAGGTAGTGAGGTGGACTGTGAACTGGCTGAAGGAAAGAAGCCAGAGAGTCATGGTCAATGGGGCAGAGTCTAGTTGGAGGCCTGTATCAAGGGTCGGTACTGGGACCAGTACTACTCAATATATTCATCAATGACTTGGATGAGGGAATTGAGTGTACTGTCAGCAAGTTTGCTGATGACACCAAGCCGGGAGAAGTGGCTGACACGCCAGAAGGCTGTGCTGCCATCCAGCGAGATCTGGACAGGCTGGAGAGTTGGGCGGGGAAAAATTTAATGAAATATAACAAGGGCAAGTGTAGAGTCTTGCATCTGGGCAGGAACAACTGCCGGTTCCAGTATAAGTTGGGGAACGAGCTGTTGGAGAGCAGTGTAGGGGAAAGGGACCTGGGGGTCCTGGTGGACAGCAGGATGACCGTGAGCCAGCACTGTGCCCTTGTGGCCAAGAAGGCCAATGGCATCCTGGGGTGCATTAGAAGGGGGGTGGTTAGTAGGTCAAGAGAGGTTCTCCTTCCCCTCTACTCTGCCCTGGTGAGACCCCATCTGGAATATTGTGTCCAGTTCTGGGCCCCTCAGTTCAAGAAGGACAGGGAACTCCTGGAGAGAGCCCAGCGCAGGGCAACCAAGATGATGAAGGGAGTGGAGCATCTGCCTTATGAGGAAAGGCTGAGGGAGCTGGGTCTCTTTAGCTTGGAGAAGAGGAGACTGAGGGGTGACCTCATTAATGTTTATAAATATGTAAAGAGTGAGTGTCACGAGGATGGAGCCAGGTTCTTCTTGGTGACAACCAATGATAGGACAAGGGGCAATGGGTACAAACTGGAACACAGGAGGTTCCACTTAAATACAAGAAGAAACTTCTTCTCAGTGAGGGTGCCAGAGCACTGGAACAGGCTGCCCAGGGAGGCTGTGGAGTCTCCTTCTCTGGAGACATTCAAAACCCGCCTGGGCGCCTTGCTGTGTAACCTCATCTAGGTGTTCCTCCTCCGGCAGGAGGATTGGACTAGATGATCTTTTGAGGTCCCTTCCAATCCTTAATATTCTGTGATTCTCTGATCATACACAGAAAAAAAATTACTATTAGAACAATGTGAATATGCATTTTTTCTAAAATTCTTGTTTAATTCGGATTCTTGGAATCAAGACATGTATCTGTGAACAGCACTATAATTTTTCTTTCTGAGATTCTTTTCTGTGTTTCTACCTTATATAACACACCTAAAAGCTGAAAGGAATTAAGCATCCATACATTTGATTGTGACTTCATGTAGTACATTAAGTACTTGGGTATTTTAAGGGTTTAGTATAATCTTAATGGTACTACAAACTGCTGTAAATTCTGACATAATTACCATAAAGGTATTATAAATCCATTATTATTGCCTCACACTTGAAGCAGATATTTACATTTTTACAGTATTTTAACAAATAAAATGGAATTAAACAATTGTTCTGTTCTCATTTCTTCAACAGTCTGCCTCGGCAGCTAAATGGTGGTTTTAATGTGATTAATCAGATTACCTTTAAGTGTCTTTTTTACCTTCCTGCATAAACATGAAGACTTAATTTCTATCCAGACCTCAGGAGAGGAATTTTTGTGAGAAAATTATGCAGAAATAAAGTAAGAACAGAGTAAATGTTTATAAGCAAGTCGTTAGGGAAGGAAATGAAGCAGAATCTCATCTTCTCAAATCATTCAAACAAACTGTAGTTTCACTGGGACACCAGGGTGAACTTGTTGACCCACTGAAAAAAATCTGAAAACTTACTTAATTCAACTGATAATAACACTGATGATTTTTACAATTTTTGTAGACAGTGACATCTCCGAACAAGGTCCCATTCAGCATACTGAAAGAAATGTGTGCAGTACTGTCTCAAAGGGCAAAGCGGCACATGTGGGATCACCAACATGTTACTTCCAGTATACCAGTCTCCCTCAGGGAAGTGCCGAAGGCATCACCTCAGCCTCCACAAACTGCATCTCTAACCACCTTACAGCCTGCAGCAACCTGTCCATCACCCGTCCCTGGGCCTCCATCCCCATGAGAAGAAAACTCTTGAGTTTCCTCCATGTGTTTTCTCCACCTTCTCCATGAGAAGCTTTCCTCATGCAAACAAATGCCCATCTCTGATCCCTGCATCCTTTTACTGACGATTAAGCATTATGCTGCACTGTTATTTTTTTCCTGTACTTCAGACTCTAGAACATGCCCTTCTCATCTCCAAAGGCTTTCCTGTTGTTTCACACACCCTCCTCGGCAATGCTGATGGATACACAAAGCATATCTGCTGCTTTTCAAGCAAATTTCACTTTTGCTATTTCTTCAATGTAAGGAACATTTAACGAAGAACTGTTGTTTTTACATAACTGAGGACCTGGTGCCTGATCCCAGCAGGGGGGAAGGACCGAGAGACATCAGACCATGAATCCTTAATGTAAAACACAGTCTGTTCCCGGAATATATACTGATACCTGTATACATACTGATACCTGTATTTACAAGTTAATTTAGGGGGAAGGGTATTGTATGTAAACTGAGGCAAGCGGGTAGTCTGCAAACCCTGAAGTACCCAAACCAATGGGGAACAGGGGAGGGAAACTGCAGCCGGGATTTTGGGGGGATATAAGCAGGGGCTTTTTGCCCTATTATGTGTGCCTACCTTTAGGTAGAACACCTGGTGTTGCAATATCGTTATTAAAAAAAATTGCTTTGCTGAGAGATCCTGCCAGAGCCTATTATATTTGCAAAATAACCGTTTCCTACATTCAACATTGGTCTGTCAGTTCAGCACTTTTATCAGTTCTGTATTTTACTCCTGTAGCAGTTCAGTTTCAGAAGCGTTTTCTTTCTTCCAGATATTTCTGATTTCTTGCAATACTTTCAGGATAACTTCAGCGTTCCTGCTAGGGTTTTTAAACACTGAGATGTATTCTTTAACAGAACTGTAGCTTAATTAAAGTCTGTCTGGGCACGAGTAGGGAATGTGGTAGCTCTGGGCCCAGAAGACTTTTCTGCTGGAGAGTTCACAGCCTGGAACTAACAACACCATCACTGTCCATCAGTTGGATTGTCCAGTCTGCGGCAGGTTTTGTGTGCTCTTCTGAGTTTGAAAGCTACTGGCCTTGCCAGTATCTCTTTTAGCTTAAAAGAAAATAATGTTTGCCTTTGTTTATGTAAATCGTCTACATTTTGGCCACATTAGAACAAAAAACTGTCTGCTGAACAGGTGGTATTGGTGCTTCATCTACTAGGTTTAGTGAAAACACTGTTTATCTCCCCTCTTATATCAAAGACTTATTCACTCAAAGAACTAAAAAAAAAAAAATACAAACACACCTAAAATTATTGTTAGCTTCAAAAAATTGTGATTTTAGCAATATTTTTCTCTGGATTTGCTTTCAGAGTAATTTTTATCTATACTGAATACAGCTAGATAGCTGTTTTTATCTCGACTGAAACATGCCAGAAAGGCCCTCATTTATTCTAAATTGCATCTGTCATTCTGATATCATCAGACTACTCCAGGCACTCTAGCTATTGAAATGTTTCCTGAGGAAATACTACTTGACTTAGCAACACTATTACTACTATTATTATTATAAGGCAAATAGATGCTTAGAAAAGGTAACACAGCGTTCGTACTTTATTATATGGTTGGACTCAATGATCTTAAGGGTCTCTTTCAACCAAATAGATTCTGAGATTCTATTCTATGATTCTATGATTGAGGGGTTTCCTAGATAAGCTTCGGTACTGAGGTCATGGTGGGCCATTGATCGCTGAAAAAACATTCTTCACTGATGCTAGAGATCTATTCTCTCTTCCTTTTGGGATTCTCCTGTCTTGGCAACCTTTCCACATGTCATGGTTTACTTCTAAAAAGCTTCTTCTGCTTTAGTCTTTTAGAAAGATCAGAATAGTTCTAGTACTTAAAAAAGAATTTTAAAAGTCAGGCACTTATGTGTTAGAATTATTCTTTCTCTGGCAGCAGAAATGCTACGATTTTCACATTTATTTAAGAAAAAAGTATAAAAAAAAGTTTTGGTTGATTGGTTTACTTTTGTTTGTTTATTGTTTTGGGTTTTGTTTTGGTCTTTTTCTCTTGAGAAAAAATAAGGAAAAAACCCACCAACACAAAAATATCAACACTTACTTCCACATCATTGCCATGCTCTACTAGTCATTCCCTTGTCTCCTTTTCCATGAAACCCTTACGCTGTCACAAATGCATCCATTGCCTCTGGCTAAAGATGTCCCTTGTCAAAACAAGCATTTCTGCTGTAAAACAGAAGGCAGCATTTGTATGGAAGCCTGCTCCCTTTTGGGCAAAGTACTTTACTGTGATTGGTACCCATCAAACCACCATAAAAAAGTAGAACCATTGGGGATGAGCTAACATCAAAGGAGAGCATTCAAGATACTCCAGGGAGACCCATCTCTAATTGCCTGTTTTCCCATGCGACAAGGTGTGAGCAAACTTATTTGGCCACAGATAGACCTTCTCCAGCACCAGCTGTGGGCTCTGCAGTGGCTATGGAAGAGTACAGGGTAATTGTTTCTTCCCAATGCTGACACCAAAGAAGCCTGGGTTGGGGTGCAGTTACAAGTCTTTCTCACGGAATACAAAACTACAGGAAATACTGAGCTGAGTTACATAATATATAAAGTTCCTCTCTGGTTTCGTTTCAAGTTTAGTGCCTTTCCAGAAATACAAAACTCCTTTATGTACCACAGAGGCTACTACCGCTACACAGAGCAAGCTGCGAAATGAACTTACAAAATTAGTGAGAACATGTGAAGAGCAAAACAAAAATATTATCTGGCTACTTGCAAGAAGAATCACTAAAATAGATGGAACTGCCTACCCAATGGTCTGGATATTTTCAGGTTCAAATAGTGACACTAAATATGTCACCATATCCTGTTTCTAGTGGAATATTTTCTTATTTTTACATAAGAGTTTTTATAGAGACAGCTATGACAAAACGGTTATGGACAAGACAGCACAAAAAAAGCCAAGGCACAACAAACTATCACTAAATTTAAACAAAAAAACCTACTCAAAAATATTTTAAGGTTCACAACTGCCAGTTGTTTTTCACAACTCCGAAAGAAGTTGCCACAAGAAGCAGATCTACCAGAATGTTGTACCAACAATGTTGAACCAAAATGTTCCTCATTTCCAGGAAGGCAAGACCCATTCTGCCCAGTTTCCAAACACACACAAAAAGATGAAACTGCAGCCCTGAAAACAGAGCTGGTGATACTGTGGATTTTTATTACCATGAAAACTGGCTTCATTCACAAGGCCCCAAGTGTGGATACGTTCACAAACCACAACTTTGGTTTTTATTCTTCATTGTATTTTTAGCAAAATCTCTGGTAAAAAAGACATCTCAAAGAACTAAAGCTTGATCAGTTCTAGAAGGAAGTCAAACAGAAGACAGAAGAAAAGTAATACCTCCCTCTTGAAACGAAAAGATATCCCAGCAGAAACTGAACATTATTACAGCAGTCATGAAGTTTGAAAGCCATCACAAGACTAAAACAAAATGCTATGTTTCCTTCAAAATTTGGGATAAACACTCTGGTTCTACTAGCGGGCAGACCCAAAAGATATGTTTGCTTTTTGGTTCCAATAAGTATCTTCATTTAACATTTTTTAAATTGCTCGTTTAGTTGTCATAGGCTGATGTTTCCAAAGCTACTATGAGGGTATAAACTTCCCTTCTCTGTGCAGCTTTGCCTGTCTCAATTTAGTTCCTGTTCTAGAGGCTATAAATGTAGATAAACGGTCTCAGTTTCTCAGCCATGAATATTCGCAATCGTGTATTGTTAAGTGAACAACAAATCAAGAACATTTAGGTGCCATTATACTTTACTTATTTCTCTAAAATGTCTTGCCCTATCTCTAGGACCTTTAAAACCTGTTGCTCGATGAATGCCTAAATTGACTGGCGGCATTGTGAGTTAGAGTGGCAAAACTAGGCAGGTTTCTCTTTCAGACCACGGTTATCTGTCATCTGAAACAGTACGCAGTATCCTACTTTATGTAAAGTAGGGAAAATATTGCAGGGACAAAAATAACTTGCTTTTCATACTCCTAGAATAGGAAAGTTTCCACAAAACTGGTCAAGACTTCTCAGTGCCGCTTTCTAGAGTCTATACTATGGCACATTACACTATTATTTGAAAAGCTCCTGGTAGGAGGATATAGCAAGGTTAGTGTTCTGCTATAGAGGCACTGTATAACTGACAAGGGCTCATCTCTTGCTGGCAATCACCCACAGGGGGTATGGAAGAAAGGACAAGCACCTTTATATTATTTTTCTGAAAGCAAGATGTGATACTAACTCACACAGCCAGACTGCCATCATTAAGGATCAGATTCTTAAAAATCTGTGTAATATCTTTCTGATCAAATGAAGGCTTCTCTCCAAAAATAGTATCCTCCAGCGATGCAGTACATCAGAAAGAAAGACCACATAGCAAAAAAGCTCGTCTTACCAATTGGTGCATCAGTGAATCAGTGGTCCAGAAAAGCCTACGTCTGCGTCCTCTCCCAATATCACCCTGTAGCCTCAGAACAAGCAGCACAGCTAAAGCTTACCTCTCACTGCTATAAAGAGTGCATCAAACAGTCTCTAAGAGGGCAGGAGTCGCTTTTAGCCAGCAAATGACCACTTGGATTAACTGTAACCTCAGCTCTCCGGTAAAACACGAGAATATTCCAGAAATGCTAAGCAGAGAGAGGCACGAGCCTTCTCCTCCCCTCCCATGGAGGAAGCCTATTTGCAGTACCTGGACCAGTGAAATACTCTTGACAGAGCCCATTTGTCACTCTGGGCGGAGAGAGGATGCACCTGGCCTCAGCGCGTTCTGGGCCATCAGGCAGTATTTCCCCAGCTCTTGCATGACGAACTGCCAGGCTGGAAAAAAATAGCTCGTGTCAGGCTTTGCTTCTCTTGTTGTGCCGTTCTGTGCGCAGCACCAATGGTTACATTGCTAAATGGTCCATCGGCAATTGTTGCTACAGTTAGTTGCTCCACCAGGATACCAAAAATCTGCCTTCATTTGATGAAACTTGTCCCTTGGGAGTCAGAGCAACTGGGTTTCACACTAGGAACATCACTCTCTCAACACACCGCTGCTTCCAAGTGAACATAGCCCTGCATCCTTTGCAGAAAGCAGGCTCCTGTGGGTTTGAGTTCACTCTTCCCTTAATGGATTCCTCCTGCACTTCTGTGCGTAGGAGCACCTGTGGAACAGATCTTTGTTACATCCACTGTATGAAGGCTATCACACGGTTGTTCAGCTCACCTGAGGCAGCACGTACCAACCCTATATGATAACCAAGGACAGAACAGTCACTCAAAGCCTCCCTTGATGCTCACTTCGATTCTAGGGACGCTCTTCCTCTTTATAATAATTTTAAATAAATCATTCTCAGAAAACTGCAAGATGGTCCACTGATTCAAAAGATAGCTAATCCCATTATCTGATTTACAAAAATAATCCTACCTTAAACATTCTGCTTGCTTTACTAACTTTTGAGGAAAATACTGCTGGAATTCATATATATTCTTTGAAATGCAGCAGTAAAATCTAACACTTTATGTCAACTATCCCTACATTATTGCTGCTTCCTTTACTTACATTCCCCGTATTTCAGATATTGGAGACTTCCACCTTGCCAAAATCTTAGCTTTGTTTTTTTGCATAAAGTGAACTTGTTTTCTTGATTCAAGTTGTCAAATTTGGGCTGAGTTTCCTAGAGTAGGAATTTATCCATAACAACTGCTTAGTACACTTTCTAGCTTCCTCTTCCATGTTCTCTCCAAACACAATGATGAAAAAGATGTTTCAGTTTAAGTTTTCCTGTAATGTATTTTAACAGAGTTGGGGGTGGGGTGAAGTGCGGTGAATTGTCTTTATAGCAAGTTTCTAACCTCGGTTTTCCAATCTAGATTAAGAAATCAACTTTTCAGGCAACTCTACAAAAAATCAAGAAAACTAGTTTCTAAGAAACATTAAGCCATTGTTTTAAACTGAGCATAATTCCTCTGAAATTTGTAAAGCCAATTTTGAAATTAGGACTAGAATTTTTAAAAGCAGAACTACAGTCAGTGGTAAGCAGCGGCAGACATTCTAACATTTTAGCTCTAGCATCCCACTGATGCTGTCAGCTACACTGGCTTTAGCTTAGAGACAGCACACTCGCTTCTGCATATTCTAGAGGCTGTGATGTGAAAGTTTTGTGTTTTCCTTTCTTTTCTCACTTACTTCATTAGTTTATCCAAATTGGGGGAGGGGGGTAGGAGGGGCGGGGAAGTGGAGGGAACGGGGAATAAGAAAGAGAGAAAAAACTACCAAAGAGGGTAAGGGTAGGTTGTGGCTGATGTATTTGATGATGAGCCCTGGTCCTTTTACTCATTTTACTGAATCTGTTGCTTAAGATATGGGTTTTTATAGATTGACAAAATAAAAATAAAGGCTCTATTTTTTTATTTTATGATGTTAAACTATTTATGCAATTGTATGCCCATTTCCTCGGTACATATTCTACCCTAACACTTCCTGCCTGTGTTTTGTCTAGCCAGCTCTAACCATAATTGTGATTCCTGCCGATTTAAACTCCATCCCCAGCCTAGGAGTTGCCTCGTGGATTTACACGGCTGGATTTACATACTACAGTGCCACAAGTCCTCCTCCTTTACAAAAGCTTTTAGCACCTCACATCTTACCTCCACTGAGTGTCACTGCTGAAAGATTCCTTGTGTCGCCTCCTTGAATTTTGAAAGGAGGTTGTTGGACATATTGGCCATGCAGGACACCTGGCATCCCATATGTTTTCTGAAGAACACTGTCCCAAAGCAAATTAGGACAAAGCCATGGAAACGGCATGGCACTCCTAGCTGGTCAAACTAATACATCCCAGCATCATCTAGTTACAAACCAAATGATAGTGAAACTGCACAAACTATCTGTATCATAGTCCTGTACACTGATTACTTAGGTTCTAATACTTGTTAATTTTTTATTAGCTGCTCTGGTACCTGATACAAAGGCAAGACTTGCAGCATTTTGCATATACTGAAGTCTCCTTAGAACATCAGGATCCCTGAGGGATCCCCTTTCTTTCAATCTTACAGCAACCATGTTTAAAGAAGTGGACATTTAGCCACTGTAGGTACAGGAAGTTATGACTCAATTTTAACCATGGAATTTAAAGACAAACTACAAAATTTCATTTTATTTCTCTGAGGCAGGTGATATTTTGTGTCAAACATTATGATTATTGATCAATTATCCTTTCTACAGCAAATCCTGGAATCATTTATTTTGATGCAGGAGCATAAAGGCTCCTTCAAACTGCTTGCACTTGAAGTGCTGGTGTTTCCCCATCACCCCAACAAGCAATGCAGAAGTCAGTAGCAAAAGGTTTTCTTCTGCTTAACTGTATGCCTCCACAGTACTCTGTGTCATGAAATTAAAAGCTAGACAACATAAACTACATCACCTTGCTGCTGAAACCTTAAATCAAAGGAGGAAAATGCAAATAGTAACCAACAACTTCGTGATCAAATTATTTTTACCATGCCCAGAGTAAGTATGATTATGCATTGTACTATCCTCTACTGCATACAAGAATAGGGAATGATCCTGCCAAGTCCAGGGCTTCTTCTTCTCACATGAGTGATCAAAGGGCTTAAATTAAACTGCAGAAATTAATGTTTCTCTGTAAAAGTGGTGCAAATATTAGGAATGTTTCTCTGTAAAAGCGTTTCTAGAAATGCCAGCTGTGACACAAAGTGAGCTACCATCACCTCCTTCCCTAAGATTTTCTTCTTTTGTCAAATGCAAGAAAAACTACTGTTAAATTGGGTTACAAAACTATATCCCTATAAAAAAATGCTTTTTCTCAAATTAAGAACTAAGAAGCTGATCCCACAAATCCTTGCAAGGTGAGAAGTTTTCATTCTTGTGACTGAAATTTACTACTCATGCTCACAAATGCCTGCAAGATCATCTTCAGCTTTTAAACAGGCACCTTGAATGGTACAAGTACTCTTGCCTCAGTGGAGTAACTCACTTAAGTGTGTGTTTACCTTTAAGTAAAAAAGAAGTAATTTAAAATAGCTCATTCGAACAGTCTTTCTGTAACTATTATTCCTTGTAATTATGATATAAAACCAGAAAAGTTCCACTTTTCAGCTGTGTTATTCTGGAACTAAACACACGCAGATTCTGGCACAGCATGTCTAACGTGCACACAACAGATCTCAAGGCACTGATCCAGAAGACCATAAAGCTGGAAAAAGGATGACGCTACCTAGTATCTTCAGTGGATTCAGATGCAAACACAATTTATTACAGTCACAATATTCACATCAGCAATGGCAACAGACTCATTGCTTTCTGCTAAATACTGCATTTTGGAAAAGCATCAGGAAAAAGAAGTGTAACTTGCAAAAATTAATTGTGGTTGTGAGACCATGACCTCTGAACACAATATGCATTTCATAAGTGACTTCTCCCAGTTCCAAAGCCTCTGGCACAACAGATCCAAAAGAAAGAATAGGAAACTAAGGAAATGTCCCTCCATCTTTTTTTTTTTTTTAAAATCTTACAGTTTTACCATCAGTCTTCTAAACTGCTGTTTTATGCTCAAAATAACCTGCTAGCTGCTTCTAAAAATAAATTTCAGTTTTTGTATTCCTGCAACTTCAGATCAGTTTCTGCTCTGGTATCAGAATCACAACATCACACAAATGGGAGCACTGCACAGTTCACCTTTGCTTTGACAGAGTGTTAATATTTTTAACAGAGGCAAAACCAGAACACTTCAACTGCATTTCTCTTGGGATTTTGCAGTTATTTCAAGTGAATGTCAAAACCAAAGCAATTCTTTACTTTCATCTATTTCAGCCATTTTTGAGCATCCTAACTGATTCCAAAACCTTTAGTTGTAATTATTTTGTCTTCACCACACTATAATTTTTCTTCCCCACAGGATAACTGTCAGAATACAAAGAACATTCAAACTTCCTTATTTGTCTGTTTATCGCTCAATGCTCAATAGCGGGATGAAAAAAAAAAAAAAGAAGTCACAGTTCCTCTAACTGGACTGCCTCAATGTACTCTACACTGGTACAGTTTATGGCCTCTGAGCCTGTAAAAATACACCGCTTTACAAGCTGATGCTCCCTCTTTACCGGATGGCTGTGCCCATAGATTAGGCTGCAGATTCAACCCAAGGGCTCAGGAGATCTAAACTTCTGTGGATAAAAAGTGCATTGAAGAAGCTAACAGAAAATAACAATTAAAAAAATCCCCAAACAGTTAATACCCTTAGAAGGTAAAATTTCATTTTAAAATGGAAGCACTTGAGAATATATGATGTAATTTGGCCAGACTTGGACTCCATTTGCCACTCTTCTACTGGAGTCAGTGTCACCTAATGAAAGTATTGCTCATCTTTGTCCAAAGTAACATCACTTCAAACTAATCTGGCCAACTACAACACAAAGTTTATGTAGTACAGTGCTTAAAGACAAAAATTGAATGATGCTGGCAGAACACATGAACAGAAGAGCAATCACTCTGACATCAGGCTCACAGTATTCAACTACTTTCAACGCTTCCAGTAATACACTACGGTTGTCTTCTTGGAAACAAAATAGGGAAGTTTGATAAGAAAGAAACACATTTTTAAAGACATTTTGTCAGCCATCAAATCTTTGTCATATTACGCACCATTCACACAGAAGCCCTCCTCTTGTGTACAGTTTGCTGTGTTTAAAAGCTACCACCACGATAACGTATCGAGATACTATTAATTTTTTTTTTTTTTTTTTGTATTTAAGTTCTAGATTTGAGCTCCTTAAACGCTGCGCTAGTGCTATTTATTTTCAGAAACGCTGTGACACAAGAAGGTCTCACGCTCGCTGTTAAGCCGGTGCGTTCTCAGCCCCCCGCCGCGAGTGCCGCCGCTTCGCTCCCGCTGCCCAGCGCCGCTCCGCCCTTCCCTCCGCTCGGCGCCTGGGGCTGCCGGGCACCCGGCGGGGCCGCCCGGCTCTTGCTTCTCCCGGTATCCCCCGGCACTCCCCGACACCCGCGGGAACCGGCCCCGCCGCCGCCCGGCGCAGCGCTGCGGGGGAAGGGGCGGTGGCGGCGGGCGCGCCGCCGGCGGGGCCCCGGTGCTGGCGGCCCAGCGCCGCTACTCACCGGCCCCCCGCGGGTCGCTCGGCTCCTCGCCGCCGCCTCCTGCCGCCGCCGCCGGGAGAGAGCCGGCAAGGAGGCTGCCCTGGGGCGGGCGGCTCCGCCAAGCCTTGCTGGGCCGGGGTACGGCCGTTTCCTCGTTTTCTCTCGCAGCCGCGGCCACTTCCTCAACAGGGTGCCGGCGCGCCCTCCCTCCTCCTCCTTCGGGCGGCAGCCCCGGCGGGAGGGCGCCCGATGCCGGCGGCGCGGCCCGCTGCAGCCTGCCCGTCTCTCCGGCGTGGCTTCTCCCGGGGGCGAGGAAGCGTCCGTGTCTTGCGGATCCCGCCCGGCGCCCTGTGCGGTGGGTCCCCTTGGTGCCGCATGATCTAGCCGTCCTTGGGACCCCACGATGCGGCTCGGGTCCCTGTGGCAGCGGCGTTGCACGGCAGGCAGCTGGCTTTGTCACAGGGACGTGCTGCTGCTCAGCGCCGCGCCTGGGACGGGGGATCGAAGTGTATTAAATGTGGGCTTCTCTTAAGGAGAAAAGAAGTATGCACGCTTCTGGTGAATACTGAAGTTCTCTGTCTTTCGGTACTCTTGTACTTCGCAGACAAAATGCCTCTTAGAGGCTTTACTTTTGGAGCAACACAGGGGTCTAGCATAGCACAGTATCTCCCATTCCTGTTATATTTCACTCAGAAACCCCACATATTTCAATCAAAAATACTTTTGTAGCAACTGCAATCGCAGAGAAGACTCCGGTGTGCCAAGGCAGTGAGCCGAAGGAAAGTCCCTGCTTGCGTGACACGGAGTTAATTCCTGCTGCAAGTAACTCCGCACAAAAACAGTGGCAACTGTCCTTTACCAGGGACTGTCCAGGGCCGAGCTGTGGGTCACACACGGCTGATAAGTGGCAGAGGGGCCCTGGCTGAGGCCTGAGTGGGCAGGTCTCCGTGCATCTGTGGCTGCACCGCATGACGCAGCATGGTGTCCCGTGATGGGCAGTGCTAGTGGGAGGTGAAGTCCGCTTCCTTCTTCCCCATAATAACTCAGCATTAGGACTAATGTGGGATACGGGTGTTATTTTCAGTGGCGAAATACTGGCTTTTTTTCCTCCTTGCAAAATGGACCATACACCCCCTACAGTTAACAGAGCCACCAAAGTGCAAAATTCTCATATTTCATAGCAGTTAGAAAGGTCTCTGGCTTGGGTCCATTTCAGTGAGACTTTTGCTAATTGCTGTAGTGGCCATGCATTTCTTACTGGCACTGCCTACATGTTGGGAAAAAAGAACTTAGAAAACGTAATTCTTGGATGTGTTTTAGTGGCACAGTTCTTTTCCTATCAATATCCAAGCATGAAAAGAGCATAATCTGCAGGAAATAGCTTTTGGAAAATCATTATAGGCCTATGAACTATTTTTAAAGAAGACTCATCTTAAATTGGTGACGAAATCATTAAAGGTTTTAAATTACGCATAAGAAATTGTGCAAGACCTGGCTGGCATAGAATCAGCTTTGTTCAAAGCAGGTGATATGGTGTTTTGTCTTGGATTTTGGCTAAAACAATATTGACAACACCTGAATAATTTGGCTGTTTCTGGGGACTGCTTGCAGAACGTTGAGGCTTTCTTTGCTTCACATTCTGACCCTGTCTCCAGTGTGTAAGCTAGAGGTGGACAAGAAGTTGGGAAGGGACATAGTTGGGACATCTGCCCCCAACAAACTGAAGGGATATTCTGTACAATACTCAGCAAACAAAAACTGGGGGTGGAAGAAGAAAGGTGGAGAGGTGGGAGTGTCTTCCAACGTGACCACTGCTCAGAGACTTTCTGGGCATCATTGTGCTTGTGGTAGTGATCACCTATGCATCACTTGGTGGTTATTTGCCCTTCCCTTCCCTTCCCTTCCCTTCCCTTCCCTTCCCTTCCCTTCCCTTCCCTTCCCTTCCCTTCCCTTCCCTTCGCTTCCCGCACCTTCCCTTCCCTTCCCGCAACTTCCTTTCCCGCACCTTCCCTTCCCGCACCTTCCCTTCCCTTCCCGCACCTTCCCTTCCCGCACCTTCCCGCACCTTCCCTTCCCGCACCTTCCCTTCCCTTCCCCTCCCGCGCCTTCCCTTCCCGCGCCTTCCCTTCCCTTCCCGTGCCTTCCCTTCCCGCGCCTTCCATTCCCGCGCCTTCCCTTCCCTTCCCTTCCCTTCCCTTCCCTTCCCTTCCCTTCCCTTCCCTTCCCTTCCCTTCCCTTCCCTTCCCTTCCCTTCCCTTCCCTTCCCTTCCCTTCTCTTCCCTGCCCTTCCCTGCCCTTCCCTTTCCTTCCCTGCCCTTCCCTTCCCTGCCCTTCCCTTCCCTTCCTGCGCCTTCCCTTCCCTTCCTTTCCCTGCCCTTCCCTGTCCTGCCCTGCCTTGCCCTTCCCTTCCCTTCCCTTCCCTTCCCTTCCCTTCCCTTCCCTTCCCTTCCCTTCCCTTCCCTTCCCTTCCCTTCCCTTCCCTTCCCTGCCCTTCCTTTCCCTTCCCTTCCCTTCCCTTCCCGCGCCTTCCCTTCCCTTCCCTTCCCTTCCCTTCCCTTCCCTTCCCTTCCCTTCCCTTCCCTTCCCTTCCCTTCCCTTCCCTTCCCGCGCCTTCCCTTTCCGCACATTCCCTTCCCTTCCCTTCCCTTCCCTTCCCTTCCCTTCCCTTCCCTTCCCGCGCCTTCCCTTCCTGCGCCTTCCCTTCCCTTCCCGCGCCTTCCCTTCCCTTCCCTTCCATTCCTGCGCCTTCCCTTCCCTTCCCTTCCCTTCCCTTCCCTTCCCTTCCCTTCCCTGCCCTTCCCTTCCCTTCCCTTCCCTTCCCTTCCTGCCCCTTCCCTTCCCTTCCCGCGCCTTCCCTTCCCTTCCTTTCCCTTCGCTTCCCTTCCCTTCTCTTCCCTGCCCTGCCCTGCCCTGCCCTGCCCTTCCCTTCGTGCCCTTCCCTTCGTGCCCTTCCCTTCCCTTCCCTTCCCTTCCCTTCCCTTCCCTTCCCTTCCCTTCCCTTCCCTTCCCTCCCCTTCCCTCCCCTTCCCTTCCCTTCCCTTCCCTTCCCTTCCCTTCCCTTCCCTTCCCTTCCCTTCCCTTCCCTTCCCTTCCCTTCCCTTCCCTTCCCTTCCCTTCCCTTCCCTGCCCTTCCCTGCCCTGCCCTTCCCTGCCCTTCCCTGCCCTTCCCTTCCCTTCCCTTCCCTTCCCTTCCCTTCCCTTCCCTTCCCTTCCCTTCCCTTCCCTTCCCTTCCCTTCCCGCGCCTTCCCTTCCCTTCCCTTAACTTCCCTGCCCTTCCCTGCCCTTCCCTTTCCTTCCCTGCCCTTCCCTTCCCTGCCCTTCCCTTCCCTTCCTGCGCCTTCCCTTCCCTTCCTTTCCCTGCCCTTCCCTGTCCTGCCCTGCCTTGCCCTTCCCTTCCCTTCCCTTCCCTTCCCTTCCCTTCCCTTCCCTTCCCTTCCCTTCCCTTCCCTTCCCTTCCCTTCCCTTCCCTTCCCTTCCCTTCCCTTCCCTGCCCTTCCTTTCCCTTCCCTTCCCTTCCCTTCCCGCGCCTTCCCTTCCCTTCCCTTCCCTTCCCTTCCCTTCCCTTCCCTTCCCTTCCCTTCCCTTCCCTTCCCGCGCCTTCCCTTTCCGCACATTCCCTTCCCTTCCCTTCCCTTCCCTTCCCTTCCCTTCCCTTCCCTTCCCTTCCCGCGCCTTCCCTTCCTGCGCCTTCCCTTCCCTTCCCGCGCCTTCCCTTCCCTTCCCTTCCATTCCTGCGCCTTCCCTTCCCTTCCCTTCCCTTCCCTTCCCTTCCCTTCCCTTCCCTTCCCTTCCCTGCCCTTCCCTTCCCTTCCCTTCCCTTCCTGCCCCTTCCCTTCCCTTCCCGCGCCTTCCCTTCCCTTCCTTTCCCTTCGCTTCCCTTCCCTTCTCTTCCCTGCCCTGCCCTGCCCTGCCCTGCCCTTCCCTTCGTGCCCTTCCCTTCGTGCCCTTCCCTTCCCTTCCCTTCCCTTCCCTTCCCTTCCCTTCCCTTCCCTTCCCTTCCCTTCCCTCCCCTTCCCTCCCCTTCCCTTCCCTTCCCTTCCCTTCCCTTCCCTTCCCTTCCCTTCCCTTCCCTTCCCTTCCCTTCCCTTCCCTTCCCTTCCCTGCCCTTCCCTGCCCTTCCCTGCCCTTCCCTGCCCTGCCCTTCCCTGCCCTTCCCTGCCCTTCCCTTCCCTTCCCTTCCCTTCCCTTCCCTTCCCTTCCCTTCCCTTCCCTTCCCTTCCCTTCCCTTCCCGCGCCTTCCCGCGCCTTCCCTTCCCTTCCCTTAACTTCCCTGCCCTTCCCTTCCCTTCCCTGCCCGCACCTTCCCTGCCCTTCCTTCCCTGCCCTGCCCTGCCCTGCCCTGCCCTGCCCTGCCCTGCCCTGCCTGCCCTTCCCTTCCCTTCCCTGCCCTGCCCTGCCTGCCCTTCCCTTCCCTTCCCTTCCCTTTCCTTCCCTGCCCTTCCCGTCCCTTCTCTTCCCTTCCCTTCCCATGCCTTCCCTTCCCTTCCCGCGCCTTCCCTTCCCTTCCCGCGCTTTTCCTTCCCGCGCTTTCCCTTCCTGCGCCTTCCCTTCCCTTCCCGCGCCTTCCCTTCCCGCGCCTTCCCTTCCCGCGCCTTCCCTTCCCGCGCCTTCCCTTCCCTTCCTGTGCCTTCCCTTCCCGCGCATTCCCTTCCCTTCCCGCTCCTTCCCTTCCCGCGCCTTCCCTTCCTGCGCCTTGCTGTGCCTTGACTTGCCTTGCCTTGCCTTCCCTTCCCACATCTTCCCTTCCCTTCCCTTCCCTTCCCGCGCCTTCCCTTCCCGCGCATTCCATTCCCTTCCCGCGCCTTCCCTTCCCGCGCCTTCCTTTCCTGCGCCTTCCCGCGCCTTCCCTTCCCTTCCCGCGCCTTCCCTTCTGTTCCTGCGCCTTCCCTTCCCTTCCCTTCCCATGCCTTCCCTTCCCTTCCCGCGCCTTCCCTTCCCTTCCCACGCTTTTCCTTCCCGCGCCTTCCCTTGCTGCGCCTTCCCTTCCCGCGACTTCCCTTCTCTTCCCACGCCTTCCCTTCACGCGCCTTCCCTTCCTGCGCCTTCCCTTCCCTTCCCTTCCCTTCCCTTCCCTCCCCTTCCCTCCCCTTCCCTCCCCTTCCCTCCCCTTCCCTCCCCTTCCCTCCCCTTCCCTTCCCTTCCCTTCCCTTCCCTTCCCTGCCCTTCCCTGCCCTTCCCTGCCCTTCCCTTCCCTTCCCTGCCCTTCCCTTCACTTCCCTTCCCTTCCCTGCCCTTCCCTGCCTTACTTGCCCTTCCCTTCCCTCCCCTTCCCTGCCCTTCCGTTCCCTCCCCTTCCCTGCCCTTCCCTTCCCTTCCTTTCCCTTCCCTTCCCTTCCCTTCCCTTCCCTTCCCTTCCCTTCCCTTCCCTTCCCTTCCCTTCCCTTCCCTTCCCTTCCCTTCCCTTCCCTTCCCTTCCCTTCCCTTCCCTTCCCTTCCCTTCCCTGCCCTTCCCTGCCCTTCCCTGCCCTTCCCTTCCCTTCCCTTCCCTGCACTTCCCTTCCCTTCCCTTCCCTTCCCTTCCCTTCCATCCCTTCCCTTCCCTTCCCTTCCCTTCCCTTCCCTTCCCGCGCCTTCCCTTCCCTTCCCTTCCCTTCCCACCCCTTCCCTTCCCTTCCCGCGCCTTCCCTTCCCGCGCCTTGCCGTGCCTTCCCTTCCCTTCCCGTCCCGCACCTTCCCTTCCCTTCCCTTCCCTTCCCTTCCCTTCTCTTCCCTTCCCTTCCCTTCCCTTCCCTTCCCTTCCCTTCCCTTCCCTTCCCTTCCCTTCCCTTCCCTTCCCTTCCCTTCCCTTCCCTTCCCCTCCCTTCCCTTCCCTTCCCTTCCCTTCCCTTCCCTTCCCTCCCCTCCCCTCCCCTCCCCTCCCCTCCCCTCCCCTCCCCTCCCCTCCCCTTCCCTTCCCTTCCCTTCCCTTCCCTTCCCTTCCCTTCCCCCCCCCCGTGCCTTCCCTTCCCGCGCATTCCATTCCCTTCCCGCGCCTTCCCTTCCCGCGCCTTCCTTTCCTGCGCCTTCCCGCGCCTTCCCTTCCCTTCCCGCGCCTTCCCTTCTGTTCCTGCGCCTTCCCTTCCCTTCCCTTCCCTTCCCTTCCCGCGCCTTCCCGCGCCTTCCCTTGCCGCGCCTTCCCTTCCCGCGACTTCCCTTCTCTTCCCATGCCTTCCCTTCCCACGCCTTCCCTTCCCTTCCCTTCCCTTCCCTTCCCTTCCCTTCCCTTCCCTTCCCTTCCCTTCCCTTCCCTTCCCTTCCCTTCCCTTCCCTTCCCTTCCCGCGCCTTGCCTTCCCTTTCTTTGCCTTCCCTTCCCGCGCTTTCCCTACCCCTCCATTCCCGCGCCTTCCCTTCCCTTCCTGCGCCTTCGCTTCACTTCCCTTCCCTTCCCTTCCCTTCCCTTCCCGGGCCTACCCGTGCCTTCCCTTCCCGCGCCTTCCCTTCCCTTCCCTACCCGCGCCTTCCCTTCCCTTCCTGCGCCTTCCCTTCCCGTCCAGCACTTTCCCTTCCCGTCCCACACCTTCCCGTCCCACATCTTCCCTTCCCGTCCCACACCTTCCCTTCCCTTCCCTTCCCTTCCCGTCCCTTCCCTTCCCTTCCCTTCCGTTCGCTTCCCTTCCCTTCCCTTCCCCTCCCTTCCCTTTACTTCTCGCGCCTTCCCGTGCCTTCCCTTCCCGCACCTTCGCTTCCTGCGCATTCCCTTCCCTTCCCGCGCCTTCCCTTCCTCCGCCTTCCCTTCCTGCGCCTTCCCTTCCCTTCCCGCACGTTCCCTTCCCGCGCATTGCCTTGCCTTTCCTTGCCTTGCCTTGCCTTGCCTTCCCTTCCCTTCCCTTCCCTTCCCCTCCCTTCCCTTCCCTTCCCTTCCTGCCCTTTCCCGCGCCTTCACTTCCCTTCCCGCGCCTTCCCTTCCCTTCCCGCGCCTTCCCTTCCCTGCCCTTCCCTTCCCTTCCCTGCCCTTCCCTTCCCTGCCCTGCCCTGCCCTGCCCTGCCCTGTCCTGTCCTGCCCTGCCCTGCCCTTCCCTTCCCTTCCCTTCCCTTCCTGCGCCTTCCCTTCCCTTCCTTTCCCTTCGCTTCCCTTCCCTTCTGTTCCCTGCCCTGCCCTGCCCTGCCCTGCCCTTCCCTTCGTGCCCTTCCCTTCGTGCCCTTCCCTTCCCTTCCCTTCCCTTCCCTTCCCTTCCCTTCCCTTCCCTTCCCTTCCCTTCCCTTCCCTTCCCTTCCCTCCCCTTCCCTCCCCTTCCCTCCCCTTCCCTCCCCTTCCCTTCCCTTCCCTTCCCTTCCCTTCCCTTCCCTTCCCTTCCCTTCCCTTCCCTTCCCTTCCCTTCCCTTCCCTTCCCTTCCCGCGCCTTCCCTTCCCGCGCCTTCCCTTCCCGCGCCTTCCCTTCCCGCACCTTCCCTTCCCGCACCTTCCCTTCCCGCACCTTCCCGCACCTTCCCTTCCCGCACCTTCCCGCACCTTCCCTTCCCTTCCCGCACCTTCCCTTCTCTTCCCGCACGTTCCCTTCCCGCACCTTCCCTTCCCGCACCTTCCCTCCCCTTCCCTTCCCTTCCCTTCCCTTCCCTTCCCTTCCCTTCCCTTCCCTTCCCTTCCCTTCCCTTCCCTTCCCTTCCCTTCCCTTCCCTTCCCTTCCCTTCCCTTCCCTTCCCTTCCCTTGCCTTCCCTTCCCTTCCCTTCCCTTCCCTTCCCTTCCCTTCTCTTCCCTTCCCTTCCCTTCCCTTCCTGCGCCTTCCCTTCCCTTCCCGCGCCTTCCCTTCCCTTCCCGCGCCTTCCCTTCCCTTCCCGCGCCTTCCCTTTCCGCACCTTCCCTTCCCGCACCTTCCCTTCCCTTCCCTTCCCGCACCTTCCCTTCCTTTCCGTTCCCTTCCATTCCCTTCCCTTGCTTCCCGCTCCATCCCTTCCCACGCCTTCCCTTCCCTTCCCCCGCCTTCCCTTCCCGCGCCTTCCCATCCCTTCCCGCGCCTTCCCTTCCCTTCCCTTCCCTTCCCTTCCCTTCCCTTCCCTTCCCTTCCCTTCCCTTCCCTTCCCTTCCCTTCCCTTCCCTTCCCGCGCCTTCCCTTCCCGCGCCTTCCCTTCCCGCGCCTTCCCTTCCCTTCCCGTCCCGCACCTTCCCTTCCCTTCCCTTCCCTTCCCTTCCCTTCCCTTCCCTTCCCTTCCCTTCCCTTCCCTTCCCTTCCCTTCCCTTCCCTTCCCTTCCCGTCCCTTCCCGTCCCTTCTCTTTCCTTCCCTTCCCATGCCTTGCCTTCCCTTCCCGCGCCTTCCCTTCCCTTCCCGCGCTTTTCTTTCCCGCGCTTTCCCTTCCTGTGCCTTCCCTTCCCTTCCGTTCCCTTCCCGCGCCTTCCCTTCCCGCGCCTTCCCTTCCCTTCCTGTGCCTTCCCTTCCCGCGCATTCCCTTCCCTTCCCGCTCCTTCCCTTCCCGCGCCTTCCCTTCCCACGCCTTGCCGTGCCTTGACTTGCCTTGCCTTGCCTTCCCTTCCCACATCTTCACTTCCCTTCCCTTCCCTTCCCGTGCCTTCCCTTCCCGCGCCTTCCCTTCCCTTCCCGCGCCTTCCCTTCTGTTCCTGCGCCTTCCCTTCCTTTCCCTTCCCTTCCCTTCCCTTCCCTTCCCTTCCCTTCCCTTCCCGCGCCTTCCCGCGCCTTCCCGCGCCTTCCCTTGCCGCGCCTTCCCTTCCCGCGACTTCCCTTCTCTTCCCACGCCTTCCCTTCACGCGCCTTCCCTTCCTGCACCTTCCCTTCCCTTCCCTTCCCTTCCCTTCCCTTCCCTTCCCTTCCCTTCCCTTCCCTTCCCTTCCCTTCCCGGGCCTACCCGTGCCTTCCCTTCCCGCGCCTTCCCTTCCCTTCCCTACCCGCGCCTTCCCTTCCCTTCCCGCGCCTTCCCTTCCCGTCCAGCACTTTCCCTTCCCGTCCCGCACCTTCCCATCCCACATCTTCGCTTCCCGTCCCGCACCTTCCCTTCCCTTCCCTTCCCTTCCCGTCCCTTCCCTTCCCTTCCCCTCCCTTCCCTTTACTTCTCGCGCCTTCCCGCGCCTTCCCTTCCCGCGCCTTCGCTTCCTGCGCCTTCCCTTCCCTTCCCGCGCCTTCCCTTCCTCCGCCTTCCCTTCCTGCGCCTTCCCTTCCCTTCCCGCACGTTCCCTTCCCGCGCATTGCCTTGCCTTGCCTTGCCTTGCCTTGCCTTGCCATTCCTTGCCTTGCCTTGCCTTGCCTTCCCTTCCCTTCCCTTCCCTTCCCTTCCCCTCCCTTCCCTTCCCTTCCCTTCCCTTCCTGCCCTTTCCCGCGCCTTCACTTCCCTTCCCGCGCCTTCCCTTCCCTTCCCGCGCCTTCCCTTCCCGCGCCTTCCCTTCCCTTCCTGCTCCTTCCCTTCCCTTCCCTTCCCTCCCCTTCCCTCCCCTTCCCTCCCCTTCCCTTCCCTTCCCTTCCCTTCCCATCCCTTCCCTTCCCTTCCCTTCCCGTCCCTGTCCTTCCCTTCCCTTCCCTTCCCTTCCCTTCCCTTCCCTTCTCTTCCCTTGCCTTCCCTTCCCTTCCCTTCCCTTCCCTTCCCTTCCCTTCCCTTCCCTTCCCTTCCCTTCCCTTCCCTTCCCTTCCCTTCCCTTCCCTTCCCTTCCCTTCCCTTCCCTTCCCTTCCCTTCCCTTCCCTTCCCTTCCCTGCCCTTCCTTTCCCTTCCCTTCCCTGCCCTTCCCTGCCCTTCCCTGCCCTTCCCTTCTCTTGCCTTCTCTTCCCTTCCCTTCCCTTCCCTTCCCGCGCCTTCCCTGCCCTTCCCTTCCCTTCCCTTCCCTTCCCTTCCCTTCCCTTCCCTTCCCTTCCCTTCCCTTCCCTTCCCTTCCCTTCCCTTCCCTTCCCTTCCCTTCCCTTCCCTTCCCTTCCCTGCCCTTCCCTTCCCTGCCCTTCCCTTCACTGCCCTTCCCTGCCCTTCCCTTCCCTTTCCATCCCTGCCCTTCCCTTTCCTGCCCTTCCCTGCCCTTCCCTGCCCTTCCCTTCCCTGCCTTTCCCTTCCCTTCCCTTCCCTTCCCTGCCCTTCCCTTCCCTGCCCTTCCCTTCCCTTCCCTGCCCTTCCCTTCCCTGCCCTGCCCTGCCCTGCCCTGCCCTCCCCTGCCCTGCCCTTCCCTGCCCTTCCCTTCCCTTCCTGCGCCTTCCCTTCCCTTCCTTTCCCTTCGCTTCCCTTCCCTTCTCTTCCCTGCCCTGCCCTGCCCTGCCCTGCCCTTCCCTTCGTGCCCTTCCCTTCGTGCCCTTCCCTTCCCTTCCCTTCCCTTCCCTTCCCTTCCCTTCCCTTCCCTTCCCTTCCCTGCCCTTCCCTGCCCTTCCCTTCACTTCCCTTCCCTTCCCTGCCCTTCCCTGCCTTACCTGCCCTTCCCTTCCCTCCCCTTCCCTGCCCTTCCGTTCCCTCCCCTTCCCTTCCCTTCCTTTCCCTTCCCTTCCCTTCCCTTCCCTTCCCTTCCCTTCCCTTCCCTTCCCTTCCCTTCTCTTCCCTTCCCTTCCCTTCCCTTCCCTTCCCTTCCCTTCCCTTCCCTTCCCTTCCCTTCCCTTCCCTTCCCTTCCCTTCCCTTCCCTCTCCTTCCCTCCCCTTCCCTTCCCTTCCCTTCCCTTCCCTTCCCTCCCCTTCCCTCCCCTTCCCTCCCCTTCCCTCCCCTTCCCTCCCCTTCCCTCCCCTTCCCTTCCCTTCCCTTCCCTTCCCTTCCCATCCCTTCCCTTCCCTTCCCTTCCCGTCCCTGTCCTTCCCTTCCCTTCCCTTCCCTTCCCTTCCCTTCTCTTCCCTTGCCTTCCCTTCCCTTCCCTTCCCTTCCCTTCCCTTCCCTTCCCTTCCCTTCCCTTCCCTTCCCTTCCCTTCCCTTCCCTTCCCTTCCCTTCCCTTCCCTTCCCTTCCCTTCACTTCCCTTCCCTTCCCTGCCCTTCCTTTCCCTTCCCTTCCCTGCCCTTCCCTGCCCTTCCCTGCCCTTCCCTTCTCTTGCCTTCTCTTCCCTTCCCTTCCCTTCCCTTCCCGCGCCTTCCCTGCCCTTCCCTTCCCTTCCCTTCCCTTCCCTTCCCTTCCCTTCCCTTCCCTTCCCTTCCCTTCCCTTCCCTTCCCTTCCCTTCCCTTCCCTGCCCTTCCCTTCCCTGCCCTTCCCTTCACTGCCCTTCCCTGCCCTTCCCTTCCCTTTCCATCCCTGCCCTTCCCTTTCCTGCCCTTCCCTGCCCTTCCCTTCCCTTCCCTTCCCTGCCTTTCCCTTCCCTTCCCTTCCCTTCCCTGCCCTTCCCTTCCCTGCCCTTCCCTTCCCTTCCCTGCCCTTCCCTTCCCTGCCCTGCCCTGCCCTGCCCTGCCCTCCCCTGCCCTGCCCTTCCCTGCCCTTCCCTTCCCTTCCTGCGCCTTCCCTTCCCTTCCTTTCCCTTCGCTTCCCTTCCCTTCTCTTCCCTGCCCTGCCCTGCCCTGCCCTGCCCTTCCCTTCGTGCCCTTCCCTTCGTGCCCTTCCCTTCCCTTCCCTTCCCTTCCCTTCCCTTCCCTTCCCTTCCCTTCCCTTCCCTTCCCTTCCCTTCCCTTCCCTTCCCTTCCCTTCCCTTCCCTTCCCTGCCCTTCCCTTCACTTCCCTTCCCTTCCCTGCCCTTCCCTGCCTTACCTGCCCTTCCCTTCCCTCCCCTTCCCTGCCCTTCCGTTCCCTCCCCTTCCCTTCCCTTCCTTTCCCTTCCCTTCCCTTCCCTTCCCTTCCCTTCCCTTCCCTTCCCTTCCCTTCCCTTCCCTTCCCTTCCCTTCCCTTCCCTTCCCTTCCCTTCCCTTCCCTTCCCTCCCCTTCCCTTCCCATCCCTTCCCTCTCCTTCCCTCCCCTTCCCTTCCCTTCCCTTCCCTTCCCTTCCCTTCCCTTCCCTTCCCTTCCCTCCCCTTCCCTCCCCTTCCCTCCCCTTCCCTCCCCTTCCCTCCCCTTCCCTCCCCTTCCCTTCCCTTCCCTTCCCTTCCCTTCCCTTCCCTTCCCTGCCCTTCCCTGCCCTTCCCTGCCCTTCCCTTCCCTTCCCTTCTCTTCCCTTCCCTTCCCTTCCCTGCCCTTCCCTTCCCTTCCCTTCCCTGCCCTGCCCTGCCCTGCCCTGCCCTGCCCTGCCCTGCTCTCCCCTGCCCTGCCCTGCCCTGCCCTGCCTGCCCTTCCCTTCCCTTCCCTTCCCTTTCCTTCCCTGCCCTTCCCGTCCCTTCTCTTCCCTTCCCTTCCCATGCCTTCCCTTCCCTTCCCGCGCCTTCCCTTCCCTTCCCGCGCTTTTCCTTCCCGCGCTTTCCCTTCCTGCGCCTTCTCTTCCCTTCACTTCCCTTCCCGCGCCTTCCCTTCCCGCTCCTTCCCTTCCCGCGCCTTCCCTTCCTGCGCCTTGCCGTGCCTTGACTTGCCTTGCCTTCCCTTCCCTTCCCTTCCCGCGCCTTCCCTTCCCTTCCCGCGCTTTTCCTTCCCGCGCATTCCATTCCCTTCCTGCGCCTTCGCTTCCCTTCCCTTCCCTTCCCGCGCCTTCCCTTCCCGCTCCTTCCCTTCCCGCGCCTTCCCTTCCTGCGCCTTGCCGTGCCTTGACTTGCCTTGCCTTCCCTTCCCACATCTTCCCTTCCCTTCCCTTCCCTTCCCGCGCCTTCCCTTCCCGCGCATTCCATTCCCTTCCCGCGCCTTCCCTTCCCGCGCCTTCCTTTCCTGCGCCTTCCCGCGCCTTCCCTTCCCTTCCCGCGCCTTCCCTTCTGTTCCTGCGCCTTCCCTTCCCTTCCCTTCCCTTCTCTTCCCTTCCCTTCCCTTCCCGCGCCTTCCCGCGCCTTCCCGCGCCTTCCCTTGCCGCGCCTTCCCTTCCCGCGACTTCCCTTCTCTTCCCACTCCTTCCCTTCACGCGCCTTCCCTTCCTGCGCCTTCCCTTCCCTTCCCTTCCCTTCCCTTCCCTTCCCTTCCCTTCCCTTCCCTCCCCTTCCCTCCCCTTCCCTCCCCTTCCCTCCCCTTCCCTGCCCTTCCCTGCCCTTCCCTGCCCTTCCCTTCCCTTCCCTGCCCTTCCCTTCACTTCCCTTCCCTTCCCTGCCCTTCCCTGCCTTACCTGCCCTTCCCTTCCCTCCCCTTCCCTGCCCTTCCGTTCCCTCCCCTTCCCTTCCCTTCCTTTCCCTTCCCTTCCCTTCCCTTCCCTTCCCTTCCCTTCCCTTCCCTTCCCTTCCCTTCCCTTCCCTTCCCTTCCCTTCCCTTCCCTTCCCTTCCCTTCCCTCCCCTTCCCTCCCCTTCCCTCCCCTTCCCTTCCCTTCCCTTCACTTCCCTGCCCTTCCCTGCCCTTCCCTGCCCTTCCCTGCCCTTCCCTTCACTTCCCTTCCCTTCCCTGCCCTTCCCTGCCTTACCTGCCCTTCCCTTCCCTCCCCTTCCCTGCCCTTCCGTTCCCTCCCCTTCCCTGCCCTTCCCTTCCCTTCCTTTCCCTTCCCTTCCCTTCCCTTCCCTTCCCTTCCCTTCCCTTCCCTTCCCTTCCCTTCCCTTCCCTTCCCTTCCCTTCCCTTCCCTTCCCTTCCCTGCCCTTCCCTTCCCTTCCCTGCCCTGCCCTGCCCTGCCCTGCCCTGCCCTGCCCTTCCCTGCCCTGCCTGCCCTTCCCTTCCCTTCCCTTCCCTTCCCTTTCCTTCCCTGCCCTTCCCTGCCCTTCCCTTCCCTGCCCTTCCCTTCCCTTCCCTTCCCTTCCCTTCCCTTCCCTTCCCTTCCCTTCCCTTCCCTTCCCTGCCCTTCCCTTTCCTTCCCTGCCCTTCCCTTCCCTGCCCTTCCCTTCCCTGCCC
Organism: Caloenas nicobarica; assembly: GCF_036013445.1. Lineage (NCBI taxonomy): Eukaryota > Metazoa > Chordata > Aves > Columbiformes > Columbidae > Caloenas > Caloenas nicobarica. The sequence goes on from NC_088284.1 coordinate 49,375,019, forward strand.
TTCCCTTCCCTTCCTGCGCCTTCCCTTCCCTTCCCTGCCCTTCCCTTCCCTTCCCTTCCCTTCCCTTCCCTTCCCTTCCCTTCCCTTCCCTTCCCTTCCCTTCCCTTCCCTTCCCTTCCCTTCCCTGCCCTGCCCTGCCCTTCCCTTCCCTTCCCTTCCCTGCCCTTCCCTTCCCTCCATTCCCTTCCCTTCTCTTCCCTTCCCTTCCCTTCCCTTCCCTTCCCTGCCCTTCCCTTCTCTGCCCTTCCCTGCCCTCCCCTCCCCTTTCCTCCCCTCCTCTCCTCTCCTTTCCTCTCCTTCCTAAAAGTGTGATACAACAGGCATAAAAAATTAAAATCAAACCTTTTGATATTTGGAGTTTTTTAAAAGACTTGAGTTTCTTCAGTCTCTGGTGTGTATCCACATGGGGTATTTTTGATGGGGCGTTGAGCGACAACCAGTTTTCTATATTGTGCATTTTTCAAGTGCAAATGTGTAAGGACCATGTGTCAATGCTGTACTTATTATCTTCATGTTATAAAGGGGGAAAACTAACTTTGAGACTGGATACAGCTATGTAACAGAAGAAGTTTGAAGGCAGATGCATTCAAAAGTCTTTCGGTGGCTCCAGATACACAAAAACCACTGAGGTCTGGGCTGGGGTGTTAGAGTCTCACTGACAAACCTGGAGAGCTGATGCTTGCTTCTTAGTCCCTCGTCTGATTCAGCTCTTGTGAGTCATACAGCAGTGTAGAGCCCAGGTTGCTTTCGCAACTTAATTCATGAACGTTTTAAAGCTTGAAAAATGGATTAATAGTGAACAGAGAGAGGTGCTCCTAGTTAGCCTTTGAAGCTAAGGGGTCCACACAGTTTGCTGAGATCATTAGTTGGGTATTTCAGGAGGATACCAGTCAACTGATCAGGAGGGACAATGGGATGTCAATATTCAGGACAACCCAAAGAAACCTCCAAGTTTCTTCATAAAATATGTTAGAGGAAATAGCAGGCTTTTGTGGTGATTTTGATTACATGGAGTCAGCTTTTTTTATTACAGATTTTAGTCAACTTTAAGGCTGAACCTATGTTAATATTTTTTAAAAATCTGCAAGGGCCTTAGTTTATGACATATGTATAGTTGTAATTGTCTTTTTGTAAGATTCCATTAATTCATTTTGGCTTGTTCGTATTTAAATCTTTAGAAATCTGTGATAAGCATTGTTTTGAACATACTAGGAGTTCATCTGTATGTATCTGTATTACTATAAGGCAGTGTTAGAGTCCATGCCTCTAGGGATAGCTGATTTACTTTTTATTACTTCCTACATCCGTGCATGCACGTGTGGACATTTGGAATTCCCAGGATTGTCTTCTTGCTTCTGTTCTGTCTATATAGCCACAACATATATATTTTTCATTTGTCGTATCTGTAACCTTTGTAACACCACTAAATGGACTTTCATCTTTTCCAGTAGAGTAAATGTCAGTGAAAGGACAGCATGGGTTTTTGAACAACTGTGCACTTCATTAATACATGGTGCAGGTATTAATACTTTTGAACTTCTGCCTCCTTAGTAACATCATGTGCTGCATGAAGCCAAGGAAAAGAATTTATTTTGTATTGAATACAATAAAATACATAAAAATGTTATGACAGAGGATCAAATCTATTTTTCATTGTACCAAATCAATAAACGTCTCAATCAGAAGTTCTTATAAACATTATAATGTTAGTGCACAAAATAAGCTCCTGATTTATTTTTTCTATTTATTATTATTTATATAACACCACAGAGGTGTATGACATTTCAGCGATTTATAAGGCAAATCCCCAGCCCTGTGGGTGTAAAACCAAACACAGCAAATAATAATGTTGAGTTGCATGGATAGGAACAAGGTGAAAATAAAAACTAAAAAGAAAAAAGGCAAGAGACTTTATCTAAGGAAACCACATGTAAGAAAATGTATCTGATGTTCATTGACACACATGTAAAAATAATACAATAAAAGACCATTGAGTTTGCAAAGTTAAATAATCATAGTTAAGACATGCTCAGACTTAAGGTCATGTGCAGAGTTTTAAGTCATCCTGCGTGACTGCATCTGTCTTCTGAAATTACATGTGAAATAATCCGTCTTTTGCAGAAACCCTGACTCATGGCATAGACAGGGTAGACTTGCTCTGGCCAGTGAATCAGGTTGGGTAGACAAGAATTCTGATGGGACTCCTGTGTTATTTTTAGCTGGACTGCACATTATTTGATGAATGAGAGTTTGCCTATGAAAGGAGTGCAACGCCTTATATACACATAGATGTTTAAGGGACAGTAATTTTGCACTGAGCCTTCTCTGGATACTCTCCACGACGTCTGAGAGTGCCTTTTACTGCACTTTCAGGGAGGAACGGCCTTCCTCCCATTGCCTCCCATTGCCCTGTCCTCCTCCCTCCTCCCTGTGCTGCACGTTTTTATTATAGAGATGCATTAAGAGAAAGTGAAATATTGACAAGTAGCTGCCAAGCCCCTTATGAACTGAACGAACCAGGGTCTTGTGGAAAATCAGTTTGTATTTGTAGAATTAGCGATCGTGTGCTGTAGAGCACACACACAGTGGAGTATATTGCGGTTATATATGTGACTTCAGTACTGACTTTTTAAGTTTTGGGAGACTAAGTTTGCAACTCTTACACAGAAGTTAACCAGACTAAGATGAGAAAACAAATATCTTTCTTACAAAATAACCCATGCCATATATCAAATCCTTATTTCATTGTACAGAGATACTAGAATTTATTGCTGAATGGTTCAAATATTTTTAACATAGGCAAAAAATGCCTTTATTCTAACATTTTGAAAGAAAAAGACAAGTTGTTTCTGATATTGTTTAAATGTGGAAGTAGGAAAGATTCATTTTTATGCAGACAACAGAGCATGCAAAAAATCACTCTTAGAGATCATGATCGTAAGCAACTGACATCAGGGCCTCCTGGAAAGGCCATGAACCTCAGCTCTATATGGTGCTCTGACACCATCTACAGCACTTGCCTTGTTCTATTTTTTATTTATATTCTGGTTCCCCATAGCCTAAAAATATTCAGAGATTATTTCAGAACTAGAAAGTGAGAAAGGGGAAAAGCTAAATAAGTGTTTAATATGGTTTTCTTTATTAAGATGTTCTTTCCTGTTTTAAAAATGTTCTTGAAAGCTCTCCCTGTTGGTCCAAGGGTCTACAAGAAAACTTGTGAACCATGTGATTAGCTGAACTGTTTCATCCCAAGAGCTCAAACTGAAGAGAGGCAACGTATACATCAGGTAAATATGAGTAACGTCAAATGGCTGTCTGATGACTTTGTCTACTCGAAAAAAATGAAATATCTGCATAATGAAAATAATTACCTCCACAAGGGTAATTAACTAATAGCCAAGTTGCCAACCTTGGAGAAAACATGACGGTGCTAGATTACCTAATAGGGAGTTAGCTGTAGAATGCCAAAAATAGTGGATTGCTAAGACCTTGAGGTCTAAAATTAGTTTTTGAATCCACAATTCAGTCAACCTGAGATGACAGCATGTAATATTTAATTATTCAAATATTTGTTTATTTAGAAAAACACCAATGAAGAAAAGTCGGCCGCTGTGATGAGGAGGACTCCCGAATGTTGTTCTGACCTCATCATAAGTGTTACACAGTCACAATAACAGGCAATAACAAAAATCTGCCTTCTCACTGTGACACATATTCCTTAACTAAGCTCTGGTGTGAGAAGAAGATTGCCTTGAAAATGCCAGTGAGGCAGAGAGCTGTATGACACAACAGTGCAATTCACCACAGTAAATCTCTATCTGCTGCTGCTTTATCTTTAAAATGTGGCAGCTAAGATAAAGAAGCAGTGTGCACAAAAAAAGGGCATAAAAAGCCATAGGATGGTCCAAACTTCCTTAACAGCAGTGGAACAATTTCTACACTTTTTACCTCATATGCTCAGAGAGGTGTGGTTGAGTAAGTAGTTACACACAGCTGCAGGCTTTTACTCAAATAGCAAAGCAGAACATGAAGCTCATGTTATTGTCATTTTTCTAGATGGAGTATTTATCCAGTTATGCCTGCATACAAAGAGTGCTTAATAAAATCGAGGGTAAAATGAAACTGGGAGGCATTGCAGGTTGGAAAACAGTATTAGATTAAAAAATGAAAAACAAATTGGAGAAATGGTCAGGCAAATTAACCTCAAATTTAAAAGGAACAAATACAAGGAACTACATGTAGGAAAGAGTATCAGTGGCACAAATTACGAAGCTGGAGATAACAGTTCTTCTGCAAGTGATGGAGACGTTACATTTTTAACAAGCTCTATGTGAGTTAACGATATCATGATACTACAAGACACTTCAACCATTGTACTGGAATTTATGAGGAGGAGAACTGCCAGCGAGGCGTGTGAAATCCTCTGGCTGCTCTAGGCAGCATTACTAAAGCTTTGGTTGGAGTGCTATTTTCGGTTATGGGCACAGGCATTTCCAGAAATATGTAGTGAAAGTGTCTTGAGCAGAGAGATCCAGAGGTAGCGTAGTCTAGTCCCCAGGATTGATGAGAAGTCCAGAGCTATGCCCTGTGAGGCTCTTAAGATGGAGAAGACTGAATAGAAGACATGGTGGTGACCCTTATGTAAAAAAAGGGCTATGGAAAGGGGAAATAAACAATTGTTCTCCCTGTCTCTGAAAAGTGGCTAGGACATGCAGTGATCTGCAGCCAAAGATGTCCAGGATAGCTATGAGGAAAATCATTCTAATAAGAATGGCAGTGAGTAACTGGAATAAATACTGTGTACAGGTCGTGTAATCACTATGTCTGAAACTTTTCAGAAACAAGTCTCTGGCATATCCCTCATACGATCCTGTGTTGGGAAAAAAGCCTGACATGGAAGTCTTCTCACTGTTCCTTCCAGGTTTTCTACACGTCTGTACAAAGGAATGTATTAGATTTTACTTCTACAGTGAATTCGAGATTAAAAGACATCCATGCTGGTTTGCTTTATGTTTCCAAGAGGTGGTTTGTGGCACTGTGGGAACTCCTAGGCCCAGCCATAGGCGAATGTTCACAATCCTGAGTTGTTTGCTGGCTGCACATGGGAGTAGGGTTTTGACCTTCCTGGTTTTAGAAGTCCAAAACAAAATCTTATTTCACTAAAAAGGAATAACCTAGAAAATGCTCTTAATATGATATTTTGGCAACTGTTATTCAGGGAGTTATAAATTGCACAAAATAAACACTTTTTCTGGTGTCCAGCACTGTACACTGGTAATGTCACTTTTTGCAGATTTCTTCTATCACTGTCATATCTTACAGCAATAGTTGTTCTGATATCCTTAGCTGAATCACTGTAAAGAAAGGAGATTTGAAATATGAAGCTGTACTTGTACAGCTTCTCGACAGTTATGCTATAGTCTGACATTATCCATTGTATCACCTAATGCTTTCAGTTTGCCTTAGTTTATTCATTAAGATGTTTCATATGAAAAGAAATTAAAGGTCAAGGCTACGGGTAATGGACTTTGATGGTCGATTTTCATTAAGAAGTACTAAATAAGATATTTTTTAAAACTACAGAGAAAAAAAGAGGGTGCATAAGGGCCTAACTAATAATTTGAAAGTAATTATGGGAGAATCCACAGGTAAATTCACTGAAAACGATTTCAAGGGTAATGTTGCACTGTATGGCTCTTTGGCTAGGACTCAGAGTGTCTCTTGTGGGTTTGCTTTGCTCAGTAAGCTAGCACAGCCTTTGCTGGCTGCTCTCACAGATGGAATTTTTAACTCCCTGCTCGCTAACACTTTTTGCATCAGTTTCTTCCCGGTTACTCAGTTTAGTAGTCCAAAGATAACAGTTTATGCATGACTTCCTTGGCCAACATGGATTTAAATGTGAATTCTACCTAGAGCTTCAATAATATGTTGAAGAGCCTATACAAACCAGCTTGTTTAGGAAGGAAAAACAGGATTACTTTGTTGCCTAACAACATTCACTTCCTGGCCATTCTGAAAGTGCCAGTGATGCCTGATAGGAAAAAAAAGTAAAATACTTTAGACACCTGCCCATTGATAGTCAAAATGAAAAAACACCCCCTCATTTCACACAAACCATCAGTAAGTCAGTAGAAAACAACAATTAGTTATGAATTCATGAGGCATTTGGTTTCCCCAGATTTCACCCACACCTCACATAGTTACATCGTCTGTTATGTACAAGAGTGAATTTCATTGCCTGCAAAGTGGCTAAACTGAGATAAGGGATGGCTCAATGCCTTGACGTAAAATGCCTGAGTGGAAAGATGAATCTGTAGGGACACAGTTCTGCGTAACAGAAGGGATATGTCAGGCTTAGAGGTAGCCTACTTGAGCAAAATAGTTTGTGATGTGTTAGGATACAGATTTACACTATATAGTTCGTATGCTGCATGAAGACTCTATGTTAATCCATAACACATAGAAATGGTGAGAGTCATCCCATCTAATTTCAGACATCTTTCATCATATAAATGGTGTGTATATTTACTATAGGTCAGTCATCTAGAATCCAAGAAAGGAGAAAGACAGTGTTGAAAGATGATTAATTATATAGCAAGGTGTCTAATGTAAGCGGAAAACTCATCTGCATATCTCACTCTCTCTTTAGACTGTGGAAGCAGTTTGTGCTAGATGTCTAATTTCTGAATGGCTGAAGTTCTGTGAGCAGGATACCATGGAAAAGCTGTGATTCCTTCTTCATTGCCACTAGCTGAATGAAAGCCTAACTGAAGGTTTACAGGTGGAGCCATCTCATTTATAGGGTTAGCAACTTATATCCACTGTTGGAAAAATACCAAACTAAAGTTCTTGGACATACATTTTGACATGTGGGTTTCTGTTTCATAGGTTTCTAAAATAATCTCCTAACCTACTTAGACTTTTATATATAAATGGTTAAGGAAAGTTACCAAAATAGGGAAAAAAAAGACACAAACTATTTTCTTGCACTTGTAATAGCATACTACAGATAAATATTTGCTCTGATAAAATAAATGAAGTTCCTAACAACTCAGAAATTATTTTTTCAAATAACGAAGAGATTTCTCCTTTATTATTGCTAGAGAAGCACTGTGGTTAATATGACAAGAATGTAGCTTACATGAATTAATGAGCTAAACAGATGTTAGAGTTTCTCTCAGTGAAGTGTGGGAACATTCACCAACAATTAAATGAATCTGCATGTTCTGTTGACTACATGCATTCTTATAAATAAGTAGCGACGTTTATATATTTAGTTAAAGTTAAGAATTATCATACTAGCAATTTATACATTAAGCATAGATATTAAAAATTGTACGATGTATTTTCCTTAATGTTGGCATAGTTCTGAAGACAAGCATGCAACCTCTTTTTTAAAAAAGAAACTTATTAATCTCTTCAACCCCCAAACTAGCGTGTATTGTCTAAAACCAAAAGACTAACTTCTGCTTTGGGCTACCTTTTTTGCAATCCAAATTAAGGTCCGTGGAATTACATGTAAAGTCGAATGGGTTTTACATCACATCTGGTGTCTTCATGTCTTAGCTGGGAGGAGTGTCAACAGCAAATGTAGGTTCAGAAGATTTTGCAAGTATCATCATCACAAGCCTCTATTGTGTCTCCTTTTTTTTCTCCATATTTGTTTATTTTTTAACATGAATAGGAAGATCAGTCAAGGATACTGTTTTCCAAAATACTTGGATATTGGTCTATTTTAACACCCTGTTAATTAGAACAGGTCATAATGAGTAAAAAACTCCACTGGTCAGTAAGTGAACTACCACTGCCCTCAAACGATGGAAGAATTGATAAATGAAGGGGTGCATCTGTGGCAAGCAAATGTTGTGGCTTTAGAGCTAGCTTAATCAAAACATCTTTGCAGAGATGCCTTAATTGAGCGCACTGATTTTGGTTGGGCAGAGTTAAATTTCTTCATAGTAGCTAGCAGGGGGCTATGTTTTGGATTTGCAGGATAACAAGGAGGTGGGAGGGGACATGGACAGGAGGCCTGACTCCAGCTGGCCAAAGGGATATTCCATACTATATGACATCATGCACAGCAATAAATCTAGGAGGGGGTTGATGGAGACACTGCTTCTCAGGGACTAGTTGGGCATTGGATAGTTGGTGGTGGGCGATTTGTTTTCATTTGTATGGAGAGGTCCAGAGAATGGCCATCAAGATGACTGGAGTGCTGGAAGACTTCTCCTATAAGGACAGGCTGAGAGAGTTGGGGTTGTTCAGCCAGGAGAAGAGAAGGCTCTGGGGAGACCTTGTTGCGGCCTTTCAGTACTTAAAAGGAGCCTGTAAGAAAGACATGGACAGACTTTTAGAAGGGTGTGTTATGACAGGACAAGGAGTAATTGTTTTAAACTAAAAGAGGGGAGATTCAGGCTAGATGTGAGGGTGGTAAAACACTGGAACAGGTTGCCCAGAGGTGGATGCCCTGTCCCTGGAGACATTCGAGGCCAGGCTGGATGGGGCTCTGAGCAACATGATCTAGTTGAAGATGTCCCTGCTCATTACAGGGGGGTTGGACTAGATGACCTTTGAAGGTCCCTTCCAACCCAGGATATTCTGTGATTCTATGATTACAATTTTTTATTAATATTTTAATTATTATTTTATTTTATTTCAGTTATTAAACTGTTTTTATCTCAGCCCTTGGGCTTTCTCATGTTACCCTTCCAACTAGCTTCCCTCATCCTGCTCGAGGGAGAGTGAGTGAGTGGCTATGTGGTGCTTAGTTGCTGTCTGAGGTTAAACCACAACACTGAGTATTGCTGTTTCTGTAGCATGTTGGTCTCTTCTCCCAAGTAACGTGATAGGACAAGAGGAAATGGCCTCAAGCTGCACCAGGGAAGGTTCAGATTGGATATTAGGAAAAATTTCTTCACAGATAGGGTTGTGAAGCACTGGAAGAGGCTGCCCAGGGAAGTGATTGAGTCACTATCCCTGGAGAGGTTTAAAAGACATATATATGAGGTTCTTAGGGACATGGTTTCGTGCCAGAGTAAAGTTATGGTTGGACTCAATGATCTTGAGGGTCTCTTCCAACCTCTATGATTCTATGGTTCACAGCGGAAGATTCCTATTCAGAGTGTCATCAAACACAGCATGGTAGTCAAGGTAATTTCAAATAATCTGCAGAGCGCCAGGTAAGCAGTAAGGTCTAAAGCAGCATTGTAAAGTGCTCCTGTAAGATCTCAGTGAATTAGTAGCAAGTACCATTGTATATTATCCATAAAGGAGAACTGGGTGAGGTGTCCAAGTATCCTTGATTCTCAGTTCCCAAATGTGACCTCACTTCTGTTTTCACCTCCTGATTTGCAACTCCTTTTATGATTCTCACTTCTTCAAGTTTATTTTTGTTCAGTTTATCCCTCTGTTGTTATGTGCCACAGCTCCTTTTGAGGTCATTACTCTTATTTCGGGAACCATTGCTTTTGTGCAATGTCTTAACTAGCATTTCACACATTTTAGAAATTAATGTAATATCCAAACTGGCCCCTAGAAGGCAGCTTTTACAGATACAAGAGAGTTGTTGTTTCTGTATTGTATTAGTCCACCGCTACTGTACTGTAGCCTGTACTCCATGAATTATTTATCTCTTCTGTGATCGTAAAGTATGCTCTGCTGTGTCCTAATGGACACAGCCTTTTATGTAACACACCTTCAGGGCAATACAGCAATGGCTGCTATTCTGAAAAAGACCTGAAGCAAACACTTGGAATTCACCAGTTCTAAGGGTTATTTCTTTTTTTTTCAGCTGGCTTGAAAGGTACTTGCACAATAAGATGTCTGTAGCAGTTTAATATATATAATAACATTTCTAATGCTGTCACCACTGAAGCACCACTTAATGGGCTTCATGGAGTGTCCATCTTTCCTCACTGTCAGTGGGAAAGCACCTGTCTACAAGTAATTTTGTTTGGTTCCTTTGTATAATTTGCTCTGGGGGCAAACTTAAGCTAGTATTCAAGCAGGAGACATCATACTGAGATTTGCATGGAAAAACTTAGATGCATGACTTGCAGCCTTTTTACCCAGTTACAGCATTTTGTAATAACTTGTTATTAATATTGCTATGAAGTTTGACCACTGCAAATATGGTCCAGTTACTAAGTCCATGTATTACCACTCTAGGCTAGTCAAAAGGTAAATTGTCTGTCAAAAGAGCTTCAGAGCTTCACAACGGAGAACATAGTGTCTGGAAAATGCTGAGTAATCTTTTTAAAATAAGCTACACTTCTTAACACATCCTATTTCCACACTGAGCAAAGCTCAGCAGGGTAGTAGTAGCCAGTAGTAAGCTTTAGCAGGAGTAAGATGGCATGTTGAATATCAATAAGGAAGCTCCCACTCACCTTAAAAGGCACAAGAGTCCATTGAAAGCCTTCGCTTCTTTTTCCTCCTCTACCTGTCTGCACTTTTCTGATTAGCATCAGAGAGGCAGATTTTACCTCTGTGTCCTGTGTATCCATTTGATGTCGTTTAAATCATGTCGAATCCTTTGATTTTCAGGGTGGTTTCAGAATTCGTTACTGCATTTGACATCTTGCAGGAAAAGCATTTCCTCTGATGCTTTAGAGGGATTGTCAGAGATCTCAGTAAGGTGCTGTTTGCCTACATCCGTAGTGGAATAACTATTATGTACCAGATTGTTTGGTTCCTTTCCTCCATTCTGCCAGGTCAGGTGCGTGCAGTGGGAGACAGTTCACATACCAGGTTCACAAGGCAATTGCCATTAACTGGCATCAGAGCTCCATTCCTCACTTAGCACTAGATAAATGCAGTATTAATGTTGCATACATCTGAAAGGAAAGGTTTTCTTTCAGTTTTACAAACTGACACACATTTTTCACTGAAAAAAATAAAGAAAAAGACATTTTTTGCACAATTACCTATTCTAGATAGAAATTTTTATTTCACGCTCTCTATGTATTGTATTATATAATTTACGTTCCACATCAGGTGTATAATATAGTTTTTGTAAGGCCTGTAGAGGAAGCTGTGACATATTCTTCCTTGGGCATTTTGGAGTAATTCTCATTTTTTTTCTAGGCTTTTCTGTAGAATCTTCAGACTCTTAGTTTTGTATCTGTTTATATTGATCTTATCAAAATTATCTATGGCATGTTTGTACATAGATGCTTACATAAGAGCACATGATCTGCTTTTTTAGTTACACTTCTTGATTTTTGTTTGCCAGATGGAACATGTCTTTGGAGATTTTGTTTTGTTCACATCGAGAAAGGAAATTCACATTCCACATCCGGAAGGATTTTTTTGAGAAAATGATTTATCAAGAGAGACTCAGTCACAAAAGATGTTGTAAATGAGTAGTCTAGTATGACCATGAACTTCCATGTATTTGGAGGAAAAATTATGTCACATTTCTTCTGCCATAAAGGGAGGGAAAATATTGTTCAGTGCTTGTTGAGTGTGTGTGTTGCGTGGTGTGTGCGTGCATGGGGGTTGGCATTATATCTTAACTCAGTTGCCCAGGTGTGATGGTGAGGGACACCATGCAAAAACTAGAAGAAACGTCCTGCTTGCTATATTCCATAGCTGGAGTTCAGGGGGATCTCCAGCTAAAAAATCATAAGGTAAAGTAGACAGAGGCATGAAAAGTGGATTCTGAGTCAAATCTATTATGACATTTTCTCTCTCATGGTTAGGTAGGTCAAGTAGAGGGGCAAGCACAGACCTCATGATTTTATTTATGCATTACTGTATTACTTAAGGGGAAGAAAAGCTTTGGCTAAGAATGTGTGTCTTTGTGTATTATGGCTGTTATAGAAAAACTTCTACATTGCCACATTGCTGTTTTATACTGGGCACTTACCTTTGCATTTATTTTGTACTTTAAATGCAGCTGTTTACACTATGGTAGCTGCTACAGTGAGGAGTTTAATTTTGAAAGCAATAGCCAAGATAGAGAAGAAAACACTAAGCCTCTTCAACCTTGGAAACAGTCAACTAGGGAATATTTGATGGAGGTCTATAAAAAAATAAGTTGCACAGAGTGCCTGGGTAAGGACACCAATTAAAGCTGAGAGGACAGGTTCAAAACAAAGGCATAGTTCTTCACAGAGTGTCTATTAAGAGTTAAACTGTGGGAGGCCTTGCTTTAGGTTGCTGTAGGCTTCAAAGCATTGGTGCTAGAGTAAGAGGCAAATGACCATGCTTATAGAAGAGAAATCCTCTGAAAAGTTTTCAAGACAAAAATTGTTCTATTTGAAGATACCGTGTCTGAATTAGGAAGTGTCTCAGACTCAAATAGTTGACAGACTTTTCATGAAGTTTTCCCTCATCATTTACTTTTGGCCACTGTTGGAAACAGGATTTTGAGCTACTTTCTGTGTGGTCTTGTATATTATTGTTTTTAAAAAATATAAACTGTCATCGAAAATATTTTTTTTAATAAAAGAGGGAAGCCTAACAGTCCCTGAATCATTTCCTGCTAGGAGCAGAAGTTGTGAATGAATAAGAGAGCTTGTGAGTGAATATATGCAGCCTGAGACTCTTGAAAAACAGAGCACAAATATTGTTTTTACATATATACGAAAATGTTTTTCTTAAAGAAATCATTCTACTTGAGATGTTGTCACTGGTGTGTCCTAATTGAAAATATAACTACAAAGTTCAGGAGGCCTCTTCAAACTCATTAAGGAACAGAAACAATGCATAAATGATGGTCTTTGCCACTGATATCAAGAAGTCACTTTGCTTTCTTAGACACACATGAAACATTCTTAAAAGCTGAGTTAAGTTAAAGGCTCTTTGCAGCTCACTTTCAGAAGTCTTCATTTGCAACAGTAGATATGAAGTGCATTTATATTTTGAAAAAAACATTCATAAACCATCTGTAAGTAAATGAATTGTATATGTAACATGCTTGCTGTGACAGAAAATGTGGTACAGCATCCTGTCAATAATTTACATTTATAACTCCCCTTCATAAACTATGTGTTCTCTCAAGTCTTGCAAGTGTTAGCATTTTAGTTTTAGGACTTTACCTTATGACTATATTGCTGGTTGCCATAATTTCCTTTAGTGTCCTGAGATTTTCTAGGTACTTCCCAAAACATCAATTGATAATAAAAATCTTACAAAATGTGTAGCATAATGTGACAAAAGGATATTATAGAAAGACAGTATGCACAAGGTATGAAAGGAGAATAATGTAAGAAAAAATGTTACGGCATTGCAGCAAAACATACCTGGAAGTTACATGGAGGGCATGGTTTTGTTTCACTTTTTAGGGCTTTGGTATTTTCTACTGAAGATCTATTTTATACTGCTGTCACTGCAGAAGGGATTGCAAGGAAAGAAAGAGACTTGAGCTTGTCTCTGTAGTGTTTCTTGCACACCAGCTGTCATGGGAAGGTCAGGAATCTCAAACTGTAAATAGGGGAGGTGTTGTATGTAGTTTTAAGTAGTTGTGGTAGGGGTAGACTGTGACTTTTTGTTCATCAGTTTACAGTCTTCACCTGAAATCAGTATTTTTAGTATCTCATTTTCCTGAACCTCAAATTTGCATGTAATACCTACAAGAGAAGAAAATGCTCATCTGACTTGTAATAGAAAAATAAAATAAAAAATATAAAGGTTTACATTAAAGAAGTCTATCAATAAATTTTGTTATTGTTTTATGAGCTGCACAGACTTTTTGCTCTGCCAAAATTTGCTGGAAACTTCTGGTTTCCCTCTTGTTTATTGGCTTTTTCATTCACTGTAATTTGATTGTGGAGCCTGTATGTTGTATCTTCCCTTGATACTCATATAATTTTGTTACAGTCTGGATGTTACGAAACAAAGAACTATTTATCTTTCTTTTTTCTAGATTTTCAGTTTAAAATCACTGTTTTCCCCTCTTATACTCTACCAATAGTGTCCAAGCTGTGTTCACATCCTACTCGTAGTCTTTGAGGCTGCTTGAAGTAGTCTTTGGCTGGTCCTCAAACTAGATTAAACTGCAAAACCTATACAGTAACTTTTATGGCACACTGGGATGGCAGTGCAGAAGAAATTTTGCACCTCAATGTCAGTCTACAGCACTACATGCTGAGAAATCACAACATACACAGTCATTAAATAACACATTGTAAAGAACTAATATGTTGCATTGGATTCTTACCTGCACTGTGCTGCTTTTCTGAATCTTCTTTCTTTTACTTTTCTCTGTACGTGGGCCCAAATGGTGTTGTCTGAACTGCCGAGAAGCTATTGTGCTATTATTTGCCACCATTAAGCTATTTTTTAGTCTATTTGACACCAATGTCAAACTCTCGCTTCTCAAATAAGCCAAAAGTACTGTTTTCAAGCTGTGGAGGAAATGACTCATCAGACCTTTGATTATGACGGATTTTGTAAAAAACATAGGCATGAAGGAACTCAAGATGATTCAAGTTGAATGAATGAGGGATGTCTTTCACATTTCTACATTATGAAATGACAGACAAATTATTAGTGTTTATTATTGATAGCAATTTAGAGACATTATTAAACCATCAGCCTGAGACAATTACTGCACACAAATCTTATGTTCCTGATGTCAATCTAAATGGATAAGACAGATAGCGATGCCAAGCCTTATGCAATTTTGAAATGAAGGAAATTCATGTCTCTCTTGCTCAGCTGCGTGATTATTTCAGAACGGCAGAGTAGCTGATGGCTGCTGGAGACATGCATCTCACTGATGCTCACAGCCTGAAAGATCCCTTTGGTAACTAGGTGGAGAATATCATTCATGACGCTGCATCTCTCTCCTGGAGTGTTCTCCTGTAGTTCTATAACAATTTATGTCTTACGATTGTCTGCCTGTCAGTGTGATTTCCTCTTCTGGTGAAGGATTCAGGGTGTGGCTATTATGAAAACTAGCTTTTACAGTTTGGAATTTTCTCATTTTCCCTGGGAGAAAGGAGGAATTAAGTGACAGGGAGAGCCTGTGTGCAGCAACAGCCTCTGCCACCTCCGCTGCCCCAGGCCTTTGGCTCCACATCCTCAAGGCCAGCCCCAATATCGTGTGCCCGAAATCGTGCTCCTGGGAAAGAGCTGTGTGAGAAAGGGCTGGGAGATGTCCTGGTAGAGCCCCCCTGCCTTGGCTTGGGAGGCACAGCGGAGCTCAGGCTCTTGCCAGGAGTGCCCCGCAGTGGCCGTGGCCATGGCCATGGCTGGCCACCCACCCTCCTGCTCCTGGACACCAGACCTGACATCTTGGCTGGGCCTCAGGCCTGCCTCGACCCCATGGCCTGCCCAGCTGTCACTGGCTTCTCGGCTGACCCTGGTTGCTGTCACTAGCCCTGACCTGCTCTCCCCGTGCCCAGGGAGGACACCGCTTGCCATGGCCCCATCACCCCAGCCATGGGGCATCCCTCCCCTTGCTGCTCCCCGGCACTGTAGCCTCAACTTTCAAGGGGAATTGCAAGTGCAGAGTAGTGCATATTGAGTCCTAACCTTTATCAATATAGTTATCTGAAGCCTCACTGGATCCAACTGCCTGTCAGAAAAGGCATTCTTGCCAAAGGCCAAATCTGCTGCGAATAACAGTCCATAAAACCCAAAATATTAAAGGAAGAAGCCAAACTTTCTGCTTCATTAATGCCAACTTCCTTGACTTCTATAAGGTATTATAGCAGAAACTCTGGAACAAAAATGACTGAGAGATGGCACCATTTCACACCAAAATAACAGAATGTTTCAGTGAGTTCATTCTGAGTTTAGAAAATAATTTTTACTTTTCTCTAGAATTGCTCCTTTTTTTTCCACCTTTTTCCACTTGAGACGGGAGAAAATAAAAAAAAATAAAGGAAATAAAATTTAAAAAAAAGGAAATGGTGGACATTCTAGAAAGCAAGAGAGATCTCTGATGTAAGGATATTAAAGAAAGCATAACAGCTATGCCAGCATCGGTTTCCATGAGTATTTGGAACAAGCAAAAGTAGCTGTCAGAATCTAAATCTTTAGCTTTGATATTGGTAGCACTGAGCACGAAAAAAAATTTTATTGTTCAATGCACATCACATAAAAAGGAATGCAACTTTAAAATAATGGAGTTTGTTTATTTTATTTCTATTTTTTAAAGAAATTTGATTTTTACCTACTGAAAGATTTTTTTTTTCTTTTCAGGAGAAATTCAGAGGTGAATCACTGATATTGAGGATGCAAAATATTTCTTCTGAAGAATGTGGTGGGGGAAGCAGCAGGCAGTCTTGGGTTTGGGGAAATAAGGGCTCAGTATTATACCACAACCTCGCTCAAGTTGTTTGTTGACTTCTGAGTATCACTGTTCTGCCTCCTAAATATAACCTTTGCAGGGAAGAAAGTTGGAGAATCACAATTATTGTTTAATCTGTGTCTGGCAAAAGACTCCTACCAATACTTCCAGAATGTCAGTGGAAACACTCTTCGCCATGGCCAAGTCACGTTATGATCAGGAGGATAATGGTGTTTGGTGCCAATCTGTCTTAACATACAGTGTTTCAGCACTGAATATACTGTCTGAAGATGTCATCACACCATTTTAAGGCAGAAACAGATGGAAGAGAAAAAGGAGCATTTTTGCAGTCTTCAGTGACACAGCCATGGCCACAGACCCAGAGTCAGAGACACAAAATTGTCTTTGTCAATGAGACACTTCCCACACAACTGCTTATCCCAGATGAAGCAAGGGATTTGTTATCATTTCCTTCCTCTGCTGGAAATCAGAAGTGTAAGTGAAAGTTCAGTTTTCTGTGGTCTTTTTTTTAATTGAAGGAAGAACATGTTGAGAATTAGTAGCAGGCTTGTGTGCTTGGAAGTGGGCAGGAATTCACACCCTTGGGACTCGTCATTCACTCTTCAGCTTCACTTCCATGAAAAGAATAAGGCCTGGAATTACTGGATGTAACCATAATAGAGTTTTTAAATAATAACAGCAAGCAAAACACTAATGATATATGGAAGTAAATAAAGCTGTTTCATTTCCCTTTGGGTGTTAAGAAACTGTTACTCGAGGTGTTTCTCTTTGGCTGGCTTTCCTATTTAGCACTGACTCAGAAGCAGGTGAGTCAAGGAGGGATTTGTTCCACCATATATTTAATGACTCCTCTTTAATATTTTCATTCGAACTAAAAGACTGTTTTCTTTTACATCTTGAGTTACAGTCAAACTTTTTGCACAAAAAGAAAAAACTTTTTTTTTTTCCAAAAAATGTCATTAATTCATGTTTTGTCATCATCAACAGCATTAATTCTGAAATACCATTCTTCTCCAGAGGTTTCTGATGTTTGGAAGTCATAGGTAGGTTTGGTATAAGAAGACTGTGGTGCTGGTCCTTGGTACCATCTAATCCAAAAAAATTCACATTTGGTTTCTGATGTATCCTAAACATCTTCAGTGTAGTTGTTGGGGATTTTTTTAGGGTTTTGGTTTTATTTGCAGAGCAAATTTCTAAACCTTCAGGAAATGTTAGCTTATGTGTGTTTCAGCTCCTAAAAGCATTCACATGTGATCATTTTTCAGAAGTACATGGTTGACAGCAGCCCACTGGTTTCAAATTCAATTACATCAGTCGTATTGCACTGCTCGAAGCAGAAAAAGATTAACACTGCATTTTCTTACTTTGTCACCATCTTCTCAGAGGACAAATAAACTGCTAGATCTATGCTAATTACATTTTCTGGATAAGTTTAAAAAATTGAATGAAACTTCCTTTCAAAATGTGGGGGTTTTTAATTGATTGTCCTATGGAAATTTAATACATAGATGACGAGTACACAAATAAAAGCAAGCACTGTGATGTGGCCAGTAATCAGCACAGATTCAGTGACCGTTGTAGTTGAGATTCTCAAAAAAATCAGGCAGCACCATGTGTTTAATGAATGAGCAAAACATTGGAATTTTGGCCAGATCCCTTATTTTTAATGCCTCTCTTAGCTCTC
The DNA here is from genome assembly GCF_036013445.1 of Caloenas nicobarica. Lineage (NCBI taxonomy): Eukaryota > Metazoa > Chordata > Aves > Columbiformes > Columbidae > Caloenas > Caloenas nicobarica. The sequence continues at coordinate 49,392,967 of NC_088284.1, forward strand.
AATTTTGAAATGGAGGTAGGGAACTGGCAAGGTAGCCATAAGGACAAAGAAGTGGGGTTTTGTTGGTACAGTATTTTGAGCATAATATGTTCTGTTTACTACCTGAACATACTGTGGTGTCATACATTGGAAATAAGGGATAATTATCTGTCAGATACATTAATTTCTATCATAGGTACTGTTAGCTAAATGAAATTTCTCATTTTCAAGCTTTAAGTGTATATATGTAACATTTATTTATGTATTTATAATAAGTACATACAAAGAAATATATACAGAGAGAGCAAGAAATACATAATTTTAAAATGCAGTCTAATTAAAACTACAAAGTTGCACAGATATGGATAAATTATTGGTACTGGATTTGAGCTGTCTAACCAGTATAATACATGAATGCAAAAAATAAGACCGTCCTGAAAAGTAATGAAATCAGTGGAACATACAGTACAATTCCCCTTGGTGACATGCTACTGTCATCTAAAACTCTATAATTCAGACAATTGCAGAAGAAAGTCCATCTATAGAAAAACAGATGTCCACTATTTTAGCCTGCATGCTTCACTGGAGAGTAACCAAACAGGGCAGTTATTATGCTGCTTTTCATTATTTTTCTCTGTCATCTGCTAAAACTGCAGTAATCTCTGGTTTTCTACACTTCTTGTACAGTCTGTTAGACGCAGAATGCCCTTTACCACAGCATCAGAGTCAGAGATGTTATTTTAACTTTGTTCTTGTACTCTTTGTCTTCCAAAGGGCTACAGATACAATAGTTTTTATTTACTGTTTCTACTCCACCTTCAGATTTACCTTTATCATGTCCTGTTTAGTACACTAGGTTAATCTTTCTGCAGATGGAACCTGAAACGCTACCATGTTTGAAGCAATTTAGTCTGTCACGCAGCCTCCTTTCCTCTTCCTATTACGCAGAAATCTGCTTGCATTTAATAGGTTCCTGACTATAAATTTATTTTCATATATGCTTAAAATCCTTATACATGAAAACAAAGTGAATGAAGAATTTTCTTGTAAACATAATTTTTCTGACTAACATGGAAATATTTTATTATTAAGCTTTGGCCACCAAACCAAGTAGCAGATGTGATGAAAGCTTAGAGAAAACTCATTTGTGCTATTCTGTCAATGAGAAGAGCTCTGCAGTGGTTGCAGGTATAACTTGCTGTACTCTAAGGCACTTTGTTGTGTGAAAAGGCAATTTAAAGACACCTGTAATGAAAGTAACACTTTAATGAATTACAGAGGTAATTCTTTTGCTTGGCTTTGCTTTATCCTGGTTTGCAAGGCCAGAATTGTGACAATAAGACAAAAGCTGAAATGATCACTGGGAGACCAAGTGAGTACATCATTAACTCAAATTAACTATTGTTTTGAAAGGATGCAAAAGAAAAAGCAAAAAACCCCAAACAAGAACACCTGCATTAATGTAGGCAATATCCCTTAATGACAACAAACAAGTAAGAGGGCTGACAGTCTTTCTTGTTGCAAAAGGTACCCTGAATTTCAGAAGCTGAGTTTTAGGGCAATTGTTTTGACATTAGCAAGTAATATGTGCTATAAATTATCTGTACCATTTTGTATCACTAATTATTATTTTCTTTGTTTCTGCTCTGCATTACGCAGGAAAATACTGAACAGAGCACTGAATACAGGATACTTAAGTTTAAATTTCCAGTGTTGCTTGAAGTGTAATCTAATATTGGCTTGAACCACATCTATTAGTCTTCAAACAAGGCTGCAATCTTCACACAGGCCATACTTTAAAAAAAAAAAACAGGGGGGGAGAAAAAAAATCATGTGTTCTGGATAATTATTTTTAATAAAAAGGTGAATATATACTGCACAAACAGTTGGGTGATACTATGTCTTAATCCATGATGGGCAAATTTTCTGGAAGCTGACATAATGGCATGGATTTCACCAGGTAGATACCAATCCTGAGTTCAAATGAGTGAGAAATAAATCTAAACTGTGAGCCCAGCAAAGGGTTAAAAAAAATCTTTTTTGTATACCTAATATTCACTGGATGGAAGTGATTACTCTCAGTACTAGACAAAACGGAAGACAGAAACTAGATACTAACAAGATAAGCGGTATTTTGGAAATATAAGACTCACTGGAGTCTCAGAGCCATATATTTGGCCTTTGTCTACCTCTTCTGTGGCCATGTGGTGGGAAGAGAAGGCCCTCGCACCAACTTAGTCTTTTATGAGCCTGGTGATGAAAACATCGCAGTGATGGTTAAGGTCAGGGCAGCAAAGTCTTCAGTGTCCCATTTGAAGCCCCAGAGATCCAGCACAGACATCATAAAGGACCTAAAACAGGTAAACTGGGTGCAGCCATCCCTGGTGGCTGGAAGGTTTGTTTTAAACAAGGCGTAAATAGCATCAGCAAGCGTAACACTGGCATTTCCTATTTCGAGGTCAGGCACCACCTAGCAATGCTTCGTGTGACTTCCAAAGTCTGGGTGTGCTCCAGAGTAGAGTTGTTTTACTCGTGTATCTCTTGCAGACCCACTTCACCTGGCACCAACAGACACCATGAAATGTATTCTCTTCAGTTTTGAATCCCATGTTGCAAAGAATTTGACCCAAACCAGACAGCCTTACCCTTCCAAACACTAGGCAAGTGGGACCTCTTTCTTTTCACGTGTTAGCTGTATGCATGATGGACCCATTATGAGATATCTTACACTTGAACTTTATACTCAGGCTGTTCCGCTGTGTCAAACAGAAATTTGCTGAAAGCAGTGTCTGTAGAATCATGTCCTGCATGTCTTTATTGACTTGAAATGAGATGTTTGTGAGATGAGGTTCAAATGGATTACTGCAATGTGGAAATCTGCACCTAACTGCCAAGAAACTCTGAGCCAGAGTGGACTGCCAGTGATTTGTTGCACATGGATTTCTGCCTGTTTTCACTTTCTTAGCTTTGTTTCTGATTAGTCAGAATGTTGCTATGGCAGAATGTTGCAGGTTAATTTCTACAAGAATTAAAAGGCAGAATAAAAGGAAAAAAAATTCTCTACTGCTAAAATCAAAGCACATTAACATGACACAAAGTCCTGATGATAGTATGGTGGCCTGGTGTCTAGAAATGCAGTCTTGGGAAAAAGTTAAAGGAACTATTCCCTTAAGTGTTTTTTATATCTCATTTAACCTACCTCACAAGAATATATTTAAGCATCTATTACTTGTTTTAACTAGTACATTTTTACTTTATTATTTCTACTGGCTACTCAAATTCCTTTTCTCCAACTTTCACAAATGTTCATTAGCATATTGCTGTACTACATTATTACTATGACTTTGCACAGTACTGGAATTTCTACTAAACTAACAGACCCTTCAAGGTCATCAAGAGGCAGTGGAGAAATGTTTATAATACTGATAACTACCGTTATATCACATAGCACAGTCCAAGGAGATACCAAAAATATGTAATTTCCAGCAATACATTTCTGTGGTTTTCTGATTCAGAGTAATTTTCTTCAGTGTGCTCCTGGTTAAACATTCATCTGATAGATTTCTAAAGACAGTGCCAGTGCTTTCATTTGTATATATAGAAGGTGGAAATATTTATATGACTTTTTATTTTAAAGACACCAAAAGTTGAAGTTAGTCTTATTGATACTGAAAGTGTGATAGAAAGGTTGTAAAATAAGCTGGCTTTGTCTAGTTGATTCTAATTGTTCATTTGGATAATTGTATATATTTTAAAAAATCTGTTTATGCAGTATGTCCTATAGGATAGATTAGTTGCTGGAGTAAATAATTTTAACACCACTGGTTTCAACAGAGCTAGAGCTGAACTGCTCTGTACACTGCCTTTTTAATCCTTCCTTGGAGAACTAGAGCCAAAGTGAATATCTTCCTACATAAAATTTAGCTTAAAAAAAAAAATCTCCCAGGCTTGTTCTGTTTCAGGGTGGGATATTTTCAAGCAGATTTTTTTCACACCTGTAGCAGCAGGGAACACACTAGGTTGCTATTATTGGCTAGTCAGGCACTGAAGAACTGCAGAAAATGGGACAGTGAAGTTTCACTCTTTGAACTCCTAAGAAGGTGTAATCTAAAACATGGCATAAAACCTGCTTCACAGCTTTCTGATGAGAGGAGAATGTATTCTGGTGACTGTAGCTTCTCTCAGTGTAGCCTTCTGTACTGAATTTCCAGACAAGCTGATGGACTTCAGGAGAGCATCTGAGAAAAAGACATTGAAAATCTAATTGAGAAGCTTCCTCTTTCTGATTCCTGAGAGAAATACCTGGACACTCTATTTCTGGAAATTCCTTTAACAGAAAAGTTAAAGTAACTTGAGTCGAACCATGTTGTTCAGTGAAACCTGTCTAAAAAATTCAAGTAATGAACCAAGTGAGGCAGCCTTGACCATCATGTTGAAGGCAGCTCTCCTGGAGGGAACAGGATTTCAGTCAGTTGCTGGGGTCAGCTTTTCCCTATTGTGAAAAGAAATATGTCATGTTTACATAACATTACGGATCATGTAGGCCATTCATAGTGTAATATTTGTATCCTGAAAGAAGACCAACAGGCTGGGAGGGAAAGCCTTCAACTTGCTGAGCTTATTCTACTCTTATGCTGAAGGTACAAGAGTTTTGGTGGATTTAATTATAGAAGATGTGTCTTAAATCCTTGTTTTCAGCTGTTGAAGAGAGCTGTGAAGTGCTCAAGTCATTTGTGATGAAGCTTATCTCCACTGTAGTAGAACAACATTCACTACAGACCTCATTAGAACATTAGATCATATAAAGGCTTCACTGAAGTACTGATTGATGCAGAATGTACGTCAAATGTGTATGTCTTTTACAGACTTATGCATGCTAATGAGATCTGGGGATTGGTGTGGGGTGCACAGACCCATCTAAAAGTGAGCAATGAAGGTAAGGTTCGTAAGCATATGATAGCCTGCCACTTGTAGTGTGAGGCCAGGACATGAACACACAGAATCTCGGTAGAAGATGGCACCTGGTTAAAGACTGGTATGTAATTTGCAACTAGTTTTGATCAGTGTAAACTCTTTGTTTGGGTAATGTAACCTCTTATTTCGTTTGCTTTATAAAATGACAGATTAAAAAAATGTATTTTTGTACCAGCCCAAGATATGCGTATTTGTGCTGATGCTTTTTGGGGGTTACTGCCTCACCAGAGTGGGGATAGAAGTCCTGTGCATTGCTGATGAGAAATCAAATGTGCACTCCTGAACTGAGCTCTAGCTCTTGCTATGTGGAATAAGAGAAAGGCCAGTGCCTCCTGGCTGTTGGCACTGTGACAGGGTCTCCAAATCTGACACTACTGGGCTAATATTTATTAAAAAAACCCCACGATCATGTGAGATTACTGAAATCGCTAGGAAGGGAGAACCCTGACATTATCCAGGTAATCCTTTGTCAATACAGACAGTGAGGGACTCAACTGTTGTACTTTGGGTTATTTTGTAGCGTGTGAAGATCAGAAGGTCATGCTGATGTTTCGCAAAGTAATAGTAGTACACTCAAAACCAACAGAAAAAGAAGCTGGGATACTGTATTTGGTCAAATTCCCCAAACCAACCAGGCAAGTAGATGTAAAGTTCTGGGTTAATTGAATTAACAAATAGCACACCCGTACAGTCTATATAAATGAACCTCCAGCTTCAAACTGGACTTTGCAGCTCAACATAAGACCTTCTGGTCATGGGAAGCATCGGTCTCTGCCCAGAGAAAATGCTGTGGTTGTCACATTCATTGGTAATACTTGTAAAGTTCATTGAAATCAAGATCTTTTTAAAGAAGAACATGAATCTCAACACAGCGGCCTCTTGCAATTAAATACAAGCTATGGAAAGGATAAAACAGCTTCTCTCTTGCTTAGAGAAAGGTAAAGGACTTCAGTGAAATCTTTCACACTATTTCTCTCCCTTTTGTTTTGTCTGGTAGCTCTCTTCCCGAGGCAGAATCCTTCTTGGTTAACCAGCACAGATTAGCAAAGCATCTCTAAGCAAATCTTTTCTATCCATTATATTTCCATCCAAAAGTTTATTCAATAAACCGTTTGCCTAATTCCAATTTTTATGCGTCATCATCATAGTTCTTTCTGAAATTATATTGAGAATATTTTATAAAATGAAATGTCCACACATCAGTGAATTAGAATGATCAATTTTACCTGTGAAATGTCAGCAAATTTAGCAGGGAGAGAACATTTGCTAGATTTAGTGAGATTGTGTTACTCACAAAATGATGAAGTAGTAGTAGTTAATGCAAGTGTGTTCTCTCTGTCTGTGCCAGCACAATTGATTTGGGCAGAATATACCTGCATTTTTGTTCCAGGACTGCAGCAGTGTTATAGAATGGAAAGAGCTCATCTATTTAGAGCCCATTTACCCAGAAAGATCCCACTTCTCAGCTCTCCAGCTGGCACACCTTAAAGTCCAATTTCAATGAAGCTAGGCTTTCACTTACTATTTGCCTTAAGGCTGCTTACTTACCAAAAAATCGCCCCTAGAAAGGGCAACAGCAACTGCAGGCTTCTTTGAGCTAGCCTTGAGGTATTTGATAAAACTGACAAGAGAAGAGGCACACACATTGCTTTCCCACATAAGAATCTTCTGTTGGTTTTGATTTTGGAGCTAACTTATCTGGCACAGGCTCAGCTATCTCTTCACAGTCCACATTGTGTTCTTTAGACATAATCTAAGTGATCCAGAGCCTATAAACAAAAGCCATACATCTTCTTGCATCCAATTCTTCCACCACTCCTCAAGAGAAATGTTCAGAGGACTTAAGTTTTGATTTAGCAGGTGCTGAGCTGGTTGTCTGCACAAAGAATCTCATTATCACAGTTACAGTCCAGCTCTTCTGAGGCCCATAAAGCTCCAAGCAAAGCCATGTTGCTGCATATTAATAGGCTATGGTACAGAAACAGTGGCATAGAAAAGAGTAGAATTAGCTTGCATACATGGTATAATTTCTTTTCGTGTTTTTTTTTTTTCGTTTTTCCTCATTTTTTAAAGTATTAATTTTCTTAAATAAACATGATTACACTATTCTGAAAATGTTCTAGGTTAGCATTCCATTTTTCTTTTAGGGAAAGCAAATACTATATATTCCTTTTATGTTGTGCAGTGTAATAGCACACAGCCCACACAGTGGGTAATTTAAATGAACAGCAGGCCTTCAAATTACACTGAAAGGCTGTTATATTTCAAGCAGGGAACATTTTTATTACAGTCACATGCCTGCCATTCTACAGGATGCATACATTCTTTTTTTGTTCTTTCTTGATCTCAAACCAACAGGCAACCAGCTGAGATAAGTGGTCATCTCTGCGATACCCATGAACAGTTTATGAATACAGGTACCTCACTTTTTTGATGCTGAAATATTTTGTACTGAGAGCAAACCGTATTTTGTACTCAGGAACTGCAGCACGAATTGCATGCAGGAAGCTTCATCATATACTATCCGTGATCCACAGTTCCATTCAGAGCAGACAGCTACTAATGGCATTATCCAGCCCAGTGAGCAGGGATTTGTGTAACAGGGCTTCCCAAAAGTATTAACACAGCAGTGAAAGGGAGGTGGCAGCTCAATATTTTGTGTTTGTGTTCTACCTTTTGCCATGCTTCGGACCTTGATACAGCCTTCACCACTTCCCTCTTGCTTTGGAACAGGCCTGGCCATTTTTCCTGTATCTCTTCTAGGACTCCAACTGATGGTAGTCCTACCCCACATCTTTAATGCCTGTTTGTTTTCTCACCACATTAGCTTCCTCCTTCCTCATCCTCACTGTCTCTTTCATATTCAAAGCTACAGAAGCTGTAGCTCATTACAACGACCTGTTCTTCATTAGTGGTGCTCTCCCAACTGTGGAAATTCCTCGCTAAAGAGCTGCCACCCAAATAAAGTGAGCTAAAAGACTAGGAATTTTGAGGTGTTCAAATGACAGTTTTGCAAGATCTCTATCACCTAAATAATAAGAAAGCAAGCACATCTGGGGTTTCATAAAAATGCATACATTTTAATGCTACTAAACACAAGGGAGTCTAATGTCTATGCATCAAAATGGGAACTTAAACATTTTTGTGAATCTTTTCCATGTGACTTAGATTGTGTCTTTATTCCCCACTGATGTACCGCATACAGATATCCAAGAGTGCTATCCATAAACCTGCTGTGTTTCTGAAGGCTGTGTAGTCAAAGGGACTCACAGTTCCATGCAAGGAAATTTGCCCTTGCCCATGCAGCCATGGTAAGACTGCTTCTACCCTCTTGACTAGCAGTGAAGATGTATCATCAAAATTCAGTGAAAATCAGTGAAATTTATGTCTGTGAATGATCCACGTACTTTAAAATACCTTGATTCATGAGCCCACAGCCATATTCTCAGAGTGGACATAAGAACCTAGCAGGAGGGGCTAGTGACCAGAAAGCTCTACTAAGAGTCAGCAGAGTCTACTCTTAGCCCTGCTACTAGTAAACTAGATGACCTTGGATGTATGAATTCACCTCTGCAGGCCTCAGCTCCACCCACTGAAGTACAGTGATAATCATCTGCCCTTTGATTATGATCTGACATGTACCTGGGAAAGGCTTAGTAGTCCTCTTGTTATTCATATTTAAGGGTAAGTGAAGAACATGCAGATTCTGCCTACAATCTATTCAAGCATAATCTGTGTTTAGAAACTGAAGGTCTATAGGTTCAGTGACTTGGAATAATGTTCAGAAGGGTAAATAGCTTCTGTCTTCCTCCAAATGAATAGAATTTCTGCCAAGAAATTTTGCTTACCCGAAACTGTCCTTTGGAAGATTCTTCCTGATACCTTGGCTAACATTGTTTCCACATTGGTTTTGAATTTTGTAATGTTTGTGAAACAACTTTCACTTTGCACTCTCTGGGTCAATTAGTAACTAATAAAGAAAAATAAGTAAGGATTTTATTTATTTATTTACCTGATCAAGCTATTTAATATGATAATTCAGACAAAAGAAATGAAGTCTTTCATGTTGTTCTTTTTCACTATGGCAATTCCATGTTTTTGTGTGGCTAACAAGTTTCATTCGAGTCCAGAGTCCAGAGTGACAGGATGAACACAAAGCAAGGACAACTGGTGAGAAGGATCAGGTGTCGTTGATGCCAGGACAATTTATATAGTTCTAAAGATATGAATAAGTGTACAGATGGCAGCAAAGGCCTCAAAATATTAAGGCAGTTAATAGAGAAATATGTAGCAAGAAGCATAAAGAGGACTGAAAATTCACCAAAAAGTAAAGGGCAGATAAAATACAAATATTTGCATAGTTTACATGGAACCGCAGTGAAAATTTGCTAAAGTGATGGCAAGGGGGGAATCTGGCAGTAATGTTACCAACAGGCTATCTTATTCTCATTATTTACCCAGCTTTCATATCTGAAAATTAATGCAACCTTATTGCCTCTTCGGTTGGTTGATGTAGGGTTTCTTAGAGGGGAGGATGCAGATCCCTGTAACACGAGGTGGCACTAGGCTTCTGCCTTTGCTGGTACAAGCCTTCCTGACCAATGCCAGGGAGAGGATGTGTGGAAAGGGCAGTCTGCTCGGCTTTCACTCTGACAAGCCATGTCAGCTAAGCACGCTGCCCTACGGAAGCAGAGGAGAGCACAACCTGCTTTCTGCACAAGGTTGTCAGAACTGCCATCGCAGCCTACATGTCCCGGTCACCCTGGGGAGATTTTAGCAGACTCAGCCAGCCTTGCCGGAATGCAGGCAGCTGGCTGTGGCATTCAGTGCTCCTCCTTTTAACTTGACAGGTAAAGATGAATTTCAGTCTTAATCAGGGAAAAGGCATCATTTCTTCCAGCTGAGCTGGAGAAACCATTTAACAGGTTTCTTAGCTGTTCTTGGCAAGGTGATGGAACACTTCTTGTTAAAGCATTGCCAGAGACACGTAAGATCTCTGTAATGATGGAAATGTTGATGGGAGGATTGAATCAATGGAGTAAAGGGCTGACACAGTGGGACAGGGAAAATGAAGCAGATCAGTTTATCACTGTATTACATGACAATGAAAAAGAAATAGACAAGTTCTTAAATTTGTTCACACCAGATATCTTATTCAGGAAGTAGATTCTGATTGATATTCATACCAAAAGGTTTCTATTAATATAATGAGTCAAATACTACTATAATATTTAACATTTCATGACAGGGTTAAGTGAGCAAACCAGTTGGTGGTCAGGCACTTCAAGATGACAGGACACAACTTAGCAGATACCATTGGCAGATACATGGCTCTACTACCTGCTGTGAACTTCCTTAAGAAAGAAGTGAGTAACAGCAGTACACTTCAGCATACAACAGTAACATGGAGAGTATTAGAGAGGATTCTTTCTAAGGAAACTCTCTGCTTCAAATCTAGTTGGTAGAAGTGAAAGGTAATAATAGACTTAGCCTGAAGTCAAAGGGAGAGCATGAAAAAGTCCTGCTGGTGTCCTGTGTATACTGCAGAATCCAGAGGATTGCTAACGATGTGCGAATTTTGTACACCTATACCATAGGGCTTCTAGGCCAAAAACCATTCTTGTCCTTAGACGTTTCTGCAAAGGTAGGAGACTAAACCACTGATACTAGAAAGAATTTCAAATTAGTAGAAGTCATGTCTAATTAGCAATTGTCTAGTGTTTTCCGTATTGTTACCCCAATTCTACTCTTTATACAGAAAAAAAGTTCAATAACAACTGAGAACAGCAATCTAGCAAATGATAGAGGGCTCTTTTCCTTCACTAGCTGCATCAACTATAGTTGCAATTGAGGCATTTGAGCACCAGCAACTATAGTTGCAATTGAGGCATTTGAGCACCAGTTAGACTGTAAAGTCAAGGCAACCTATGATGAAAGTTCCCATTTCAAATAGGCAACAATAAGTTCTGAAGAGAAAATTGGGAATTGTAGCTGCATAAATACAACTAATGTCTTTTGCAAAGTATGTAATATGCTGTCTATAAGCAAAAAGGCAAGACTTTTCTTAAAATGTTTGATGTAATCCAAATGTTTGATACAGAATACTTAGAGCTAACACTTCGACCAGTTAGCCTTAAACACAGAAAGAAATAGCAAGTTTCAGACTCTGTTGTTCATCAATAAATGAGTAATTCATGAATGGGGGATGTTATGTAGTATTACTCTACCACTTCCCTGGGCAGCCTTTTGCAATGCCTGACAACCCTTTCTGTGAAGAAATTTTTCCTAATATACAATCCAAATCTCCCTTGACGCAACTTGAGGCCATTTCCTCTCGTTCTATCACTTGCTACTTGGGAGAAGAGACCAACACCCTCCATGCTACAACCTCCTGTCAGGTAGCTGTACACAGCGATAAGGTCTCCCCTCAGCCTCCTTTTCTCCAGGCTAAACAGCCCCAGCTCCCTCACGCTTGTGCTCCAGATCGCTCACCAGCCCCGTTGCCCTTCTCTGAACTCTTTCCAGCACCTCAACGCCTTTCCTGTAGCGAGGGGCCCAAAACTGAACACAGGATTCGAGGTGGGGCCTCACCAGTTTTGAGTACAGAGAGACAATCACTTCTCTAGTCCTGCTGGCCACACTACTCCCGATATAAGCCATGATGCTGGTGGCCTTTTTGGCCACCTGGGCACACTGCTGGCTCATGTTCAGCTGGCTGTCAGTCAACACCCCCAGATCTCTTTCTGCCAGGCAGCTTTCCAGCCACTCTTCCCCAAGCCTGTAGCGCTGCATGGGGTTGTTGTGACACAAGTGCAGGACCTGGCGTTTGGCCTTGTTAAACCTCATACGATTGGCCTCAGCCCAACGATCCAGCCTATCTACATCTTCTGATATGAATAATAACAAATGATAATTTTTGTATTTGTGTATACATGTTATGTACATTTGTAGTGCTGTAAAATTAAAGAAGTTAATATATTAATAGTAAATAATGATTTTTTTTATAGAGTGTGACGTTTTCTGTCTGGTAATTATCAATGAGTCCTGAGTAAAGTGGTTATAACTCTTTCACCAATCACTCAGTCTTTGTAAGCCCTGTAATGGTTTACACCTAAGAGCTGCTGTAAAACCTGAATGGGATTGTTCTCTTTTTAAGGGGTACAAGATAAATGGATATATTAAAAACCAAAGCATTGCACAATTATGTGTGGTTTTTTCCTTTTACAAATTTTATTTCAGGTGCAATGCAAGTAGTTCACAGAATATTTGAATTTTTAAGACATTATGCTCTTATGAATCTAAGTTTTTTACTACCTAAAATCTTATTTGTCCTCCTGTGAGCTGTAATTACATTGGTAATAGCTGGACTTTCTTTGCTCATTCTCAGTCTCATGTAAATGTTGAAGAGTAATCCCAGTACTGAAACTCTGCTTCTCCTTTGTTTTCACTGGTATCTAAATGCTTGGTACAAAAAACCATTTATGCGCAGTAACATATTGGCACCCATGGATAGCAGAGTTAAGATCGATGAATTACTCTTCTGGTTAATGTCATTTATCTACATATATCAGGTCACAAGTTTCTTAAACTTCCTCCTTCATAGAGGTTTCCTTCATTATGCCTGGATGCCTATAGGTCAAACACAGTGCAGGGTTTAGTGTGACTATTGATCAGCAAGTGGAAAGACTGTTCTTAATATGCTAATTTCTATCGTATATTATGTGATGGATGCTTACACAAATTAACAAAACCAGAAATACTCTGTTTTGCTGTAAAGGGTTCTTAAGACTTTGGAAATTTCATGAACTCTTCATAATAATATTAAATATTGTTTATGTATTTGTTACAGAGCATAGTCACTTTCTCTGTATTTACAGTTTTATGCAATTTGTTGGTGTTGAATCATTATTTTGTGTGTGCCTGTGTTTGTGCATGATTTAGTAAGGTGTATCTCTGGAGAAAAAGAAAAAAAGGACAGTTAAATGTGATAGTTTTTTGCCCTTCACAACAAAGAAATTTTGTTTTTTCTGTTCTTTTTTGGTTATTATAAATGTTATCAGTATATTTTTTTGGAAATGACCATGCTAAATACTGAGCAGTGCTACACTCTCTTCCTTTTTCCCAGAAGATCAGGTTAAATGCAGTTAGCTTCAAATTTTCAGTGACAATAACTCTCTCCCCTATGTACCTGGACAGATATTAGAGAATGGAGTCAATAGCCTACCTCTTTCAATCACTTTATGGTAACCGATATCCCAGAAGCTAGTGAGGATTAAGCTTTGTCTTGCTTTCCCTGTAAATCAACAGCAAACGCTTGCTCTCAAGTGTAGAGAAGCAATCCCTGCAGTTATGATCCTCACTTAGACAATAAGGTAAAAATGTCTTCTTGCACTATTCCCTTCACCAGGAACCAGGTGAAAACTTGAAAACTTTTGGTTCAGAGTAATACAGCCAATCATGGAAACTGCAGGTCAAAGGGGTGTCTAAAGGTGACTGCGTTCATCATATTACAAGTTTGAGTGAGAAAGCCTGGGCTGAAATCCACTGAAATTGAAATGAGAAGAAAATTGTGCTCTATGGGATCTGACAATATTTTCTCCAAACTACCAATTCTATCTACAGTCTATAAGACTGACATGTCTTGCCATGTTGCTGGAGTAGCTGCTTTCTTTTACTGCCTGCTAAGAGCTAGGCAGAGTTTTATTACAACAATAATTTATTTTTTTAAATTTATTTTTAACTTTTGTGTACAATACAATGTTACCTTGCAAAGTGATGAACTAAAAGACCACGGTTAGCAATACCAGTATTTCATCTATCATCTATCCATAGGGCTTGAAAATATTACAATGTAAGACATCCTTGTCCAGAGGAATTGCAGTTTGAGCTTTCTCCACAACACTTCACAGAGCAGCTCTGGCTGTCAGACGACATTTTACTTTTAAAACATACTAGATAAGGATCCATCTTTCTAACACCAATTGAATCAAGAGGTAGTCTGGAGTCACTTCAACATAAATGAGAATCTTAATTATACCCAGGAAGAATCAGGTGCCATTATCTCATGGCATTGGTGTAGACCACTAACTGCCTGATAGACCACTAACTGCCTGATACACTATGTATGAGTTTTAATCACATTTGCTTTATACAGATGTAATTCTAATAGAGATAGTCACATGCTCCAGTGCATTGTAAATAGGCTATTATGAACTTTAGCAAAATTTTAAAAGTACAGGAAATAATTTGTTTATTAAATTTTCAAAATTATATACAGTACTGACTTGCTGGTTACCTGTTTTTTTGGGTTTTCAGGTTCAAAGTAGTGTGCAGGCACTAAAAAGAGCACTAAAATTTTATGCTTCATTTACAAAATGGCAGAAACTGCCTAAGATTCAAATGCACTACATAAATACAAAATACAGCCTTTGTGATAACCTGTTCTGTAACTGTAGTCATATCATGTTCACAGACTAGTATTCTAATAACTGCACCAAGTACAGGGTGTTAACAGATCCCCTGCTGACCATCAACTGTCCTGGAGAAACACTCTTAATAACAATTTTTTCTTAAGATTAATTTCTTCCTATTGGACAAAATCTCCAGTAAACCTTTCTGGAAAAAAAAAAAAAAAGTGTGCTAAGTTCTTTTGTAATGTCCTAGGCACTGCTGGTGAAGACAACTCATTAGCTCATTTTCAAGCACAACTTGGATATATAGTATGGAAAGATAGAAAGGTATTATTATAGATTTGTGGTAACTATTAGCCATTTTTAAGGATAGTTGTAGGGAAGAACTAGATTTCTTGCTAAGACAGTAGCTTTCTTTCCAAGTATGCAAGAGAATAGGGATGCATTTTAGCCGGGGTGTGGTTTAGTGAAAGCATTACAGAGAAACAGAGGTTAACAGGAGGAAAACCATCCCAGAAAGGACAAAACTGACCTTAATCTGTGCTCTTTTCTGGCTGCTCTTTGTCAAGATTATGTTCTGCCTTGCAGAGAGAAAATCTTTACAAGTGAGCAACTGTTTACATCTTAAACTTTTACGGAGAAACTGAAGACTTTCTCATTTTTCCATGCTGTACATGAGCCGTGGACTGAATTTTAACTCAGAAGTTATGCTTTCTGTGCACATGCAGTTTTGTGCTAAATGTGCATTCAAGCTTTAGGCAGCTCATATTTTGCTAACTAAGGAGGTCTCTTGTTCCTTAAATGCCCTCTCTAGATCAGGATGCAACACAGAAACCTAACAATCACGTAGCTTGCCTAAGACTTTTCTTTGTGAAAGAAGCTTGTAAGAGAAATAGTCTCACGAGGCTTTGTGCCCTTGCCCTCTGCTCCTTCCTTTCCACTTGGCAAAACATGAGGCACACTGTTATGTATTTTGGAGCTGCAGAACAGAGGCCCCTGATGCTCCTGAGAGAAGCGCAATTCTTGTGAACAGACCTTGCTCACTCAGCCCCGCTTCAGATCAGCATTCAGAGCAATGCAACCTCCCTGCCGCTTAGAGCAGGAAAATCTTTACTCTGCTCTGCTGCTGCTGGCCTGTGTGCTGCTGGCCTGGGGTTAGGTCTGTGGGATCCCCTGCTGGGACCACATATGAATAATCCATATTTATGATGAGCTGAGGAACACCCAAGGTTTCGGAAGTCTGCCTTGTCTGGCGCCCCTGAACAACCCCACTTAAAGCAGCAGCATTACAGACCATTGCTAGAAGGGTGGGAACTGCCACACTAATTTTCAGCAGAGATAGCAAGAGGAATATGATACAAGTATGATTTACAGTGTATTATAGAGTGGCAATCCACTACTGTGCTTCTGCTCAGACAAATCTCACAGGGATTCAATGGGAGAAAGCCCAGGTAGAAGCTGTAGAACTGGACCTTGTGTCCATTGGTGCAGGTACACATGTGCGATCTGTAAACGAAAGATTTCAGTTCTTTAGACATGTAAGGAAAGAATTACAAGAGGCTATACTGATACTTGTAGTTGAAGTAAATTCAATTTTGGAAAGAATCAGTATTTTGAAAAGATTATGTTCTTAAAAGTCTGAACATTCATCCTGTTGGAATAGGGTTCAAGAACTAAAATTTCCCAGACTTGTAATATAAACTGAATGAGTAAAAGTCCTGGAAAATCATAACTCTAAATCTTATCAGGTACTTCTACTATTTTCAAGGAAAATTAGAGGCATATTCACAATAAGGACACACTCACTGAGAAGTGAAATCTGTTGCCTTTGGAAATTACAGAGAAGCCACACAGTTTGTGACTGCAGAAGCACTTTGCAGACTCTTTGAATAAGTGAGGGCAAATTCTGCACGCACGCTACCATGGGGCACTACCAGTAAAAAGCACAGGCTAAATCCCTGTGTAATAGTATAAACTTTAGAAAGGAATAGGCTTGTTCCATGTTTAGGTGCCGAAAGAAAGGGAGAATTATGAGCACAGATTAATGTAAAGTACAGCTTTAAAAGATAAACTACAGCACATTTGAAGAGCTTGACGAGGAGTTGTAAACATCTACTACATTTGTTGAGAAATCCAGAAAATTACAGCCTATATGCACACGTACATATATATTCCACGGTTACTCAGTAGGTGGCAGCTAAAAGCCTGGATGAGCTCTGCAGACGCCATTTAGGCAGCAGCACCAGCACAGGCTGGAGCCAGTCCACCCGTAAAAGCAGAGAGAAAGAGGCGGCAACCGCGCCGAGAGCAGCGGCAGCCCCTGCGCGGCAGCGGGGGAGGCGGCGGGCGCGGAGCCGCGGAGCGCAGGGCGCGCAGCAGCCGCGCAGGCAGCGGGGAGGCAGCAGCCCGACCCTGAGCAAGGCAGGGACCCCGCGCTGCTGGAGGAAACCCAGGGCAGAGAGGGTCAAC
Organism: Caloenas nicobarica; assembly: GCF_036013445.1. Lineage (NCBI taxonomy): Eukaryota > Metazoa > Chordata > Aves > Columbiformes > Columbidae > Caloenas > Caloenas nicobarica. Next base: position 49,409,799 of record NC_088284.1, read on the forward strand.
AGCTGGCGTGATGACAGGCACAGACTGAAGAGTATTTGGAGCTTTCTGTTCCTGCACAGGTAATTATTTTTTTTTCTTCCCCCCCCCCCCCCATTGCTTTTCTACATCGCCTCGCACGATAAACGTAGCTTTCCAATGAGATTAGATGTCTTTATTTCCTTTGACTAAAATCCATAGTCCTCACTCAGGCAAAATTTCCACCGAAGTCAATAGAGTTTTGTGTGAGTTAAGACTCCAAGATTTGATCTAGGCACATATTTTATGTGAAGAACATGGCATGCTATAAGCTGATGCTGACAAGGAAGACAGAGTCTGGTCATATACATACTGACCAGTTAAACAACATCATTTTTCTTTATCCTGGGATGTTAGTAGTGACTTTATAACCCCTTTTTTTTAAACTATCTTTCATTAAAACTCAATGTGATGAATTTTGCCCTAGTTTATACTGCTGGCATTGCAGTGGTTTAAGAAGAGATCCATTTTTTTAAAATGAAACCTATATTTTAACCTATTTGATGAAAGAATAGAAAAATGTTGAGTGTGAATAAAATAACAGGAGGTGTTGCTTTCTTTGAAACAAATACAACTTCGCAGCATTCCACTGACAGGCAAGCAATATTTTATTTGTTCAGTAGATTGTGCCTCTCTCAATTTAATGTAAGAAAATAAATAATGAAAGGCCATTCTCAAGCATCTGTGAATGACTGAATTCAGATTTGATAATACTTCTTGTCCTGCTATCTTCCCCGTGAAATGTGGGATGCTCTGTATGCTGCGGCACTCAGTCACAGCTGGGTCAGCCCAGAATGGACCAACAAAATTTGATGTATTTTATTTTTAAAGCGTTCTGTGAATGTCTGGTTTTCATGAGTATCTAGTCATACATGAAAACACATATGTCTTTTTCTAAATGCACACATGTATAGATATGTAATGCGTACATCCCCATACCTTTGCATGTAAATGTAGCTGTTTCAACTGATTGCTGTTACCCCTTTCCCAGGATTTGCAAAGTTTACTGTATCTAAAATGCTTGCAGGTCTCACAATTTTTAATTCTGGGTCAGAGGGCTGTTTTGGCTTCCCTTCCCCTTTTAGTTTTCTGTACTGATGGACTTCAGTCATGTTCAGGAGCTGCCCCCCCAGGGTCCGACTGTGCTTACTAAATGCAGTAGTGCCCGATTCTCGCAGAACAGCATCTGTGCCATCATTCAGGGGCTGTGAAATGTGATATCCCTCTGGGTTTCATGCTCCCTCTCATGCTGCATGAAGAGCTGTCCAAATGTGGAACAGGTTCAAATACACGGCTGCAAATCAATGGCCCCTGGAACTGGGGGAATGGTTGTGATGTACGGCTATTTCTCATCATCTCTGGGAAGAGAGAAGAACGAATGGGTATAAATGGGCTGTGAATACATTTAGGCTGGAAGGTTTCAAACAATTAGAGCAGCAAGGTTCTGAAATTACCTCCTTATTGAAGTAACAGAAAGGTCTCTAAATGCTCTTCAGTTGGAACTTGATGGAAGGGATTATGTGAAATGGTTGCCTGCAAAGGCAAAGATTTAGACTTGATAATCCAGAAAGTCTCTTTCAGCACTAAATACCATTCTTGCTTTTCACTGGAAGTTGCCTGCATTAAAACGTCTCTTTGCAAAAGGGTCGGGGTCTCTGGAAACACAGTTTTCTACACATTTCACATAAAAGCCAAATGAAAGCGTATTTCTATTCTAGGTTGTTTACACCAGCAGATACATAAGCCCTGATGGTCATAAGCCTGAATAATATCCTCTTCTCACAGTGCAGAGCAGAGCTCCTTGGAAGATGGAGTTCAGAGGCATGGCTCCTTCTGGCCAAGTTGTCAGGATTATATTGCACTGGCACTGCAGTCTGTGTAGTGTGAACAAAGATAGTGGATAACACATAAACTGATAATGCTCTTCCTGAAGTTTTTACTAGTGTTGTTTCTAGCTTCCTTTGAGGATCACCTGATAACTTTCTGTTGTACTAACCAACATACCTGCCCATGTAAAGGTCCCACCATCACATACGAAAAAGCAAAACACATTCATTGTGACAGTGTGCTCTATTATCTCAAACTTAGCTTATTTTAAAAATCTGCAAGAAACAGTACTCTGGTTCAAAGATGGTCCTGCAAAATGACCACATTCAATTCCATATTCCCTTTTCCTCTTATTCTTTCTCTTTATAACCTGATCCTTGCTTTTTTTTGTTTGTTTGTTTGTTTTGTTTTGTCTTGATTGACATACTGCATTGCATTGCTTTCAATTCACACTGTACCTCAGTAACTATTCTGTCATGTATAATAAGCTGCACTTGAATGTTCCAGCTCCCACACTGCATGTGAATATCAGGCCATTTGTACACTTAAACTGAAACAGTTCACTGTGGGAGATTTGGTTTGGTATGTAAGGCTGATTCCAAATGTTTGTTACTTTCCCCTTAATACTTGGTATTACTAAGTCTAATTGAACAATTATCAGTTTTGCATAGATGAATAAAAAAGGCAATTTTGTAAAAGATGAATACATAATGTTATCAATATTACTTTATCTTTTAAATGTATAACTTCCTTACATGTACTAGGAAAAAAAAATGATTTTTTTTTTACCATTTGTTATTTTTTACTTTCTACTCAAACAAAGGTTTCGAAGTATCAATGTACAGATACATTCACTGCATTCTTATTGTTGCACTAAAACTGAAATATGCATTAAATTATCTTATCTTACTGCTGGAAAGACAGTGGAAAAGGCTAACCAAATGACACTGCAACTATATGTATGAATTGAGACAGAACATACTTTATTTTGGCTTTTTGAGAAAAAAAAGTATTGATTTGTTTTCAATCACAAAATATTGATTACTGTATAATTCTTGAAATGAGTATCAAAGGAAGATGAGAGCAAAATGTCAAATAGGGTGTGTCAAGTCTGTGACAAATGCACTTTTCCACTCACACCGAGGTCAGGAGCACCTCTGCTCAAGCAAATAAATTAGAGTTAAATGTTAGACTTCTGTATCTGTAATGAAAATCAGCCTCTGGTTTCTTTGGCTGTGCAGGGCTGCGTTATGCTATGACAACAAAATGCAGTCACCCTCACGCTGACTGCAGGTAATGGAACCGGTCTTAGTTGGATCTGAGTAAGTGTCAAATGAAGTTGTGACAGCCTTTTAGCATCCTCATTTAAAATCTGTATGTGATAGAGCAGCTATATCAAAAGAGCAAATCTGTTCCTGGGCTGCAGGTGTTTCCTTCCCAAAATGTCCAGTAGTTCTGAATTAAAATTAATGTAAAGTTAAGAAAAGGAGGCTTACCCTCTTTTATTTATTTTTAAAAATTTTATTTATTTTTGTATTTGTTCCTGAAAATCTAGACTGACAGCTTTTATCTATTCTGAAAAAGTTACTAATTTACATAATCAAATATTAGCTACCATGAGTAGCTAAAATATTGCTGTAAACCTAACTAAAAACCATTACAGTTTTCCCAGTTTGTTCATTCAAACATTAAAATGCTACCATGTGTTACTAAGAAAATATTTTTTAAGCTTTTTAATTTGGTCTACTGCTGCTATGAAAAGAAACATGAATTGAGAATAAACTACTCTAAAGACTAAACCTACCTTTTTTACTTCAAAATAAAAAGCACTGAAGTCAAGGGCAGTGATTAGTATGAAATTGCTTTTGTGTTAAAATGTTTTTTTAAAAAAGGCAGTAAGGAAAGTATTCAGTTTTGTGAAAGTCCTGAGATGCAGGTTTTCAAACTGTTTCTTAAAGAAAACACACTTTCAAGTAAAAAGAAAAATCAGTAAAATCTCCCCCCAAATCAACTTGTGATAAATTGTGCATAATAGACAGAAAATAGCTTCTTGTGAACATTTAGAAATTCCTATCAGAAAGCTGTCATTTCTGTATCATTCCCCACTTTAACTGCTGATTTTCAACTCTTCCTGATTTACAGAAAACTTTCGATGGAGGCACAGGCTCCTTACCTGTGCCTGGAAGCATATTGACAATGGGATTGCATTTCTTAGGTAGTTGTTGCGGTCCTGAAACTTGCTGCTCTAACCTATTCACAATTTATTGCCCAACAAACCAATTGTGAAATGTATTATATTGGCTGGTAGGGCTTTTGGAGCACAACAAGGATAGATACTGATATTCTCGGTTTAAACCACGTTGTTTTGAATGAGGTATTGTTATTCAGGCTGTGGAAGAATATGAGAAGTGTTAAGGTGGTCAGGACAGCAATCAAGCTATCCTTTCCAGCCCAGCAAGGAAAATTAAAGACAGGAGTTATATTCATAAGTCAGAAACCCTTAACCTTCAATTCTGCTTCTATAGAAGATGTGCACAAATAGCCTCAAATTAACATTAAGGAATTGAAGACTACAGTGGAAAGACAAAAGAGCCACTGGTCTTTGTACATTTTGTTCTGCTGAATGGAAACCAGTCTTCCATGGATGCATGGTTCTTCTGTGTATGTTCTGCACATGTTCTTCTGTGCACACATTTATATGGAATTAGATTATTGCCTCTGCTGAGATTTTTATCATGGATCTCGCAGTATATTGAGTTTAACATCCAAAGCCTCTAAAGTAAAATGATTATTTTGGAAATTTTCCTCCCTGTGTGTTTTTAGTATTTCTCCATTCAGGAAACTTAAAAGCCACATCTTTTTCTGCAAGAACACAGAATAAAAAGTCACCTATTTTGGCAAGTGGACATCTGGAGAAGCAGAAGTTTGCTACAGCATGTAAGTCATAGCTTATTGCCAAAAAGAGTATTCTGCTATTAAAAAAATAGAAGGGATGAAGGGTCAGACTGAGTCTCTGATGCTGCATTTATATGAATGACAGATTCCAATTAATAACCCTACTGTTCTAGCCAACGGTATCATGTCCTACATATTGAGAGGTGAACATACAACATTGTAAGCTGATCTTTCCATCTTTACTCAGGTAAATTAAATCTACTGAAAACTGAGCCAAAACTACAGTATTTAGTCTGTTAAGCTTGGGAGAAAACCCAAAAAATTCAATCCCATAGGGAGTTGAATACAATGCTGTTATCTTGGCATTTTTATTTTGATGTATGAATTCATGGATACCTAACTAAACATAAGCAAAGGCTTCTGAGTTGATTCTCACTGAGTTTTGACTGTAAGCACTTAAAAGTCTAAGGTACCAGTTTACCAAAAAGCTTGAACAGAAAAATAAATATAAGAGTAGCTCCATTTAAGTCAATGAATTATATAACATGTCTAAAATAAAGCCTGAATTTAAACAGGAAATAAGTAATGAAGTTCTCCTTTTTTAATTTTAAGAGTAGCCAATCCACTAAATAGGAAGTGACAACCAGTAAGACATCTGTCCACCCTGCGTTAACTTAGCATGTCATTGCTTTTTCTGCATGAAAAAAAGATTTTTTCATATAGTAAGCATGTTCAATGATGCTGAATCTTGTTGTATGATAATAGTTCATTATTATATACCTGTTACTCAAGGGTTTAGTTCTGAAAGCTCTTTGACAACAACAGAGCAAATCATTGAAGTGTACTCCTAATTCTGAAGCTCTTTGTTGGATCAGATCCAGCACCTTCTGTGTTATCTGCACATGAACCCTCAGCAGACAAGGCAATCAACAGACCCTTCTGCATCATTAATTCTTCTGTCACCAGTCCTGCCTTCCTCTTCAACAAGCGATGCCACTTTGGTTGAACGTAGTTTCAGAAACCCATGCTACTTACTGCCCCTATAGAAAACTCATCAAATTCTCTGCCTTCTCTGCCCTTTCTTTTTCCAGTTCTTTCTGGCCCAGTGAAACTATTTTTGCCACAATCTCTGATGGCCATGTCACAGCTCAAGAGCTAGTAAAGATTTCCTTATTGTGACAACTATGTATTTGGATTTTTTGTTTTACCAGAGGATCTATTTGATATGATAATTTATAGGGCTTCAAAGAATTTTGAGAAGACATTTTAGGAATGAGATTTTCAACATCCGTGTGATGAAAATATGAAAATTTGCTAAAGCGGAGGACAGCATCTCTGACCACAAGACAGTATAAGGGCTGGATTCTTCCTCCTTTACATACAGATGCTCTTAGAAGGATATTCTGTAAATTCAGCACAAAACTGTGACAAATTATTCTGAAAGACTCCTGTCCTTTCTGTTGCTCTTCTATGTTAGCCCAGAAGTAGGAAGGGAATCTGCAAAACCTCTCAGAGAACCTCTCTGAAAAAAACTTTCCAAAATTTATATCCTGGCTTAATACACACACTGTGTCTGTAGTGTAGCATATGCATTTGTAATGTAGTGAAGAATCTTCCCCGAGATGTAAGAAACACTTTAGACAACATTGAAAATATAGAGCCATTTTTATCTTTCTTTGCTTTTTCTATTCTACATATTTGAAAGTAAACACTACAATCACCTGGGCCAAAGCCCCCCAAAAGCACACACTTTGTTTGCTGCCATTCTGGTCATACAGAGAAGTTTCAGCTTTCTGTTCTTTCTTAGTCCCATCCAGTTTTGTACAGACTGACCCACTACTCTCATCTTGGTTAGAAAATTCTAAATGATGACTTTTCTATGCAAATTCAAACGTCGTAGAGTCTAGCTCCAAAATGGAAACTGTTTCAGTCAAAACAGATTGAATTTGTAGTTTGAATTTGTGCTTCCTACAAATATGTTTAATAATAACATCTGATTGTGTCTCTTACTTATCTCTGGCCAAGGCTTTCCTCAAATATCAATGACACAGACATGAACTGTATTAAAATATTCTTTTTTGTTAACAAAGATGGCAAGAACAACACCTGCATAAAAGCCAGAGCTAACATAAATCAAAAGCGCTGCAGCAATTATGCAGCGAAGTCACAAATTACAACAGCTGCTTATCAAGAAGCAGACTTTCAAAGAACATTTTGTTCAGTATGAGAATAAAAAAAGTGCTTTCCACATGGACTAGAACCTCATGTTGCAAGAAAAAGCAGTTTTAACTGTTATCATTTTGTCTTCAAGTGTGTTCAACTTTCCATTGATTTGAAAAGACCAAAGAAAGGCAAGCAAAGAAGAAGAAAGAAAATGAATGAAAAAGTGAGTCTTGTAGTAAAAGATGAAGACACTGGAAGCAGGAAAATCTCCATTCTTTAAGTTCGTGTTAATTGGCAGATATGGTGAAAATACTCCTCAAGAAATGCCTGTTTATATCATAGTGGGAAAAATTAAAAACTTGCGGAGGTCTCTTCCGTTCTTGTATGTAATCTGTACCTTTTCCACCTTTGATACAGTGAAATGGCCATTGACCTTATAACCATGCTGAAATCTGTCTTATAGCTACATTTGAAGTTATTCTTCACCTTGCACCTTGTATGTTTGCATAGTGGTGTCATCACTGGATAGCCTGATGGACTGTTAATTTAAATCGAAGCAAACTTTCGAAATAAATGCATTGCTTGTACATTATTGGATTTTTGTCATGACAATGACAATACAGAAACATCTCCTTAGACTTAAAAACAATTCAGTGACTGACATGAGGTTATTTTACCTGAGGAAAAAGAGCTTTCAAGAAATTAATACACAGTATCTAACAGTTGCATATCAGACTGACATCTCAGTACGACATCATAAAACCTCAAGAACTGGATCAGTTAAGATGCAATCAAAGCCTCTGACTCCAGACAGAAAAGGTGATATCAGTTTGTTTTATAAAATGAGTGTTACCCTAAAAGATACCGTCTAGCTAAACAATTTCAAAGTAAGTTGCAATCTGTGACATTTCATGGAAGTCTAGCAATTCAAACATAATGAAAATCTTTTGCAACAAAACCAAAACTGTGGAAATACTGGACAGTAAGCAATTTTTTGCATACTTGTTTTCAACTGAACTGAAAGAGTTCACCAGCTGTGAGATTCTACTCTCATGTTACTCAGAGTATGTATTCAAGTAGATTAATTTTCAGAAGTTATTTTTCTGCCTCCCTATACCTTTTGCCTGGTAGGTATTGCGTATGTTCTTCATGGATTAAATACAAACATAAGAGGCAAGTCATAAATACAATTGGCTGAAAAGTTATACCATAAAAAATTACTAAAAATAGGAGATAACCATGGAGATCCAGTGGCTAACTACAGGATCAGTGACATTGATTTAGTAAATGCTAACACACCCACATGTAATTACTTACCCAAAGAACATTAAGAGTTTGAACTACCAAGTGCATAGTCTGTAATGTGGAGTACTTCATTTAAACATTTTAAAATGCATATTTTTCTTATAGCTATATAACAAAATGACTGACTTAATATCAAAATGACTCAGTCCTTAAACTGTACCCTCCTGTAAGAACAACTCTTCAGTTCTTTTACCTGGCATGTCAGAAACAGCCGGAGGACAAACACAGACCAGCACAAAGGTTTGTAGTTGAGTTTGAACTCGAGGCAGCTTTTTGTCCCAGTCAGCTGCCTGTCAAGCTCACCTGCAGCAGCTGAGCTAGAGCAACTCAAGCCTTGGGCATCTGCAGAAAAGAGAGCTAAGTCAGCAGAGGTGTATGGAGGCTCACTAATTTGCTGAACTTTACAACCAAGCAATTAAAAAACAAAGGATATAGATGTGTGTTGTGAAAAGTGCTTTGCCTTTTTAAGTGAGGATAGTTTTGTTAAACGGTCATTTCGGAGGACAACAGTAAATTTTGACTGGTGTAGCTTATGAAAGCAGCAAAGGCAGGAAATGAAGTCTTATTACATATAAACTCCAGAATAACTTAGTTCTAAAGTGTAAAAGGCAACTGCTGTTTTCTACGTGCAGATTATGTAACAGACAGGTTCTCACAGTATGAATCAGAGAGGATATTGTATTATACATCTGAAAAGTCAAACTTCTTTCAAGTTATTTTTTCCATACCCACATTAGACAGAATATTGAAAGCTCACGAAACAATGTTGTATTTTATTTTGCCTTCTTGTGTGTTTTACTTAACATATTTTAAGAAAATGAAAAATCAATACACTAATAGGGTGGTATGAAAAGCATTAACAAATGCATGGAGTTTAACAAGGGCAAGTGCTGTATTCAGCACCTGGGACATGGCAACCCTGGCTGTACATACAGACTGGGGGACGAGGTGCTGGAGAGCAGCTCTGCAGAGAGGGATCTGGGGGTTCTGGTTGATGGCAAGTTGAGAGGAAGCCGTATGAGGAGCAGCTAAAGTCACTGGGTTTGTTCAGCCTGGAGAAGAGGAGACTGAGGGGAGACCTCATGGGGCTCCAGCTTCCTCACAAGGGCAGGAGGAGGGGCAGGCGCTGAGCTCTTCTCTCTGGTGACAAACGACAGAACCCGAGGGAATGGCAGGAAGGTGTGCCAGGGGAGGTTTAGGTTGGACATTAGGAAAAGGTTCTTCCCCCAGAGGGTGGTGGAGCACTGGAACAGGCTCCCCTGGGAGGTGTCACGGCCACAAGCCTGACAGTGTTCAAGAGGAGACTGGACAAGGCCTCAGACACATGGTGTGACCTGTGGGGTTGTCCTGTGCAGGGACAGGAGGTGGACTCGATGATCCTTGTGGGTCTCCTCCAACTCAGGACATTCTATGATTCTCTGAAATGCGCAATTGGGTGCAAGTACCCCACAGTCACACAGAATGATTTTCACTGTGGGAGAATCTCTGACAAGTTCCATGCAGAAAATACAACCACATTAAAAAATGGTTTAGGGAAGCCTTTCTCCAGTGTGATCAAAAAGCCTTTTATGAGCTTTTTGTTTTATTTGCTCTCAGCTCCTGAACAGAACAAAAATAAAACAATCTGTATTGTTTATCTTGGTAAAACTGAGGATCTTTCAGACTAACAGACCTGCATGTGAGACAGAATAAACCACAACTAAGATGCTCCACCCCCGCAGCAGCGCAGGCTGGGGGCAGCTCTGTGGGGAAGGCCGTGGGGCCGCGCTGGGCAGCGCGCTGGGCACGGCCAGCAGTGGCCCTGGCTGCACTGAAGGGCCCGCGTGTCCCGGGCTGTACGAACAGCAGCACGGCCCGTCGGGTGAGCGAGGTGATAATCCCCCTCTGCTCAGCACTCGTGAGACAACAGCTCTGTGGTTTCTCTGGTTCTGCCACCCCCAGCGGAGAAAACACATCGATAAACTGGAGCAGGTTCAGAGGAGGGCACGGAGGTGTCCGGGGCTGCAGCACCGTCCTGCCCTGCAGGCGGAGGGACCGCGGCTGGTTCAGCCTGGAGGAGGCACAGTTCGGAGAACACCAAACAGCAGTCCCCCAAAACCTACAGGAGAGCTATGGAGAAGATGAAGTCAATCTCTTCACAACAATGGATGGTGGGAAGAGGAGGGGCAGCAGGTATGAGTTGAAACACAAGTATTTCAGGCTAGATATAAGGGGAAAATCACACTGAGGGTAATTTAGCAGAGGACGAGGTTGCCAAGAGAGGCTGTGGGAAATGTTGGAGGTTTTCAAAGGTGGACAGGACAGAACAACCTTGTCTGGTCTCATGGCTGACCCAGAGACCTCTGGTCCCTTCCAGCCTGAATTATCCTGTGATTCTATAGTCATTTCTAAAGACAGTCTGCAAAATCTCTCTAAACAATAGGTATGCTCTTCTTACCACTGTGAAGTTTTCCTATTGTCTAATGTGAATCTCTTCTACAATGCAAACCCATTAATTCCATTTTTTTCCACTACAGATGTACATTCTCCCTCTTTGCAAAAACTTACTATGTATTTGAAGACTGTCACCATGCCATTTCAGATTCCCTTAGAAGGTTTTGGGTGTTTAATACTTCATGATATTAAGTGCCGCATTTGAATTTGTTCTAACTTCTGGGTAACCACGTGTGCCAGTTTTCTTGGAGACTTCTGAGTATGCTTGAAGCATGAAGTTTCATGTAGCAGGAGTACACCCAGCTAACTTTTAAAATTCTATTTCTCTACTCCATATTTCATTGATTTTCATAGCAAAAATTTTCTTTTTTTCTCACCATCCCATAGTTCCTAGGCTTTGTATTATCTCTGCAGTGCTTAAACTGCTTCTGAGATGAAATAGTAATGTTTTTCTCTCTTTTTGCTCACAAAAATTATTAAACTATAATTCGTATGGTAGCTCATTCTGTGCAGTCACCCATGACTCTAAGCTCAATGACTCTTCTGAATGTGTGTTTACAGCTTTTAGCTACAGGTTTATTCTCAGTAGAACAGCGACCTGCTGTCTTCCTCTGCTCTCATTTCTTGCTTGCTACTTTGTTTTGTTTGTTCTCTCAACAGCATGAGCTGCTTGCTCATTTTCCTTGTTCCTCAGAGGGTTTTCCCTCTTATATAAACAAATATAGCAGTGTTTCCTGAGACTACTCTTCTTTCCATTCCATGAATTCTGCTGTCAGAGAGAAACAAGTTTGCTTCAGTGCCTCAGGATGAATGCTCTTATTTATCAGTCTTTCCTATCTTTAAACAGGTCTCTGAGAGTGACAGTAGCTGCAGCATAGAAGAGATGGAAGGGATGAAGCTGCCTTCTGCCTGAAGCCAGGCTGGGCAGGCAGAGCTGCGATAGCTCTCCACTTTGCCTCAGGATCAGAACACCCAGTTGCACTGCTTATTCTGCCTACAGTGTGGCAGGTGAGGAATACAAGTCCTTCATCTATTTACATTATGTAAAGGCAGATGTTTTCACCTTACTTGGACATTAGAATTGGGACAGAAAAGAATGCCCTGGACAAGAAGGAGAACGGAATCAGGGTATGCTTGAACAGCAAAATGAAGACACTAGCGCAGCATAGGTAGCCATAGCTTTAATCTAACTGTCATGGGCAGCAGCAGCATCAAAGATCCAGAAGCACAAAATTCAGTGTGGGCTGGTAGCTGAGATAAGGTCAAGGGGGTTCGACTCACTTCTGTGCCTCTACATCACTCCTATTCTCCCCATGCTAGACAGGCAAAGGGTAACTTAAGATCCTACCCCACAATATAAGCTGCTTAAAAATGTTGTGAACGTGCCTATGCAACTTTTCTGATAAGTGTAGCATTTCTCCAGTCAAATATCTTCTGCTGTGAAATAAGGATTAGAATGAAAAGCCAAACTGAAATGAACAGTCTCAGTTTACCAAAAGATACTCTTTGACCTGAAATGCAAGTGGAAAAACACATTGAAGTGAAGCACACTTTCCCAACAAGTTAGAAATAAAGCATACTTGGTGGTTTGTTTGGTTGGTTGTGTTTGTTTTTGGTTTTGTTTTGTTTTCATTTTTTTTTCTGAGTAAGCTACAAATATGTCTCAGATGTCGCACAGGAGTGTTGGCCAGTTGTAGTGGAGACAAATTCCCTAACTACTGAAGAGACAGCCTGTTTAGAGCATTTGACTGTCATACATGGGTAAACTGGTGTCTTTCAACCATGATTTGAGAAGACTTGTTTTAGAGACAGAAGAGTAATCAGTTTCTACAATTTGTTCAGGCCTTGGCCTTGCTGAAATACCATTTCCCAGATGCAGAGTTTATTTCTGCGGATATTAGCCCAGTAGGAAGAATACTGAAAGTCACAATGTTAATTTAAAATAAGTCATGAAGTGATGAAGATGGTCTTTTGTTACCAGTTCAGGCTGGATTGCAAATCCTAAATTTACTACTGAAATAAATGATTCTGTAACTTACTGCATGTCTTCTTAAATTATTACAACTGGCATGCCATCACTTACATCACATTCATTTCTCTTACTGGGAAAGATATCAGAAAGTGCACTCCCCACATATACCTGTATTAATGTCTGTCTTCTTTCCTAGATCTTTCCTGCTAGCTGAGCAACACACACACACAAGAGAAACATGCCTGAGCAAAGCAATGATTACAGGGTTGTTGTGTTTGGAGCAGGAGGAGTGGGAAAAAGTTCTTTGGTCTTGAGATTTGTGAAGGGCACTTTCAGAGAGAGCTACATCCCTACCATCGAAGACACCTATCGGCAGGTGATCAGCTGTGATAAGAGCATATGCACTTTGCAAATAACTGACACTACAGGGAGCCATCAATTTCCAGCCATGCAACGTCTTTCTATTTCTAAAGGACATGCTTTCATTTTGGTTTACTCTATCACCAGCCGACAGTCCTTGGAGGAACTCAAACCAATCTATGAACAAATATGTCAGATTAAAGGAGACGTAGAAAGCATTCCGATAATGCTGGTGGGGAACAAAAATGATGAGAACCAAAATCGAGAGGTGGACAGCAGTGAAGGAGAAGCCATGGCTAAGAAGTGGAAATGTGCCTTCATGGAGACCTCTGCCAAGCTGAACCACAACGTGAAAGAATTATTCCAAGAATTACTAAACCTGGAGAAACGCAGGACTGTGAGTTTACAAATTGATGGCAAAAAAAGCAAGCAGCAGAAAAGGAAAGAGAAGCTGAAAGGCAAATGTGTGGTGATGTGAAATCGCTCTGTCAGAAGTCAGTTATATAGTCTCACCTCTCTGACAACAACTATGTAAAACCTATAGACAGCAAACAACACATGACACCCTATTTATCAGTATCTGTCTTAAAAGAAATATTTGGAATTTGAAAAAATGAGTTACTGTGATTACTACGAAAAAAAACAACAATTAAAAAGTAATGTACTCTAGCTATCAGTGAAGAAAATCAGGAAGTAAAAGATAGTCCAGGATATCTAACTTTTGTAATTTACAGAAGAAAAGAAATTTCATCCTTAGCATAATGTGAAAGATTTGGAAAGTGAACTTCATATTATTTATGTTTGCATATAACTACAAGAAGAATGTCTAATGTCAGAAAACAAACAAACAAACAAACAAATGGCTGTGGAGGAACCTAGAAGGTATAAATGCATGCTGGGTGGCATTCATCACATCCTTTGAGAATGCTGTGGAAAAACAAATCTCTGCAATTTTCGTAACTGACTGTTGGGGCAGTGCAGACAAGGTAGCCTCGGGTATGCCAAATAAACAAACTATTTCACACTAAAAGAAGTGTGGGGATAGCACAGTTAAAAGGAACAGATATTCTCTTTACCCTCCCGCATGAGATTTCTTTCTAGTGTCATGCAGTGTTTGAGCCATGGATGAAGAAAAGCCATCTCCTGTAGGAGACATGGAGATCATCTCCTTTTCTGGACCCATTGCTTCAAGAATGACTTGTGCTTCTGTCCCCAGTATATTTCAGAAGAGGAGATATATGCCTGTGGACAATATCAGATTTTATAAAAACAGTGCACCTATACAAACAGAAATCTTCTGCAGGGAGGACTGACTGGGGAGTCCCCTACAAAAGCCTTTATGGAAAATATGCTGTTGATGGTTAAATGGACACACAGTGTGATTAGTGAATGAATATCTATTAGTCTATTGAACTGGTGGTACTCTTGGAGATGGGTCAGTGTAGTATACAAAGTTTTCATTAAAATTTCCACATGAGCTGAGTGAAACTTCTTTACTGTATTCCAATTAGAATGGTTTTGCATTCATGCCCTACTAGTTGTCTTGCCTTTGTATTGTCTGAATAATTTTATATTTCCATTTAAACTCATAATTTGAACTGCTGTGACTATTTATAGAAGCAAATCTTACATCTGGAGTTAGGGCCCACAAGAGTCTCCAAGAAAAGATTTGCTGAGATAAGTCCTACAGGATTTGGGGTATTATAACAAGAGTTGTAGTCAGTACTGTGTTATAATGCAATATAAAGTTCAGAATAGAAAAAAAAAACTGTTTCAAAACACTCTGTCAGGGGAAACTGCTCTTCTCAAAATCTTTGGAAGGAGAAAATGCACAAAATGCGAGCTTTTCTGGATGTCTCTACAAAGCTTTCAAAAACCCTAATATGAATGAGTAAAGTATGTATGCTACTAATAACAAAGACCATCTAAGATAAAAGAAGCACATACATTTTTTTAAAGGACACATCAAAATTGTATAAGCTACACTTTGCACCTTAGGAACTGCTTTGAAATAATAAAAGCAAACCCACATGCTTTTGGTTAATATTTATGTCAAAATCATAGTACAGGAAAATGCAGTCAAGTACTAGTATTATTAGTATGCATGCTGTTGCATTAGGAGCTGTTCAAATGCTGTATTTGCATTAAAAATTGTTACCTTGTTCCTTTCAGAATTATTGCTTGCTTTCCTTTCAACTTTCAAACAAAAGTGCAGACATTTCACAGGTAGAGTGATAGTATACATTTCTTTGAGCAAGAATTGCTACTAGCAGTTTCTAGAAAGGAGCACAACTTTTGTCATTAATTCAGAAGAAATTCTGGAACCATTAAAATCAAGCATAAAACTCCTACTGATTTCAAAGAAGACAGGACTTTGTGTGTTTACTTTATTACATTAGAGGATAAAATTAGAGAAATAATGAAAAAAGCCCTAAGGCTCTTCCTTAACAATAAATTACATGACGCTTTTTCTCCATAAATCTCAAAGCACTTTACAAAAAGGACATCATCATTATCTCAACTTCTCAGGTGGTGAAACTGAGGCATGAAGAGAGGAAGCAACTGCACAGAGGCTCCCCAGCAGGCCCAAGAATAGAAGCATATCTCCTCAGTCCCAGGCCAGTGCTCTCTCTGCGTTTGGTCCGACTGTCTCTTCACGTTCTTAAATCATTTCTAAAGTGCATAAAAAAACTTGGTACGGATTATACAGCTAAGTGTGTCTTTTTCTTGTTGGTCTGTCAATAGATCAAACAGTATTTCCAGATCAGGGACGCAAAACATTTGGAAGTACCACATTTAGTAAGACTTTTATAAATGTTTATACATCTACTATGTTTGTAAGCAAATGACTGATGATACTCATCTTCGCAGCACTGGATTCCACTAACGAAACTGGAAAACCAAAAGAATGATGACACCTAAGGGGCGATGGGTCACTTACAGAGGTCTGCAGTGCAGAGGTCTCCCACTGGTACCAAAAGTCATCGTGCATGGCACGTCCCTCAGCAGCCAGCATGGAATAATGATAGAAACTCAAAGAAAAAAGGCCATAGACTAAGGTCCTTTTAACATTATTACTTTAACTGAAGGAACTATTTACATAGTAAAGAATCTTGCAGAAGTAAAATATTGGGGATCTGAATTACTCAAAAGCTTATGACTGCAAGACTATTACAGGCTGAAATTTGGCCTGGGACTTTTTTTGAATGTGCCTCATAGCAAGAAAAGAGTAATTGTATGGGAAAGGTGGAAATCAAACTAGTAGCTGCCAGTTGTTCGGCTTGAGGACCATTTCCTTTAATTCCCAGTTGATTCCTCACCTGCTACGTAATAAGCCATGAATTATTTCATGGACTTGCATGTATCTAAGCAAGGCCAGTACAGAAGCAATATTACTTATGGACCACAGACTCAAAAGAGAACATATTTTATAACCTTGCATTGTCATCCTAGTTTATACTACTAGATTTTACGTATCTTACATACTCGTGAGCTGGTTTAAAGCATTTGTGTTGCTCTGTTACAATTATGTGGGGATTTTTTGTTTGTTTTTGTTTTTGTTTTGTTTTATTTTGTTCTCTTTTTTAATACAGGGGATAAAATGTAAGGTAAATAAAGAAAATACACAGCTTTATTACATTTTGTCTTTTGTTTGGGAATGTGATATCGGTATAATGAACTCTTTAAATGTACAAAAAAATATGACGTATTTAAAACATGTAAGATCTACAGTACATTTTAGCAGCCAAAAAACATGATCTAGACAAAATGACTCTTTACAACGCATGACTTTTGTATGTATGTATGAAATATTAAGATATGTAGTTGTCATGAAAATGTGTTGTTGCAATTTCATTAGCAAATATTTTATTCAAAAACTCTGGATATGAAGTCATTTGTGCCTACAGGTTTCTATGTTTCTGGTGAAGTCCTGAACATACAAAATAAAGTTTTAAATGGACACAACTTTGGAAGAAGCCTTGTTGGTTCCTGCACTGTGTTTGTTTCAAAAGTATATTAAGTATGTATTTTATGTATTTTTTAAAGTTGTAAAGGCAATTCTCTAAATGGAAATAGATTCTTACAAGTTAGACAATGTCCTAAAGTCTTCAGCTGTGCAAATCAGACTCCTGAAAAGTCCTGATAGACTTGGAGCAGTGTTATCTTATCTAACATTTACCTTTATTTTGTTATACTGTAGCAAACACATATGTTTTCAAAGCAGTCTGCCTTCATAAACCACAGATTATCAGTGGGTTTTTCTTTTGGCTATGAAAAAGCACAATAGTTCTGGAAGCTAGTCTATATTTTATAATTTTCTTTAAAATAATGACAGATAGAACTTGATGCTTGTGCAAAATTCAAACTTACTAAATGGATGCTGCTATTCCTCCTCATTTCTACCAAATTCCTGACATTTTTGCAAAATTTCCTATTGCTGCATATTATATTACCACTTGTTGCAAAACCTGTCAAACGTAACAGTTTAACACTTCCTGCAGTTCAGAAGATGTGGTAACAGTTGTTCAGTTAAATAATCATTTCTGTATATAAGCAATAATACATACTGAGAGAGAGGGATAAACAAACAAGCTTGGATACTTAGACACATTGGTAGGCATTTGAACCAGTGATGAAATATTGAGTATTGAACATAAACTCCATACCACTGTGAAGTAATTGGACATGGCAGTCCCCAAAGCTTTTTATTTTGAGTAAAAGACACCCCAGAACTCCTAATAATTCCTGTTCTTAATTTTTTGTTTCTTCTAATACACCAACATTTATTATGTTTGGTCCTGATTCTAACACAGCCTACTGTGGAACTGTGGATGTGCCAAATCAGTGTCCTGCGGTTTGCACAACATAGTCAGTAATTGTTTTGTAGATGTTTGCCTTATCATATTCCACAGAAACACCACAAGCATTACAAAATTTGCCTGCCTCTAAATTTTTTGTCATTGGTTACTGCTCTTGTCTTCTGCTGGAAAATATTTTCATTGCTAGCACATATCCTCATACAAAGTTGTGAATACATACTTGTCGCATTTAGTTCACTGGCATTTTAACTGACGTTTTAACTGGCATGTCCCACCCCCCTCTGTCTACGTTTTCTACTGAATCCACAAGTTTATTTTGTGTAGTTGGTAGTGTCTAAAGTCCATTTCCACTAGAACTACAAGGAGAGGGAGAGCAGAGCTTGAGCATCTTTGGAAGTACGTACCTGGATGCTCCTTGTGAAGGATACAGACACTTCTCTAAATTAACCAGAGGAATACATGGTTTAGACAAAGCATTAAGCCTCTTGTCTTTTGTATAGTTTACGTTGGTTGAGCACTACTTTTTATAATGAGTCATAGTGGACCTATTGAATATCATAATGGAACTGAAGCGCAAAGGAGCATTTGTTGTTTGGTCTGAGATGTTAATTCCTCATTCAGATACCAAGATATGGCCCACAATGGATCCTACAAATGCATCTCTCTCCTGATGCTCTGAAAGCTGTGGATGACAGTGTCTGTTACATGGAGGCTGCTATTGTATTTGTATCTATTTCCATAGAAAAAGCAGGAACTAAAGAAGCAGAAGCGGTGTTTTTCCATGAGGAGTATATGGCAAATATTTTTTTCCATATATAAGAGAAGGATCATTTTTCATTAGCTTTCAGAGAAACATGGGGAGAGCACTGAGGTGTGAATCACTGTAACATATATCTCCTTAAAAGCTGCTTAAAGTGCTGTCGTAAAGATCCTTTGCCTTTGGTACTTCCCTTTCTTATTTGATTCAGTTCCTGCTGCTGGTCAGCTTGGCCTTTAAAAACAGACTGTGTGCCTATTTACTAATTTATTCAAGGTTAGGTACTCTTAAAAATGACAATATAATGGGACTGTATGCTTGGCTTGGACATATGAATTTAATTCCAGAATTTACCTGTGGGCCCTGTGCAACTGGATCATTGTAATAAAGAGGCAAGAGAAATATAATGGGGGGGGGGGGGGGATGGAAGCAGGAAAATGGGGATATCAGAAGATTTTACGTGACCTTACTGTTTCTCAGGAAATTCTGAGATCAGAGAGGACTTCTAAACGTATTTTCAAAGGAAAAATCAATATTCCGTAGTCACACTGAGCTGCACTAATGAACACTGCTATTATGGACATCACAACAGTAAGTTACACAAAGAGAGCAATTGCTGCTCGCTCAGTGACCTAGTCGATTCTGTAACTCCTTGTAAAAACAACTCTGTGCTGCTTGGCTAATTTATATACCTGTGTAGGAGAACACACTCCCTAGCCACAGGATTTTAGCTCTCTCTTCTTTCCTCTTTAGTCCAGGGGGGTCTCAGTGGTGGATGTTCAATAACACCATCCAGCTCTTCCCTGAGTTAAGCAGATAGGTGCTTATGGAAAGCA
Organism: Caloenas nicobarica; assembly: GCF_036013445.1. NCBI lineage: Eukaryota > Metazoa > Chordata > Aves > Columbiformes > Columbidae > Caloenas > Caloenas nicobarica. The sequence goes on from NC_088284.1 coordinate 49,429,182, forward strand.
GCTGCAAAAGCAGGAAAGTGACCTCAGCTGAGAAGCAGGCAGCAGGGAGGAGAAGGGCAAGTGAGGTCTTCTCTCCCACCATATGGGAAGAGGCAGATGTTCTCCTCAACGAGAGATGTCCTCTACAGCCATAGCCACCCTGTAGCACAAACACCCGCTCCTTTCCTTCCACAAACCTGACACTGATCAAGGCTTGTCTTTTACAATGAAATTAAAAACTGACTGGAACAACAGAGTCTGAAGTAGCAGGAAGGGCAAGCAACATAGTTCTATAGAAGCACATCTCTAAGTGTCCAACTAATAACCTCTCTATATATGGCTCTGTGAAGAGAATCTTCATAAACCAAGAGATGGTGAGGGACTGTTAGAAGAAAGAGAAGGATTATGACAGTGGCTTGTCTGGGGATACTGAGTATGGAGGGAAGCTGAATACAAATAGTTTCAGTGATAATATTTAGGAAGGACGAAAAAAGGAGGAAAAGATCAACTGCGTATACTTGGAATTATCCTAATAATAAAATCGATTAGACCACAGAAAAATAACTCAGCAGAAGTAGCAGGTAGGGCTAAAGAAACAATTTTAAATTCTGTTCTCCCTTTTGGCTGCGAAAACCGTATTTTTCCATGGTAGCTTTCCTGTTTCTTTTCAAACTCAAATCTGAGTCTTTTGCTTACCTAGTATTCAAAACTGAATGATATTTTACAAAAGCTACCAAGTAATCTCACTGTGGTAGAGGACTATTTTAACTTGTTAAATGCTTACTAACAAACAGTTCAAAATAATTTGGCAAGCCCAGTAATCAGAGGTATACAGTAACTCTATTAAGTCATTCCTATGTAAAAATTAATTTTTAAAAAAGTTATGTAAGAGCACATTAAGTGTACCCAGATTGTAGAACTGGAAAATACTGTCAATGCCAGATGGATGCAAACCCAACATTTTATTACTGGGAGGGGTGGGAAAGAAACAGCAGTGCCTCTGTTTGGCTGCTTTCCCTGACTCTTCTCTCCCGGGGACAAGCAGCCAGCCTTTGCTGCAGCCAATGCACCGCCTTTTCTGCTGGAAATGGTATATAGAGCTGAGGAAAAAAGCAAGACCACCACTTGGCCACAGGCATTGATGTGCTTTCCGCCCTCCTCCACCAGTCGCTGCTACATGGGCAGCCTTGTCTGAGAAAGGGGGCAAGAATTGACCCCAGGGCCAGCACTACCCTGAGATACGCACGGGGCTGGAGCTTCCCCGTGTGGGAATGGGGACAGGGAGCACGGGTGATGGTTTCTGCCCTGGCAGGCCCTGCCCATGGTGTGATGGTCATAGCAGACCATAGCAGTGGTAACACTGAAAGCCTCTGGTTAATATTTACGGCCTAGCTATAAATTTGTGGAAATACAGTATAGCAGCTACCTCAACAGATGCGAATGCCTCGCACAGAAGTAATGTAGAAGCTGCTAAAAAGAAGAAAAATACATCTGGTCAACAATTAACAGTAAATAATGTATGTTTACTTAAATGAATTATTTACTGAATACTGAAGGCACTTCTAGTGTTCACTGAATAAACCAGTGGATCCACAATTCCACTGTTTCTCCCACTGATAAGTCTAGCCCAGACCAGGTCAAAATCTGTAGAGCTGATAATGTGAGACAGGTATATATGGTATATTATTCTAGAGTTATAAAAAAGTGAGATTTATATGCTGTGGGCTATATGATAATGTGAGGAGATTCAAAAAGGATGTAACTCAAAAGTAATACACTTTAACTTTATCGTATGGCTTCTGTTGGCTGTGTTTTTAGCTACAGTTTTGCGTCCCTAGAAGTTGCCATATTCTAAATGTTGTTGGGTCATTTAGGTTACACAACACTACTTTACATTTCTTATGGAAGTTAGATTAATCAATTGAAACAAATCAATGTTGCACTGCAGTCAATAAAGTGTATTATTCTGTACTATACAGAGGTATGAGATAATGTATTTTTATATGCAAGCTAGTAGTTATAACTGTATTCTGTTTATTATTGTGATTTCTTTAGCCTATCATATATGTTTCCTCAGGAACTTGAAATTAGTGGTCTTCTACTGGGTCTTTGAGTTAGTTTAGGAAAATAAACTTTCGTCTTAGGACTATTTTCAGCAAAAGATTTTTGAAGGGCATTCAGTGGCAATTAGAATTTGAAGCTCAACAGGAAAATTAACCGTCATTTGTAGAGACAGCATTAGTCATGCATTTCCCACACAAATATGTTTTATCGTTTGAAATGTTGCTAAAATGGATATTTTAGAACACAAACGAGAAGCTTGAATAGGAATAGCTTTAGCTTCTTGCATTTTAACTTTCAAATACATGAAATATGTGCAAGTTCAATTTTTTCTGGATGTCAGAGACCAAACTCATTCTTGGTTTAGCATGCAATAAATTCACCCCTGTGTTTTCCAGCTTGTTTTCAAGAACACTGTATATGGTTGTGGTAACAATGGAGTTGGTATGGTAACAAACTGCAGGTTTTTTGACTCCATGGTGTTATATTGTTGATTTTTTTTGTATGGGGAGCTACCAAACCAAAAGAAAGATAAACCTGTAAGTTATAAAAGGGGACTTCTAGGAAATGTTTTCCTTTTCTAACTCAAACTTTGTTTGATCTGTAGCAAAATGACTAATATCCATGCAATCCAAATCCCTTATATATAAAACTGGAACAAATTTTTTCTCCTTGAAGATGCAGAAAACTTACGGGAAAAAAAATGAAGCGAAAATTTAAGTTCTCTATGTTCTTTTAATGCTGCTTTCTAAAATTCCTGCCAATATTTTTGAAACCCATCATCTCTTCCAAACTTACAGAACCGGGTGAAAAACTTTCTCCTCTGGATACATCAGAATTTACTGCCTTGGTTCTCATGCTTTCATTTCAAAATACTGCAGTATCAAAAATAAAATAACTCTCCCTCCAACTTCATTTGCTAAGCCCCTCTGCTTTTGGTATGGCTGCAGCTCCACCATGGTGGTGATGATACCTCCACAGAGAAACTCACAGGAGACAGAAGTGGAGTGTGGAAGGGCTGTACTCCTACTCGTCTGCATTTGCTTGAGAAGAAATGTGCAGTACCTCTGAATTTGTTTGCTTGTAGGTCACACATGCCGGGCCTCAGCACAGACCTACACAAGCATAGCTGGCAGGTCACGCTGAGCACCAGACCTGGCACGGACAACGTTCCCAACCTCAGCCATCAGATCCCTCTGGCCACCATCATCACTCTAACATCCCTCACAGAACTTCCTTTTCACAGGTCTAACGTAATGGGGTTCATCACTGTGTGCGCCAGTGTAGACACTGACCTAGAGTTTAGAAATATTATTTTTGGCTGTGAATGTGGAGTTTTGTTTAGTCTGTGAGGCAAGACATTATTTGTGTATTCTTCGCATATTTTATTTTTAAAAGAAAAGGTCTTGGGCGATTGGTTTTATCTTTGAAATTTAGAGAAGATAGACCATGTTAGATGACAGCATTCTTGAGCATTCATTTAAAGCCAACTTTCCTGTGAAATGAATTTGGAATTCTCATCCCAGTCTTGAAAGAACCGATAATTCAGTACATAAAACTATTGACTTTTGTTTTCACTGACATGACTGTCTTTGTTTACTGGGGGCAAGACTAAAATGACAAAAGGTCTTAATTGTATCATAGTGTGAGAAAGAGAGCAAGCAACTGAAGAGTAAAAATTACCTGCAGGGGATGATTGTGTGTCTATTGATTTTGCTTTTAATCTCCTATCTGTGGAAAAAGAGACAATATTCCTATTAGCATCTTTGAATTGTAAAGAATAGATGTTCAATTTAGGGGGAAAATAGAGCAAATTAAGTTCAGTAGGCTTTGGCTTAGATTCGCTCATTGACTGGACATGTGCATTTAGTGATCAGTAGCTTATTTGTTCTTTGATGACGACTGGGTGTTTTGAAATAAATAAATAAATAGGTACCGTTCCACTTCTCCTATCCTATGACTTTGGCCATGATTAGTAATAGAAATTTCCAAAATACAGTGGGAATAGCTCAGCTTGTCTGATTTTTGGAATGCCATATTTCCAACTAGCAAATGTAGTTTCCCAGATCTACTGGGAATGCTTTTCATGGTTTTTGACACATTCAGACAGCTTTCAAAGGTGGACAATGAATGAATCTGAATAGGTGATCTTTCTGAGAATAACAGTGACCAATAAACTTCAATAAAAATTATATTCTGAACTTCTTCCCTTTATTTTCTTCTTTTAGAATATTAAGAAGATCAAGTATAAGAAATTCCTGTTGATATAGTTGCATGAGATATGTATAATATAATACTTTTATATGACTTTTTACAACAACAGACTAACAAGAAACTCTGCTATTTAGCACACTAGGAAGATCTCACACTACGACTTGGTTAGGAATTATAAACCAGTAAATGGTCAGATTTAATTCAAGCCTAGTACTATATCTCCAGTGGAGAGATGGCTTGAAGACCACACCAGTACGCAATTACTTCCTTGTTAAAAAAGTAAAGGTGTAGGGTAAATCTGGAAGGATTGCTGATAAGTATTATTTGTTCCCTGTTTACACTCTTCAGATTTGTAAGGAATGCTTTTTTTTTTTTTGAGACTAATTCTCATAAATTACTTTTTAAATATTTGTTTTAAAGAACATTTACTTGTACATGAAAGAAAGTAGGTTGGCAGTCTTAGTGGAAGTAAAATACTGCTTTTCATCCTTCCCAAAATGCCTGACAAGATGAAGAGAGTTTCTGAAACCACTTGCTGCCTTCTCAGATTAGATGAATAACAAAAGGCATGTACCACTCATGGTTCCAGCACCAAATGCTTGCAGTCACGCTTGTTTCTCTTAGGTTAAGAGTGGTCCCACCACTTGGCAGGGCTTTGCTTAAAGGCATATTTGGGTACTTTAAGGAATGCCAGCAAAAGAGAGACTGAATGCACCATGTGATGAATGGATTTACACAGTCAAAGGAGACAACAGCATGCGGAGATAAACAGCACAGGAACACAAGTGAATCAGAGACACAGACAGAGGAGGTGCATCTGTGCTTGATCAAATCAGTAACACTGTTCTGGATTTGCACAGGTTAAACTGCAACAAAATCTGACCTAGGAAGTAACACTGGTGGAAATGTATTTAATATTAAGTGAAATTGTTCCTACTTGATGGAATTTTGGGGAAAATATTTAAACATTTTATGAATTTGTGAAATGTGAATTAAAATGGAGAGGTTTCTTCTGAATATGCTATTTTAAAATGAACCTTCTGGAAGTGAGTGCTGAGGAGACTGGGTTTGAAATATGGGGAACTTTACCTACAAATCATCTGAACTTGAAGGCTGGAGGTACATTATGTCTTCTGGCTATTAGTAGCTTATATGTATTACGTCAAAGATCCCAAACTAGTTCAAACAGTAAAGAGATGTTCATGTTTCAAGAGCCATGTTATTTTTATTGGCTTTTTGACTAGCATGAATTCTCTTCACCAATTAACTCAGTTTTTGAAAAGTCTGGAAAATTATATCCCACTTAAAAGTAAACACCACCTGTACAGGAGTAGTGATTTTATGCATACTAATGTCTCTCTGACATTCATGTTAATTCATTTTCTCTTTAATAATAATTAAAAAAATATAACCACAGGTTTCTCTGATGTTTGTGCAAATGGGATGCAAAATAACCATTCAATTAGTGAAAAAAATAGAACAAACTTGGAGCTTATGGTTTGTTAAACCTTTTCTATTTGCAACTATTTTATTTCAAAATTAAACAATACATCTAATATTTATCACGCAAACTTTGAGATATGTTGACCAATGGTACCCTTCCCATATGCTAGAATTTTGTAATTTATGCATCTATTTTTTTGTTTTGTTTTTAATTTAGCTGTGAGTATTAATAATTTAAAAATGCAAGAATATATTCAAACAAATATTACGTTCAAATGAGACTTTTTTTTAAAAAATTAACTTTGAGTGATTTTAGACTGAGGTGGAAGAGTAAGGAGCTAAGTGTTTTTAAAACTTAAATATTATAATGGGATAGCCTACAGAAAATATGGAAGATCAAAAGCTAGCTGAGAAAAGAATACTACATCCCAGTAAATCTTGAAAAAGGTTGGTGACAAATTCTTTTTACAAGGCAGAAAGTAGAGAAAATTACAGTAAAGGGAGTATTACCATCTGCAATTACTGTCAATCAATAGGGAAGAAATGACAGAAATGACAAAGAGTAAAATAGCAGAAGACAGTATGGATGAAAGTGATTGTGAAATATACAAAAGTGGTTGTGAAATATACAAACTGGTCGACAACAAGTTGACCATGAGTGAACAACGTGCCCTTGTGGCCAAGGAGGCCAATGGTGTCCTGGGGTGCATTAGGAAAAGTGTGACCAGCAGGTCAAGGGAGGTTATCCTCCTACTCTACTCTGCCCTGGTGAGGCCTCATCTGGAGAACTGTGTCCAGTTCTGGGCTCCCCAGTTTAAGAAGGACAAGGAATTTCTGGAAGGAGTCCAGTGACGGGCTACGAAGATGATCAGGGGTCTGGAACATCTTTCTTGTGAGGAGAGACTGAGAGAGCTGGGTCTGTTCGGCCTGGAGAAGAGAAGGCTGAGAGGGGATCTCGTCAGTGTTTGTAAATCTCTCAAGGGTGGGTGTCAAGAGGATGGGACCAGACTCTTTTCAGTGGTGACCAACAGTAGGATGAGGGGCAACAGGCACAGACTGAAACACGGGAGGTTCCATCTGAGTACAAAGGAGAATCTTTACTCTGAGGGTGACAGAGCACTGGAACAGGCTGCCCAGAGAGGTTGTGGAATCTCCTTCTCTGGAGACATTCAAAACCCACCTGGACACCTTCCTGCGCAATCTACTGTAGGTCAACCTGCTTTAGCAGGTGGGTTGGACTAGATGATCTCAGAGGTCTCTTTCAACACTAACCATTCTGTGATTCTGTGATCAGCAAAATAAAGACAATGCCTTTTTAGGAAAAAGAAGGAAAAAAAAAAAACAAACGAGAAGACTTCAACCGACTAGTGAAACCTCAAAGTTTTATCTCCAGCTTTGGGTCCAGGTTAAAAATGTGCAGACAATTTGAAGAGACCTTGAGAAGGCCAATGAGAGTAACAGGACACCTATAAATCCTGATCTATGCTGAATAGATGAAAAATTGGTTTGGCTAGTACAGAAGACCCGTATCGTAAGAGCCATAATAGACTTCAGTGATGCCAGTAAGTGAAGGAGAATAAATTGCACATCCCCTTCTGCAAATTTTTCAGTAGCCTGAGCAGGGCAGCACCTGAAGGGAGACTGAGTACAGAGAGTGACTGAGGGATCTGTATCCTTTTACAGTCATCGCGGGTGGTGTGTGGTGGAAAAAGATCCACTGACAAGAGAGGTATGCCTAGTAATGACAGTGCTGCTCTGGCCCTCAGACACGTCCTGAAAGTTCTCATCAGCCTGATTTTCTGTTGCTTCTATGCTACATCACAGCTGTTGAGGACAGCTCATAGTCATCATGGCACAGATACAAACCAATGCTGTGCCTCTAACGCCTTGCTTTACAACAGGCATACTGTTACACCAATACTACTGCTAGTAGGAAAAGTGATGGCAGTTAAATGCATACAGTATGGTAATGCGTGTTATACAGAGCGGTTCTAATAGGACACAGTAGCAGGTGTATGAAGCAGTGGAAGACACCACCAGGAGGATGAGTGGACTGTTAAACCAATGTGATGTAGTGACTGGAGAGTACATTTACTCCAGGTGTTGTGGTCAGTTGTTATGTGTCAGAATATATTTCTGAGGATATGTATATTTTTAATTAAAGGTTGTTACCTTTATGTGTGGTGTACTCCATTTTGATTCTTTATGATGAGGAGTGTCATCGTAAGTACTGAGCTTAAGATAAGCAATGGGTATTTTAGCTTCTTTCACTCTCAGAAATGCTCAGCTGAGCTGCCAGAGGCGTTCTCCCCCAATAGGGTTTAGACGTTGCTGAAGATAAAATAAAGACAGAAAGGCAACCCTGAGAGTGGTGTCTTAAATGCTCTTTTTTCTTTAGAACTGTCTGCATATTGTTTAGCTTTTGCCTTTTTGTATTCCACTCAACTAAAGAGCTTATTTTTTCCTGGGAAATCCTCATAACAGCTCCTAATCGTTTTCCATCTTTCTTCACCTATTTCTATGGCTAAACATTCTGGGAAAAAAAGAACACAGACAAGGTTGATTTCTTCAGGCATTACAATTTCTGTTACTATTGCTGTGTTTGTGACAGGAAAAACTAATTGTGTACCATTTTCTCATGGGATTTTGTGTTTTACCATGGAAGAATAACACTCTAAATATTGTTTCTTTTACTTATCCTGCTAAAAATATACGATCCAACAAGAAAAAAGACAAACACCATATAATCAATAATGTAATATATTGTCTTCTATCGTAGCACTTTTTCTCTAAGGTTGACATAAAAACATATTCTAGAAAGTCACAAAATATTAACATTTGGACACTATAATATTGAGGTTTGCTTGTTCTTTTCTGTGAGATCGACTTAAACAAACAAACAAACAAAAAACCCCAGCCTGTTAGAACTATTAGGATATATAGTTGAAATTTCTGTTCAGGGCTTTTTCTGGCTTTTGGACATAGTTACTGCGACGTGGGAGAAAAATTCCCACCTGGCAACTGAGGTTGCCATGTTGACAGCAGTGTGGGCAGGAAGAATAGTGTTTTCACTTCATTTTTTATCTTTCACTTCATCATCTGCACAAAGAAGTATATCTGGCATAGGATTACTTTTCAGGGTTTTTTGTTACCTTTCACATTTCCAGATATGAGGCAAAATAGACTGACTTTAATGAAACACAAATGTGTTTGCCAGCAAAAATGATAGCAGTTTTATTTTATGAGAAATCTAAAGCGTGGTTGAAGAAGAATCTTAGTACTCTATAAATTACTTTAATGACATGGACAATACAATTACTATGGCAAGCAATCTCAAAGGGAAATTAATCATGATAGGTCCATTGAAAAAAGCCCAACCTGGAAAAAAACCCAAAATACCCTATCAAAAGAGCTGATAATCTGTCAAGATGGTTGACAACTAGGTGGCTTAGATTTTTCTTAAAGTATGTTTTGTTTATAATTTTGTTCCTTACTATCTGTGAAACATTTGGGAAGGGGAACTATGTCTACAGGGAAGATCCCAATGGAATTTGAAGATATTAATATTTTTTTTTCTAAATCTGTTTTATTTCTGTCAACTGGAAAAATAAAGATTTAAATTCACTTGTTTTACAGTGGTTCTTTTTTCTCTTCTTTAAAGAAAAATATTGGTGAATTTGAACAGTGCAAATCTTAAATGTAATGCAGTTGGCGGAGCACTACACACGCCTTTCATGTTTGAATTAACATGTGCATTCAAACACATGATGTGATACTTTCAGCTCCACTGGAGACTATGCTAAACACTGCAGTATATAGTGTAACAGATTAAAGACTGTCAAATTTGTGAACAGTTTTCTTTTTTCTTTAGATAGAGTGATAAAAGCTAGAGCACATAAATTCTTTATCCATTCCTCTTAAAATTCATTTTCTGTAGCCTATATTTAATTAGTGGGCTATTAAATATAATTATCTAGCATCTTTGAAAGTCAGTTTGCCATGAAAAGGTAATGTTTTTATTAGAATGGCAATTTTTTATGTACAGAATTAAACGTACTGTCTACATTTTTAGAAGAAAGCAAGAGCTGTATGATTCCCTCAACAGACATGAAAAAAGGGCAACCTGCTAAGTATTTTACATGGGATATTATTGGTACCTAAAGAAGCAGAATAATATTTATGTCAAAGCTTTGTTTCATTTCTGTGTGATTTATTTTCAGAAGAGTTATAGCTGTTTTCTAACATCTACAGTTTTCTTCTGCCTATCTAAAGAATAGATGGTCAGATCATATTCCAAATTCCTATGTAACTACAAAGCTGAGATTTGCAGAACTCAGGGTCAGGAAGATGAATGTGCAGAACCTTCTCGGTGAGTTCAAAGGTTCTTGCTTTCTTTTGCACTGCTACTTGAGCGTCTGAGGAAAAGGAAATGGCTTTTTCCAAGTTTGGTATCATCTGACTTTGCTGAAATAACTACTGTTTGAGATGTCATCTTCAAGTATAAATCAAACCTATCACTCAGTTCAGACTTTCTGTTCAATGATTCAGACTGCAAAACAGTGTAACATCCGGGCACAATTCTTCTAAAAGCAGTATTTTTTGAGTATTTAGGGAAAAATACTTGTAATATATTTTTAAATTAACTGTGGAGTTGTCTCATAAATATCTTTCTAAGGGTCTTTAACTGATAATCAAGAACAATATCAATAACTTAGGTGGCATTTTTCTGCCCAGCATGGCATATAGTTGACATGTCCCACGACATCGAAGCATGTCATTTGTATACGGGGTTAACAATCCAAGTCTGCAATATAGTCTGGGATAACTCGCAGTGACACAATATACACTGCTAATAACTGTCACTACTGTTGGAAGAATGCTATGTTGAAATCCCTTAACATATTAGTTTTAACACAGACTCACACACTAATCCCAATTTCGTGTTCGGAGCGCAACACGTAGCATCACACCAGCCCAACCTTGGTAAGAACTGAAAACCACTACCACTTCAAGTCACATCCCATTCAATAACACGCCATCAAATCAAGTGGAGAGCTGACAACATCTGACATACGCAGAAGGCCGTGTCCAGCAAAACATAATGCTAAATGTCAGGAAAGTGATACAATAAATCTGAAATCTGTTGTATCACACAGAAAGGCAATATTAACACTCAAGGACATCCAGTTAGTTATTCTAAAATACATATATTTTGTGAAAATAACTGTTATCATCCACCAAGTTTCATTTTTATAGTTTTATTTTTACCCAACTATTTTTAGTTGGTTCAGGTGATCTGACAGAATATAATTATTACCAATACCTTCCCTTCAATTTGCCTCCATGTTTTCTATTTCCAAGACAAAATAGTGGTGTCTACTCTTATTGAAAGGCAGTGGCAGCCACTGCTGTGTGACAGAGCAGGCAGTCAGTTAACACATTTTCTTTGCCACAAAAAAAAAGGTAAAACAGTTGAAGTTGATGGTGGAGATTACATGAAAAACAATGATATACAGTGCAAAATCTATGACTTTCACCATTGCCTAATTATATTACTAAAGGTGCAATTCTTGCTGCTGAGTCGATGGATTTGCACATTCAACTTGTCGGGGATATAAAGCTTCGTGATTAATTTGAGAAATAACTTCACACAGGAGATTGCGAGTAGAAATGTTATCACAAATATAAAAAGCAAATGTTGCACACAAATATTGAAAACACTTGTTTTTGATATCCGTAAAATCTTTTCACCATTAAGAGGGCATCTGATTAGTATGTTTCATTCTTGCTGTGAATTTTCCTAAGTATTTTCACTTTATCTGAGCAGTTAGAAAGCTGCTTGCAGCACTCTTCAAGTACCATGGAAAAAGTTAATTTGTTTTCTCAAGATGGATTATACTGGTTTTTTTGCTTTTCTGCTAACAACTTGGTGATGTTTTCCCTTAACTGCAAACTTTAAAAGCAAAACCAAAGCAAATCAACATGAAGAAATGCAAAGGGAACATTTATTTTAGACAGTAATTCCAAAATGTTCATTTTACGATGAATAAATTTATATATATACAAGATAATTAAAATTAATAAGGACATACTAGAGTTTAATTGCTGTAGTAAAATCAGACATATTTGTCTTTAAAAATCTGAATAAAAGCCAACTCATTAAAAGTTCACTTAAGTGTACTGTATTCCTTCTGTGCTTCAATGCTCAGAGTAAAACTTTTCCATCCTTAAACATGAGCAATAGTTCAGTAAAATACAAGGTTAATTTCCATTTTCACAATGAGGCTAACTAATTTCTGTGGTTTTCTTAACAGCATCGTTGTATATGAAACAGAAGAATCTAATAGCAAAAGTAATTTCCACACCTGATTAGCCTGTTGGATAATCCACGATAGGTATGATCCCAGATTATTGGTAATTGCAGACTACAGGATTTTATGTAAAGTGAAGAAAAGAAACAGGAGAACATTTTTTTTTATGAATAATACTATTCTGTGGCTATGAATATGTTTAAAAGTTGTTATGACAGATAAACTTAAAAAATTAATTTTACAATATTTAATTTTACCACTGCTTTAAGGCCAGCCTAATAAACTCCTTTTGCCCTTGAGGTGGGTGGTTTACTTCACAGATTGCTTTTATAAAAATACTGTAAACCCCACAGTGACAAATTACATGATAATCAGCTTAGTTTAGATTTTTCCTTTATTTCAGAATAACTTATTTCTATATGCTTAATACAAATGACAAGGTTTCATTTTTTAAATTAAACAAGTCGGTACATCCTTAATAAAAGTAACTTTTAAAATATATTTCATATTTTTTTTCCTTTTAAAACTCTTTGAGATTAAAATATATTAACATATGTGAAAGTCCAATTTTTTCATACTGCTGACTGTCCAGCGACAGCCTTAAAACTGCAGTAATGTAGGTAAGGATTTTGTCATAGAGTTTGGAAATGTGTAATGAATGTTGTCAGCAGACTTCTAATATTGAATCACCACAAGATCATAACCTTGGAGTTACTAACTGAAGAAAAATCAAAGCAGTCTAACAAAATAACACAACACTTTAGAAACATAGTGCTTTTCAGATAAATACTGCTTTATAGGGCAGTATTTGAGGGGGGGTGTGGACAGGGTGGAGGGGAGTTTTAATCTTTTTCCCACCTTTCTGGTTATTTTTTCATGTTATATCTAATCTTTAAAATTCTAGAACAGAGATCAAAGAATTAATAGGTAGTGAAAAAAAATCAGGCTTTTGATTTGATTCTGAGAAGAGAAAATAAAGACTCTATAACTGAACTTGGTGTACTTGTAAAAAAAAAAATTTAGTAAGCATCTGTTAGCAAAAAAGCAAGAGTACATATAGCGAAGACATATACATGGCACGTTACTACATAGACCCGTTCATATTTAGCACTTTTTATTGCATGTAAACAGGGTAAAGAAATCATATTACCCTTCCTCACAAACAGTTATGAAGGTCAGATGACCAGATAACACAGAAAATCTGTAACAGAGGAAGGACTTTTATTGACATAATGTAGTTTCTGTGCTAGTGCTCTAAATACTGAACTTCACTTTACCAGGCTATATAGAAAAAGACAGAAGAAAATTACAGCCCTATTCCAGCTCTGGGTGGACTATGGTACCAGAAATATTTGATCTTCCCCACAACGTGACACCTGGATGTAGACTGCCTTGGGCTGTGTTTCTGAGGTGCACCTGCAGACTTAACTGGCCAGCACCCTCAGAGCGTACTAATTCTGTGAAAGCTGCCTGGGCCATGCACAACCTGGCTTCCCATACCTGTTGATGTTTGAGAAAAGGGACAAGCCTAGAAAAAGTAGTTAGAGATAAGAGAAAAGAACAAGCAAACTGCAACTGAAATTCAATGTGCATTTTACAGGTAAATGAATCTTGTGTTTTCAGGACTTTTTGGTTTTAAGCCTGGAAATTCACCTAGTTGTACAAGTTCCTACTCAGAAATAGGTATCCTCTACTCAGTGGAAGAAAAGGACAATACACTGGGCAGGCGATAGCTTCAGCTGTGTATGGAATCCATCAAAGGATAAAATAGCATAATTTAGAGTCCTGTTGTTTATGAAGACCAGATCTTGGCTTGTAGGAGCAGCTGGTTGTAGTTGCAGTGCTGAAGTAGGCAGCAGGATGCAAGTGGTAACAGCACATGGACTGTCAAAGTCAGTGAGACGGAGATGGTGAATGGAGAGAGGGAAATACTAATACTACCAAAATTTTGGTCCATCCAGGAAGCCGTTGGCTGTAATACCAGGAGGGCAGTCTGAGGGTGCTGCATTGCAAAATCACAGTAAACATAGGTCTGAAGTCACTTCTGGAGGTCATCCAGTCCCACCTCCTGCTAAAAGCAAAGAAAAATTCAAAAGTATATCATACTGCTGAAAACCTTCTCCAGTCAAATTATCCACATCTCTTAGGTTAGAATTTCCCCAATGATACCTTCCGTCACGGATAATTTTGATTTTTTTGTTTTCTAGTGTATGCCAGAAAATTCCCTTGCCGTAACCTGAGCATGCTACTTTTCATCCTGTCGCTGTTCCACTGCCTCCAGGTAAGTCTGGCTCAATAGCTTCCCATACAATAGTAGAAAATAGTGAGAAGATGACCCTGTTAACTTTCCTTTCTTAAGACTGAACAAACCCAGTTCTCTCATCCTCTTCTGGTAACTCCTGTCTTCCAGTTCCCCAGCCATATTGGTGGACATCTTGTTTGTACTGGAAGACCAGAAACTCAGCATAATAGTCCAGTTGAGAGCTTATGAATACTGAATAGAGGAAAACAATAACTTCCTTAAACCTGCTTCCTTGCATTTTGCCAATGCAGCCCAGTCCAGCATCCAGGTAACTTTCATTACTGCAGGGACACATTGCTGACCCATATTCCACTTGTTGTCCACTAGGACCCTCACAACTTTTTCTTCAAAATCCCTTTCCAGCAGTCAGCCTGGAGTATTGAGCTCATCCATCCCATTGGCATGACTCTGCACATATCTTTGTTGAATTTTGTGAGTTTCCTGTCTGCCCATTTCTTCAGATTATTGAGGTCCCTTTGCTCTCAGTTGGTCCCTTTGAGCAGGACTGCTCTCCAGTTTATCAACTGTTCCTCACAGTTTAGCTCCATTTGTGAACTTGGCAAGGAACTATGCCCCATCATGTGGGTTGTTAAAGATACTAAACAGTATTGTTTCCAGGATCAGGCCCTGAGAAATGGCACTAGTAACTGGCCTTCCAGCTATTGGCACTATGCTTTGAGTTTGACAATCTACCCCGTTTTTAACCTACCTACTAGTCTACTCATCCAGTCTGTACCTCCCCAATTTGACTATGAGGATGTTATGAGAGATCATGCTGAAAGCTTGGTTAAAGTGAAGGTAAAAAAATATCTGCTGGTCTCTGCCCAGTGATGGAGTCAGCTAACTCACCAGAAAGAGCAGTCATGTTGATCAGGCACAGGCTGCTCTTCGTAAATCCAGATTGGCTTTTTCCAGCCTTGTTCTTTTTGCATACAGGCACTTTATAGAAACTCTTTGTGTATACTTTGGGGGAGCATGCAGTAGAGCATACAATTAAAATCCAGGTACCCTGATGCTTCCGCCTAACCTGCCAGCTAAGATGTGTGCTTTGAATTTGGCCTCAAAACTTGGCACACCGAGCATCCAGGAAACATGTTGCTCTCAAAGGTATCTGCAAGGCAGTGAAGGTTCACCCACTTGACCACCTAGGATCACATTGGTTAATACATCAAGGTATGTATGACAATGGAGCATTTATTTCAGTCTAGGTAGAAACAGCACTCTTCCAAATTACTTGGCTTGGCTCATGAAAACTGGATTTAGGCTATCAATCATGGAAGTGGTTATTTGGGTTTTGAACTTAAAACTTCTCTTTTCAATGCTAGAAAGAACTATACTGTCTCGGTCTTCATTGAAACATATCAATACATATCAATAGTTACTCTGATATTCATATTTTGTGTCACTCCTGTTGCCTCAAATAGTGAATTATTTTTATATGTCCATGTGAAGGTTTCATAAGGACAATGATCTCACATTCTGTAAGTGTTATTTTTTACCTTCTGACTGTTGGATTTTTGATTTTCTGCACAGAATTCAGAGCAAAACACACCATATAGATTAGAACAACATTTACAAAGCACGTAATCATTATTAGACTTTCTTAAATTGCACTTGGAGGCCAGCCAAATGCCTGGAAATAAAGAAATTTTTTTTCAAGGTTAGATTCAATGCACATCTTTTTCTTCCTTTTCAAATAATGCTGATTTTCCAATACTTGCTTTGAATGGGGTGTCTTGGCCTAATGCTCTGTAATTTTAAACCTGGACTATCACTACCTTCAGTTTGATTATGAAATTGTTTACATAGGTCGATTTTTCCCAATTAGACCGTGCTGTTGGCATATACATTTCACATTTTGTTAGAATATTGGGTTAGAATGTTTTGCAGGATTAATGGCTCTCATTGTTAAACAGAGCATTACTTTCTCTGTCTGCAATCTGTAACAGCTCACTAGAGAAACAGAAATCGAATGTCATCTAGCAGTGGGATAACCCATCCATTAAAATAGTATTCCTCGAGACAGAATTATATGAAATATGTGATTTCTAGTTTGCAAGGGATTTATTTCACAATTTTGTTTGTTCCGCTTTGGCAGAAAATTCTCTTTTTTTGTGTGTTTTATGGAATCCTGTCCAGGGAAATATCCTAGTAAGCAAGCTCGGTCCCAAGAATCCAACTATTCTGGTTCCGGAAGAAGGATCCAGGTCACTCAGGACTTCCAGATAGCCCACTGTAGCCAGGGAATGAAAGCCAGGGAATTCCTGCTGCAGTCATTGTCTCCCAGACACAGCCAAGAGTTCAAAGGCTCCCAGGGATTCCAGCATGCTTGGTCCATGGCTGGAAGCCTTTGCAAAAGTGCCATGGAGCCAGCAGAAAAAAATGGATAAGTTAATTTTCTGCCATTCAATAACAGAACCAACATATTTCTGAGAAGCATCCTGGGTTTACCCAAGAGTTGTTTTTTAATAAGTCACTCTAACAGTGGAAAATTCCCTAAATGGCTCTGCCTAAAGCATGAAGTATGTCTAAGACTGTTGCCCTTTCACCTACCTGAGTCTTCCAAATTCATAGTTAATTCTATTCAATGCTGTTATGAGGCTAGAACTTTGCCACTGTTGAAGCAGGTTTGTGCTTTTCGCATTTTGAGACTGTTTCCCAAAGAGTATCTGTCTTGCCATCCATATCCCTGCTCACATAACCATCTGTCAGACCATAGCTACCTTGACTAATTGATTTATTATTAATGAATGCAACTATGCTTCAAGATTTTATCTAGGTCTCTGTATCAGATAAACAAAATATCACATAATGAGACTGTGCCTATGATATGTTTATGCTATTTCAAACTTAATTGAAATGAAATAGCATGAGAAAAAACCCAACCAGGAATATCTGACAGTTTCCCACTTAATCTCCAAGAATAACAAACTCTGTACCTTACAGGGGAACTTTAAGTAAAGGCCTGACACTTTACCCTTTCCTTTCCTTCCCTTCCCTTCCCTTCCCTTCCCTTCCTTTCTTTTCATATGCAACTATTTTTTTTTTCTTTTTGTGGTGCATCCATCTAACAAACACTCGCTCGTCAAGCATTGCAAAAGTGAGTGCTTTATATAAATAAAGGTGTTCTGGATGACACATGCCACACCGATATTCACAAGCAGGAGAAGAACGACAAGCCTAGAAGAAGATCTTTAAGTCCCATTCTGGGGTAACATCAAGTGATCTAAATCATACTACTCTTCTCAAAAGCTCCACTTCATAACAATGATTCAGGAACTGTCCAAGTAGGTTTTCTATGAGGCAGCACCAAAATCTCAGGGTTCTGAGAACTTGAAATCATCTTCCAGTTTCTAGACTAAATATTATTTACCATATTTCTAGCCTGTCTTGCCCTTCTCTTGTTTTGAATTCATCCTCCTAAAATATGGGTTGTCAGAACTGCACATCATACCAAGAGGAGTCTCACCAGCATTTAATGCAACAGCTTTACTTTTTTTTTCATTTACCAAAACCCAGTGATTTACATACACTGAGATCTACATTCTTCCACAACAGTGTGTCACAATCATCCACTGAGTGTTGGAGCCCGAATTTTTCTTACTCCATCATTTCGAAGAGACAAGCTCTACCGAACAGAACTATCTGTGATTAGTCTCTAAGAACTTGCACTGTGTGTAACCAGATATATCCAAATATCATGTATTTAGGCCTATGATTCTAGTTATGTACACATCTCAGTACTGACTGACTACATACTCTTAAAGTCTGCATAAAATTTTAACTGTTCTTAGACTGCTTTTTATGAATTATAACCATCGTAAAATACTGACACAAAAAACCCCACTCAACCACAGAATTAAATTCTAGGGTTCACGAAAACCTATCTTCTACTAAATAGCAGAATTTAAATACTTAGGCTTTGTCTTAAAGTCCCTATCAATAGACATGGAAATTATATATCAATGTTCATATTAAAATAGTTTTGTCTACATTTGTCAACAAAATTTTTACTGGAGACAAGAATCCAGAAAGACAATACTGCTTTTACTGAACAAAGCAACTCAATGAACAACATGATAGGCTTGGACATATGCACCCCACATTTCACAAACAAGTTCTCCAAACCAGCCAACTCTAAAGTAGAAACTGGCTAAAAAAGAGAAAGAAAGGGGTGGAGCCAAATACAACAATCAGACAATCTTCTGCCAAATTACATTGAAATCCTCTGCCAATAAACGAAGAAATACTATTTTTAAATATTTCAGTTTTTCATGAGACTGTGTACTGAAATGCAGAGAGATATTTCCATTCTATGGGGGAAGCAATTAGAATAATGAAGTGTGAGAGAAACACTGTAAATCTCCATTTGAGTAAACAGAAGAAATAATCAATAAGTAAATGTAGGATTGCAGGATATTGGAATAGTATTATATGAGATTATTTCTAAACAAAGCTTCCCTTACTATTTTTTTAGCTTTTACAATTATTTGTTTTGATAGAAGTCAAATGTTTTCAGAAGGAAGGAGGGGAAAAGGTAAAAAAAGAGTTGAAGGGCACAATATCAACTCCCACTGGATTTGGACCTGCGGCTTAGAATCAACAACAGCTTATGTAGAAGAAGGAGGAGGTAGTCATAAATTTATTGTTATTATTCTAATCCAGAGTGGGGGGAAGAATCAGACAAGCTTATGGTCATGCAAACCAAACAGCCTGGTTTTGGGCCTTACTTCAAACTGAATAAATATTTTGTGTGCCCAAAATCTTACAAGCGTAAAAACAAGTCTGACCCTCCAAAGAAAATAAGACAACTCAGACCAAACCTTTCCTTTCATTATCTTAAAGAAAATCTGTCTATATAATGCTTTTATGATATCAAATAACCTGATTTAAAATTGCAGTGCGAGCACCAATTTGTGGCTGAAGTGAACCCTGTTCCACACCATGACATTTATGCAAAATATGAGACAAGAAACAGAAAAATTATTCTGACTGTATTGTGGAAGTTACTTGGGTTTTCTTGCCCAGGTGTACTTAGTGAACTCAAGTGAACTTAAGACGTATAAATATGAAGTTTGTGAATAGCAGAAACAGACAGGGCAATCCTTTTGACACATGTCATATCGTTACACTTTCTCTATGTTGAACAGCCTCAGCTTCTTAGCACTTTCTTTTTTTAATATGACTGAGAAACTGCCCTGCGCTTTTCTCTCCATTGTTGCTCATTCTGTCGTGCTTTTCTGAAATGCCATGGAGGTATTCCTCCTGAGGCTGGGGGCATAAAAGCTCTACTTTTGGCAGCAGAGCTGCTGGGGAAACCCTACAGTGTGTCATTAGGAAGTTATCCTCTTTAAACTTAAAAAAAAAGGCAAATAGCTCCAGCTAATCTTGTGTCGTAACATAATATAGTCTGTGTTGTCACTACATAAAACTTCACTACCCTGACCTACAAATAAATGCCACTTTGTACACTTGCTGTGCTGACTCTGTTAGGAACACTGAACGTCTTGCTGCCATAAAAAGAAACAAGTCCTTAAAGAGATAAAGAATGAATAAATTACTGAGTGGAACAATAAACATATTCTATTAACAAAATAGTTCCTAGCGGAATCAAAGACTCTATATCATTTGATCTCATATGAAATTCTTTAGTTTCAGATTTATTTTTGTTTGCTGTTCATTTTACATAATTTTCCGAGCTAAATGTTGCCTTCAGGTTTGATAAGAGTGAGCGTACCTTTGTTTTGCAGGCATTCGAGATCTGTCAGAGGGCTCTGTTTTAGCTGGAATGAATAACATCCTGTTCTTGTGCACTAGGCAGGTTTTTCTTTACCAAAAACCTTTCACTGTTTTATGGAGGGGGAAAATGGTTGGTGAAACTGAACATACAATTTTCTTCTTCTGTTTTTTTTTTTTTTTTTTTGAGTGTTACCTTATTCTTTGCTGTTATATGGTGTTAAGGTTGTAAAACAGATGTTTTGTGTAGTGGCTGCTCTGCAAGGGAACAGCATTTCTACTCATCTGCTTTACACCAGATGCAATACCAAGGAATGACATTTTAAGCAGCCCAAGTGGTGAAACAGCTGCTATCTTTTAGTGGCTGTGAAATCTTGCAACCGTAGTGATACAAAATCATCAGCTAATAAACTGTTTCTCCTTCAATAAAAACCAAAAGACCTTTTTTACTAATTCTTAGTAATTCTTGTCTGAAAAATCATTTTTGTTGTATTCTGGATGTGTACCAAAGCCAGTGCCAGCTTGAGAAGATCTGTCTCATTTTTGCTGTTTCATTTCATTATCAGATCAGAATTAGGTTTCCAGTGCCCATTTGCTAAAAGAGTCATCTAGATGTCAGAAGTTTTATAAAGATACATGTTATAAAATGGGAATACTTGGCTCAATGTTTCGCCATATTTTTCATTTGTAAAATGACATCTTTTTCTGCTCTATTTGATTACGTCAGGTGACTGTGGGTTTTTATAGCTTAGCAACAGTTTCATAAAAAATGTTTCTACCTAGTGAGTTTTTACAAAGAACCAAACCAAGAAAACTCCATTATTCTGAAGTTAATGCATACCACTGAAATTAAAGGTTTGTACAAACTCCTTCTCCTCAGCCTGAGTCAGTGCACAGTGTCCTTTTTGGAGGAGAAACCCTTTCCCTTTGCAGGGCTCATAGAATCATAGAATCATGGAATAGTTTGGGTTGGAAGGGACCTTCAAAGATCACCTAGTCTAACCCCCTGCAATGAGCAGAGACATCTTCAACTAGATCCGGTTGCTCAGAGTCATGGCCAGTCTGGCTTTGAACGCCTCCAGGGATGGGGCAGGATGCTAAACCCAGCTACTGAACTGTTCTGTATCTACTTTTTTTCCCACTCTTCCCTTAATCTTTGCCTTCTGTTTCTGTAGAGCATGCGTTTCCTCTGACCTGTGGCCTTAAGTTTAAAAATGTCCCTGTGGCCCCTTGCAGTACCTAAGGCCCTGGTGCTCTGTACTTCAGAAAACGAGGAAAGGATATTTCTCTTCTCACAGTGCTGTTTATTAATTAAATTGGAAAAAAAGTTTTAAAAAAGTATTCAACTTCTTCCTCAGTTCAAAAAAAATAAATAAAGGGAAAACATGGAAAGAAGAGGAAAACTAAAATTATCAATAAATAGAAAGGATATTTAAAAACATTTTCAATAGAAATTCACATTAAAATCTTGTATAGAACCAATGAAAATAACCTAAAATAAAATGAAAAGTTAATACTTTTTTTCCTTATGCTTCCTTCTGCTCTCAAACTCTGCAGTACCTTGTTTCAATGTCAATCATCACAATTAATTATACTTTACAAACATGAGTGAACTCAGAATATGTTGTAAATCTGGACAGTTTTCTATAAAAGAACCATTAACAACTGCATGCTAGGAGATACAAGTCTATGAAAATTCATTAAAAATAAATAAAATGTCTCCTGCTGAGCAGATGTAAAGCTTTCAGAGCAGAATTATGAAAAATAATCCTTTGGCCTAATTAGTTTCTTTTTTTTTTTTTTTTGATTTTTAAGGAGTTTTACAAGATAATTGATCATTCTAGTTGAAGCCTTCTAGCTATTTTCCTTCCTTATACTGCAAGATTAAAATAATATATAGATCTTAATGATTATTTTTTTGCTCTAGAAAGAACAGAGAGTGTAGACATATGGCATCCTCATAGAAATGCTAGCTTTGAGGTAGAGGACTTGTGGTTCTTCCATGCAACTTCTCATTTTAATTGGAGTAGCACCGATGCTTTATGACTAGAAGAAAAACACTCTAAATGTGATGGCTATACCAGGATTTGATGTATACTGCTGACAACTTTGTCTAGTTCAAAGATAATGAGGATAAGTATAATTTTCCCATAAAATGGAATTTCTGGTGTTGTATTTTTGAGATAGACGTGTTCACTAGCTATTGGTAGTAATTTATGCAGATGCAAAACCACCTTATGAGAGTAAAGAAATACCATGATTAAAGCAATTTTTACTTATGAACTACCAGACACAGTTTATAGCTGGATACATTTGAATTATATAGTATAGCAGTGTTCCATTATGGTATTTGAATGTACATTTCAATTTTTATGTCTTTAATTGTAACTATTACCACCAGCCCTGGAATACTTACTCTTTCTGCTTTTGGAACTGGGCTAAGCTGTGACTGTTTTGCATCAAAGAGGAAAGAAGAATATAAAAAAAATTATATTATTCTGTAGCATATTTTCATTTCAAGAGTGAATAATTCGATATCAAAATGTTCTGAGACAACTGATTATGAATCACCACATACTAGTACACTTTAGTATGGTCTCTTCAACTCTATGACCATTTATCATTGTAGAGTAAGTTCAGAAATGACATCTGCATGTATCAGAAGATTTTTATTTGTGGATATTAAATTATATCACAGTGGCCTGAACTGGAAATCCTTTAGAAGCTGGGCTTCCAATCAACTCTGACTATTCCTTGGAAGATCTTGTCTATGAATAACCGAAACACTGAACACTTCAGAGGAGTTACTCGGTGGGTTTTTTTAGCTTGCTAATTAAACAGCTCTGACTGAGATGACTGACCATTGGGAAAATATAAGCATTTCCACAAAATTCAAACTGCAGCTTTAACTGCAAATACCCTGCTCCTCACTTTCTAGATGTCTCCTTTCTGGATTTCCCCCCAAATTTACGATGACCTAATTCATGCTTACCAGCCTGGGTGCCACTTTGTATGAAATCCCATACCCCAGTCTTTGCCTCAGTTCCTTCATAACTTTAAGAACTCTTCCAATTCGGGCCATATCAGTTCTTCCAGGGATCTCATGACTCTTCTTTTCTCTAAAACCTTGTGTATTTCTAACAACTGCTTCCTAGAGATTTGAAGTTACCAGTATGTCTTCCCAGGTAAGCTTCCACCAGGACCCTTGGCAGAATCATTCTTCTCAGCTTGGTCACTTCATTTAAACATATGGTCATAGAGTCCCTTTCACAGAACAGTCATCGGGAGAACTACCCCAACCTGAATGCAAGCACAGCATCCACGCTGTATGCCCACCTGCTGGGCATGGTGTCTGCTTTCCTGTTGTATACTGGAAATGACTGCAAAAGATGAAGGTGAATTGAAATTTCTTTGCGTATAGGCAATGCCCATTTAAATAATTGCCTATTGGGCTAATTTTGTAAAAGTATTTTCAAATGATAAATGGTTTGAGACTAGGCGTGAAAATGCCAGGCATCTTGAAGGCAAATCCCTGTGAATAAATGAGCTTTTTGTCTAGCGCACTGAAAAAATCAGGTTGAAGATTCTGCAAGGTATTATAAATTTTCCTAGTTGTGCTTTGTTTTGTTGGGTTTTTTTGTTGGGTTTTTTAGGGGGGGTGGTTTTCAGTAAGGTATTTACTTTGTTGGGATCAAAGTAACATTTCTTTAGTTCTGCTTCAAAGAAACACTGCAAAATGTAAAACATGAAATGTGAACAGGCTTTTTTGTCTCCTCTTCCCCCACAAATCCTTCTCCCTTTTTGCATGAGAAGCAGTGCTCTGAAAGAGACTGTTCCTCAAGCCTTTATATTTAGTGATGATGTGTATAGCCTTGTCATCTAACACTTCTAACAAGTCACAAGCTCCGCCTTTGGGCTGACACAGTTAATGAGGCTTTCTGATTTAAACAGTGCTACTCTGTCCCCCTGAACAATTAAGAAGCAAAAATATGATAGGGGATAAACTGGAATATAAAATCTGAAAAGGCCATGTCAGAGAACACTGTCACGTAACATTACTTCTCAGCTACAAATTTGAGCAGGATTAATTCATTGAAATTACGGCAGTCATACAGCAAAGTCATTACTGGAAGACCAGTTCTGCTCAACTTTATTTTCCATACAGATCAACTTTATGATTTTATTTTCTAAGTGCAACACAGACTTGGTCAAGAAAATATCTTATAAAAGTCTGGTCGTGCAGAGTGGTTTGGGAATACAAAAGAGGCAGCATGAGCCTTTTACTGTGTAAGAGATAGTGCAGATTTCTCTTCAGCATAAGAAAGAGATCTGACTGTTCTTCCTGACACAAGTTTTACATTGAAGCAATGTCACTGAGGTCAGCTATAGTCACGTCTATGTAGTAATAATTTATATGATGGAGTGAAATCTCTGGACACAGTTTTTAAAATACAGAAAAAACCTACATATGGGGAGCTAGTATTCTGAGGAGAAGAGAAAGGAAGGCAAAGAAAAGAAATATTAAAAGATTATCACACTGTTACAAGGTATAGCTCGATAAATCTATATATAGTTGTATTAAAGGACAGACAATCTTAGACAGTATAACTCCCCTGCCCTACGATTCAGATTCAAAATTAATAATATATGAGATCTATAAAATGTGTGGTTAACTTTTATCACCTATTAATTTTTTTAAGCATCCACAATTCGAGAATTTGGCCAGGCCCTGTTGGGAAATGCCAAAGTACCTCAATAGACTCTTCTCAAGACATCTCCAGAGTAAACAACTGGACAGACAAAAATAATAAAAAGATGCAATCTTCTATAAAGCTTCAGCTGTGCATTGATTTGTTCATTCTTTTCTCCTAAATTACAAGAATTTTTTTTGTTCTGTTTATCTTACATTTGCTGAATTGATGCTTATCATAAGACAATCACAGAATGCAAATAAAGATTTTTCTTTTGCTGAGATTTTTTGCTGACTCGTTAAAACAGTCACTAGAAGTATTAAATAATGACAAATATCATAAGACAAAATATGTATCATGACAATAAATTTTTAGTAGGTGGTGTACCTCACCACTTCTATTTGTGATACTGTCATTATATAATCTCAGAAAGAAGATTGGTCGGACCAGGTGAAACAATGGTCTTGCTAAATCCTCCCCCAGAAAGGTTGTCTACCATCCCTCAGATTTCACACTGGAAATAGAACGAGGTCTCAAAGGATAACAGGGGGGATCAGATGATCACGTTTCATCCTACTAACTCATTCTCATGTATTAGATCTGTCACATCTGGTATAAACTTAATTCTGCTACTGTCAGTTCAGGACACCAGCAACTCTGTAACTTGAGGATGAGTATTACCACACAGAAGAAGAAAGTGACCTTCAATTGTGTGTTTTACTGAAAGCTTCTCTTTCATCATTCCTGTTTAATTTCCGCCCCCTCTGATTAAACCTCCAGTACCTCAGGGTTAACTGATTTGTGAAAAGCCATGCATGAAGTCATATCTGTGGCTCTGACCTTTCTTTAAATTTTGCATCGTGTACAAGAAAAAACAAAAACATAGACAAAAATCACTCAAACTTTAAACAAACTAGCATGACAGAGCACTTTCCAAATTATCTTTTCCATGGAAAAGATCACTACAAAGATTTCAGAGACCTATGTGAACCTATTTTCCCAAAATAAACAGAAGACAGGTGCAGAAAGCGTAGGGTAGATACACACGCAAAGACATGGGCACATATGGAAAACAATAATTTTCAGTAAAAATTTATTTCATTTAGCTTGGTGTAAAACTAGTAAATAATTTAACTCTGAATATGTTACCTTTCAGAGACCTTTAGGAGTGCTTTACTGCTTCACTGCTTTAGGAGTGAAGACCATGTCCAACTCAACTTGTGGAACCACAGGTGTCACAGTATGTGTGACCTACAGCAGTACATCACCACTTTCATGCATCATCTGCCTTTGTTATGCTATATAATCACGGAATTCTTGTCTGAGTGCAACACTTGACAGTGCTAAGCTCACCTGTGCTACACTTTCTATACTCCTATCTGAAAGACAGAAGCTGTCGTTACCAAAAGTTATAGTGAGATTAGTAAATGGAGTCATTTCCATTGAGGGATTTTGTATTGTTCATGTATGATTAATCATATACAAAAATAACTTGGAAAAATAGGAGTTTACACTCTTCATTTAGAAATGGAATGCACAATCTTCACTACATACATTGTTTATTGTACATCCGATTTAACTAAAATATGCACAATAAAGAGAAACCCTATTCTCAGAGGCATAAAATCTGCTCATATTTTTAAGGCTGTACATGCAAAAGTACTTGCATAAAATTAAGGTAGCACATGATGCTACCTTAATTGCACTCGCACTCAAGTTTAACTTTATATTCACAAATATCACATTTAAACCTCTGATAATCATTGCATTAAATACATCAACTTAATGAGTGATGAATTAAGTAAAGTTATGTAATACTCAAATAATCTAACAAGAGATGCTAGACAGTCTTTGAGTTTAATGAAAATAATACAAAAGAAGAATGTAAAATGACAACATAGAGTATATTTTAAATTTCACCTTTATTCCAAAATGACCTTCAGCATAGTATCTACTGATGTATGGCTGTTAGTATATACAGAACTAAAGGGAAATGCATAAACAACGTGTGCATTTCACATGTCACTAAGCAGCCCTCTGAGCCACTCTTTCTTCCACTTAAGCTTTGCCTCTTTGCTGCTAGATGGTGTTGAGCGCCTATTATAGGAAAATAAAGGAAAGGAAAAATAAGAGAAAAAAGAATGTAGTACATGGCATAGAAAATGAAGTAGGTGGAGAAGGAAATGGTAGCATATGTGACCAGTAGAGAGGAGCTGAGTCTGTCCCTGACAGAAGTCTGGCGTGCTATCAATAAATAAATGCAGTGTAATAAGGAGTAGCTCAAGTCGAACCCCTTTGGGGTCCCTCCTTTCCAATAACTTCACACCTGAGGGTTGACAGCAGAGTTTCAAGGAAAGGACTATGCACTTCTGTTGAACCGTGGATCACTGTTCCTCCTGTCCCTTTCTGAAACAAAACTATGGCTGAAGGAATGGGCAGCAATGACCATGCTCTCCTCATATATTAACACAAGGAGGAAAGAAGGGGTACCTCACACACTGCCAGTGACTATGGCAGTTGCAACTGAATTAGCTTTCCAGGAGGACACAAGTTGAAGCAGAGGTGGTACATATATGAATTCTAGAAATAACTGACTACCGGTGAAGTGGTTTGCTCTGACTAGCTCACTTGACAACAAGCATGACACATTAATTTGGCACATATTTCATAAGATGTCACTGGAGAAACCCAGACTGGCAAGAAGAGGGGAATACCTGTTACTAATTCCAGAAGAACTAGGAAAAAAAAAAGGTTTTGTCATAGAAAGTGTGATCCATGAAGGAAGGAAGGAACTGACATAGGTGGAAAAAGTTACATGCAGATCTTTAAGTTTAAAATAAGTTTCTGCGAAAGAACATGCCCACGTCTTTTTATGTTTGGAAGGACTTTTCAAGAACAAGCTCAGGTTGTGTCAAAACGCTGAAACTGAAAGGATGAAGAGAATATCCGTGTTTTTTCCCATGGTTAGTTAACATAGGTGCTTTGGGCAAGCGGCAGCAGAGGAGACATGATGCACAGAACTCAGCACAAGCTGCCTAACCACACGCATACCCAGGGCCTGTTCCAGGGTTGCTTAGCCATGGTAAGTCCAGATCTGTGAAGCATTTCACTGCTATGCTGCCCAACCTAGTTAAATTAATCAAACACGTACACCTGTCTGTTACAGTCATGACTTCACTAGCAGCACAGACGTGCCTTTGATAATCAAACATGCCTTTTTTATTATTACTAAGCAGGTAATGAAATACAATTATTTACTTTTAAATTACTTTGCAGAAGTTTGCATCCAGTCACTTCTAAGCACATAGCAAGGAAGAAGCTGGATCTTTCTGTTGAAGGAGCCCCAAACATCTCCATCAACAATGAAGTGCAATTAAAATAATTAAAGATGCTATAAGGTGCCATATTTTAAGAATTTAAGAATGTAAGGTGCTATATTTTAAGAATGAAATTTTAATTAAATACTAATATAATTGAATTAATAAAATGCACTTAAACTTTAGAGACACTTAACATTTATGTCTAAAAAGTGCTTTAGATCTTGGAGATACTAAATGCCCTATTTGTACTTTTTAAAGTGAGTAACTTTTATAGACATGATGTAAAGACCATGTTAAATTTAGGGAAAATACATTATAGGTATATGTTAGTTAGCAAACATTTAATAAAAACTGATTTGCGTGGGTGAAATGTCTGCTAATATTAAAGAGAAATTTTGGTTCAAGAGTAATTGCCTGTCAGCTATGTATCCATGTGCAACCTATTTAAACAAGGTAGGTCTCTGAGAAATACAGTGTGATGTTTCTCACATTCAGAACATTTTCATATAAAAAAGAGAAAGGACTAAATCTTATATTGAATGTCTAATTTCCACCTTTACACTGAAAAGAATATTTGAAAGTCAAACTAGGCCTGATGTACAGCTGTAGACCCTAGAAACTTCATTTTTTGCATTTCAGGCACACTTCTGAGCCTGTGTAGTACACTGGTCCCTACTGTGCAGGCTCCGCATCCCCCTTTGTAGCCCTGTTTTGGTTGCTCCATGTGGTGAGATTTGCCTAGAAACTTACTGGTTTCTCACAGGTTAAAGTCAGATACTGTGCATCTGTAATTAATTTCAATTAGTTGGTGTTTGAAAGAGGTTGAAGGAAGAAAATCATTCTTTACCAAGTCAGCTGAGGCAGAATGTCCTAGAGACTACCAGGATGCATCTGGGAAAGTGTGCTGGTTTGACTGAAAATGAATTACTTTTCTTCATGCAGCTAGAAAACTTTATTTTTCACAGCTATCACGGTCATTATTTGGACTTAGTCTGAGAAGCAAGAGATAACACCAGCACAGAGTTAATGTTTTTAATTGCTCTGGTCTGGGAGCCACGGTCATTCCGAGTGCTCTGCCTACATGTGTGAGGCATCGAGGAAGGGGGCATGCACGGGGCAGAGCTTGACTGACATCCAGACTGATCAATGAGAGTATTCCATCCCATTAGCGTCATGCTTCATATTTAAGTGAGAGGCCTTCTGGTTTTCTCTTCTGATCTCTCTGTCTTCTCTCTCTCTCAGGCGCTTTCTCTTGCACGCGTTGTTTTTCTCTTCTTCACTCTTTTTTGTTGGACCCACGGGAGTTTTTGGTGTGAGACGTTTAGTCCAGCTTTTGCCGTTTTGCAGAGGCCTCTGAGGCTTTCTGCCTTTTTCCTCTTTTTTCACATTTGGGGACTGGTTGCTGCTTTCCTGGGACTGGATGCTCGGTGTGAACGGAGTTTGTGTGGAATTGCCTTGAGTACCTTTTATTTCTATTTTATATATATTTTTACTAGTAGTGTACTAAAATTTTGTTATTTTATTAAACTGTGTTTATCTCAATCCAAGTTTCTCCCTTCCCTGCCAATTTTCTCCCCTTTCGGAGGGGTGGAGGGGAGAAGGGGGTGAGTGAGCAGCTATCGTGGTTGTATTGCTAGCTTGGATTGAACCATGACAGAAAGGAAGATGGAAATGGCATTTAGCACCAGGTCTTAACTAAAGCAGGCGGTGGCTTCCATGTGAGAGGCTGGACAGATGTGACTGAATTTTTATACTTGTTTTTATTAATACAAAAGTAATGTCCTCCTGACACCTCATAGGACTGGATGGTTAAGTTCTAGGATTAGGCTGAAGCGCTTATTTGGGGTGAACTACACAGCAGCATCTCCCAAAATTTTTTGAGCAACATTATTTTCTTGTTAGCATAAACTGAAGTGCAGGTTTTCTAACCTGGTCTGCGCTCTCCTCCCCCCAATAAACAAAAAACAAACAAACCCACCAAACAAACAAACAACAAAACAAACCAGCAGATTAAGCCAGTAACAAAGTGGAAACCCTTTAGTGGTGCTAAACTTCTAACATAGATGCTGAATCAATTACCTGAACACAGTTACTGAGCTGTACACAGCCGTTTGGAAGTAACTTCATTTTCTTTTATTTGTCCCTCTTCCTGAGGACATCACTAAAATTTTGTACATTAAGACAATGTAGGTAGAAATATAAGTTTTTCTGTGTAATACATAGCCACTACCTTCTGAAAGGTCCAGTCTCTCATTTGAAAGAGAAATGTCTTTTTGTCACCATTTGCAATAACCAATAGCATTTTGTATAGAGCACCAACACACACTTCTTTCATATTCAAATCAATTCTTTTCAGTTTAAGCTTCCTCCATTGGTGAAATTCCTCTGAGTAAGTCTTAAATAATTGGATTCTGCAGCGATCATTCATTCTATTTGTCATTAAATTAGAAAGAGGAAGTAGATATATTCATCATGCTCCTTAGAAACATAGGCATGGATATTATCAGTTGTGGAAAATAATGCCAAGAAAAATGTAAAGAAGACATTAACAAACCAAGATACAATGTTAACCCAAGTGCAACCCAAAAGCAGCATCTGTCCAATTTTGTGAATTTTTTAAGCCTGAGAATGTACATTTTTACATACATACAGTGGTCAGCAAAAAAATGCTCTTGACACTGCATCAGCCTCTATAATCTTTGCATTAATAAATGACAAAATAAGGAGAACAATCCTTATTTTCTGTATATTCCTTATTTCTGTAGCTGAGCTATTAGTAAACAAGAAATGTGGTACGTGGGCTGGAGGCTAGAAATTTGCCCAGGATCACTCAGAAACTCAGAGGAAAGATCTGAATCTCTTCCAGCTTTTTAGCCTCAGCCTAGCTTTCAGACCATAAAGCCATCCCAGCTCTAAAAACATCCAATATGTTGAAATGCATTACTTAGGTAACAGAAACCAGAGTGAAGGGCATGAATGTCACTGAAAAAAAACCCAAACAAACAGATAGTCATGTGACTTTTACCTCATCTTGTCAATCCAGCACAATCAGCTTGCCTTCACCTATCAATATCCCAGCCTGTCAAAGTTTTTTCTTTTTTTTTCTTTCATTTTTTTTCTTTTAAAGATGTGAAACTTAATTTCTAGAAAATATTATGTTTTTAAAGTTATGCATTCTGAAATTTATGCTTAGGAAGGAAACAAGAATGAGGAGTTTTATGTTTATTTTGTTTGTGTATAATAAGTAGAAATATTTTTCTTTAAATATATAATAATTTGAAACCGCGTCTGTTAACATCCACTCTTACACTTTAACTTTTTTGAAAGTAAGCATAAGAAGGGATTTGCTAAAATGTAAACAGAACAAACTGCTACACAGAGTTATTTTATAAATACTGCACTTAAAAGAAAATCACTCTGCAGGAGTATGGTATTAACACGGTTACACTTACAGTAAATGGCACATGCAATCTACTCATATCCACATATTCTGTTATTTTCTGCCATTTTCAAGCACAACATACTTCTCAAGCTTAGAAATATCATAGGTCTTGCTGCTCAGAAACTAATAAAAGCTATTCTTTGCTGCTTGAGTACAAATGAAAGAGACATTAGATAAGATACTTAAATAACAACTGGAGCAGGGGCTGGAAATTAGATCTTTTTTCTTCTGAGTCAGTCCCTCATAACTAGCCAAGGTAATTATGTTCACTCCTATTTTTGTTCTCTGACTACAGGCTATTTAGCAGCTATATGCAACACGGGAGGGATACCAGCTACAACCTCTAACTTGTTGATACAGACAATTGTCCCTGGATAGGAAGAAAATGCTCAAGACCCTCAGGCTGAAGGGTGAGCTGGCTGCAGGACTTCTGTACCCTGGGTGACCCTTCTAATTACTGAATTTTTGAGGGAAAGAGGAACCGGGCACGGAAATTGTGTGGGAGGACTAAGTGTTGGTACCTTCTCCTGTCATGTCCAAGGCAGTGCTTGGTTTATGTCTGCTCCTCTGTTGTCACAGATATCTCAGAAACAGAACTTCACTGTAAATAGCACAGACACTTATTTTAATCCCTAGGAGGTTAAAGTTCTGTTCCTGACCATGCCCAGAATGGTAACACATGGGCTTTCACATTCCTTATTCTATAGTGACTTTTCATGCCAGGAAGACTCGAGCAGTCATGGGAAAGGCACCTAGGGAAGAGGACAGTGACACTGATTGGTGTTAAGGACCTCTAGTTCTTCTGGTCTTAATTCAATTTCCTTGTCTAGTAAGCGAAATCTCAAAAGACTGATTCAGGTTTTCCAAGATAGTTGCTTACAACAAGATGTTTCGAATATACATAGTAAGTGAAAAATAAGCAGGAATTAGGTGTCTAATTATTTATAAATTTGTAGTCTTCAGCTGCCACTGCAATAACACAAGGTGTCTAAATAGCTGTATACTTCTTTCCTTAACCTTTTCAAGAAGGAGAAATAGTTTGACTTCACTTCTCTTCAAAACTTACTATCAAATTGATACTACAAAAGAACCTAAAAAACTGAACACTTGCTAAAACTACTTATCCTCAGATGCTTGTTGTTACAGTCTATTAGAAGAGAGTTATTTCTCACTCAGCCTTTCCTACCATAGCTCATGGCTGAAATACAGAATAGATTTCTGTAGAAAATTGCAAGACTACTTTCATGGTATTTTAAGAAAAGTTGAAGCAATTTGAATACCAAAATATAACTGGAGAACTTACTATTTTGAATGTACTGGGCTTTCTTCAACTGTCAAGTCAAAATCACCAGGTGAAAACCAGGGATTTTTATGCCACGGGAAACTACTGTCATTTCTTCAGAAAATATTCTACCTACAGTGAAATGGTGTGTTGGATAATTTTCATCATATTTACTAAAGTAAAATAAAATTTTTAAAAGCTGTTAGAAAAACAATCAATCAATCAATCAAACAAACACAAAACCCACACACACACAGAAGAAAAAAAATAAATGCCAAAAACCCCCAAACAACACCCAAGCCCCTATTTTCATTTATGACTAATACAGAATCAAAGTTTATATGGTAAGGAAAACATATCTAAATCACAGCCGTATTTACCTCTCCAGGACTTCCCCTTAGTTCTGGTTTAAAAAGGCAGATGGAATGTTTTTATTTAAATCATAATGATAATTTCCTGGTAAATTTCATGCACAGGTTCAGTACAAGTAGAAAGCTAGTATAGATATCTAGTTATTTAAGCCAAAATTTAATAGTCATTCAACTAGGATGCAGTTTGGCATTTAAATAACTGACTTAATTTTGAAATGAGCTGTATATATGTTTTTATAAATAAGCCTCCTCTAAAGAATGTTTATTGTTATTAAACATGCTTCAATTCTTTCTCAAATGCATTTGGTACACTAGAGTAAGAATAAAAATATTACAGATAGACAAAATGTCAGTTTCAGAAAAATGAGCAGCTCTGGGAAGCGGCTTGAGGCCAACAATGGGAGACTCCTGGAGTCACTAAGGAGAAAATCTGGTTTCTAGGTCCCTTCAGTTGTCAGCAGTTGCATGAAAGCTTGAAATTCAGTGTCCCCTTGCATCTTTTTTCATTCATCAGGGATCACCTAAGATGTTTTCAGCCTAATAAAACGCTCTTGAAGGATAATACCAATTTCTTAAAAAAAAAAAAAAAAAAGACCATGGCTAGCTGGCCAGGACTGCAAAGGTATAGCAATTTACAGTTCATTTATTTTTTTCACAGATGTGCACAAATGTTTATCAGGAGCCACATGTTAATCATACGGACCTCTGGCTGTAGCACTTGAGACTCCAGTGACATTGTGTTAGAAACTCCAGTTACCAGAACAAGCACCATTCTATGTCCTGTGATTGCAAACACAACCATGCAAATGTTATTTTTAGTTCCAAGTGCTACGAGGCCACCTAATGCTCAACACAAGTTGTAAACACCTCAACTTTTGAGATAAACTCTCTGTACACTCACCTCGTTAGCTCCAGTGCTGCAGATAGTGATATGACACTACTAAAGAAATGATGTTGACTGGATTTACCCCAGTCACAGACACATGTATATGAGAACATGTAGAATACTGGGTATTTAGGGATCTTCCGAATGCTTACGCAGGGAGAAAAAGATAGTATCTGTTGCAACTCGTGAAGTCCCTGTGAGGAAGAAGATCCCTTTCTCTTTGTCCTGGTAACAAGAGGATCGTAAACCCTTTCATCCTTTTCTGAGAAATGCCTGCTCTGAAGCATCATTCCACAGGAAGTTAAAGAAGTCCGACTAACAAGATCACCTCAGAAAGTATACAGGCTTCTACTCATTGCATGGGAACAACTTCAAGAATAATTTCTTTACAAATAACAATATTAAATAAGAAGTGGAAGTAAGGAAAATGCCAGCATTAACAAGGAGGATCGCAGCCTTTTCTCAACTGTTTTTCAGATAAACCTATTACTGGGAGCAACTGTCTGTTCTACATGTCTGGTATAGAGAAGAGAATTGTTTTATATGTTACCTTTTCTGGAGTGTTACTTATCTGCAATTCAGCCTGCTGGCTACCCAGCAGTTTTTATGAGGTTTTCTACAAACATCCAGAATGGTATTGGCAATATTTGAAGAGACATAAAATCTGTAACATGGTATACCTGGCCATATGACCCTCAGCATGGTGAGGTGGGCCCAGTACGGTGGGGATCATATGGGCAGCTGGCACCTTTTGCAGTTCTGGGGGTACCAGTTTCCCAGAGCCCTGCTGTTGCTCCCAATGAAACATTGATTAAAAGGCTCTCTTAGTTTTAGTCTGAGTGGAATCAGGGCACTGATCATTTTCCACTCCAGTGCTAGGCTGACAATCGGCATTGCTTCTGAAGGATGACAAAGCTGTGATGTAACAGCTGAAGTCTGAGGTAACAGGTTCAGGAAAATTGAAGGAAATAAAGTATCACAGAGAATGTGATGTAAAGTACAATTATAAAGTTGCATCCAGGAACATAAAATGGAAAGAAGAGGAAAAAGAATCCCAGTTAATCTGTATTTCCAAAAGACCTACACTTCTGCCGCCTTCAGCCTGTGGAAGAGGGCGCTGCATAAATCTCGTTACAAAACTATTTCTGATCACAACATCACGTCTACTCAAGAGCTACCAGCTGCTGTTTTACAGCTGCTAGTTATAAGTCTGTGGGACAACACAGGCAGTTTTTGACATTGTTTCGCTACAACAGTGTGCTGGTAGATACACTGCTCTCAGGATAGAAACCTATCCATGCATAATTACAGAAATGTACATGCTTACAAACGGGAGCAAGATCTGACCTGCAGAGATGCAAAACCAGTTTGTAGAAAGAATATTCTCGCCTCTGTGACTGGTCCTCCCTCACCCTTCTCTGCACACAGGAAGAAAAAAGTGTTTTCTGGCCTAGTCACAATGAATTAGTTTAATCCGTCATCTAATAAATAACCATAATGACCTTGTTATCCATATGTGGGTGTTTTAAAGAAGTCAAATGACAGCACCAATAGCATTAATCCCTCTGGTAATTACAGTGATCAAAGAAACAGAGAAAGATTGCAGGTTTCAATAGGGTAAACTTCTGGTTAATTTGTTTACTCCCTGGGATGTGTTGAGGGACTAATTAGCTAAATCATGGTGGTTTTTAAAGGTTTGTGTGTTTCCTAGAAAATAATTAGTTGTTTCATTAAAAAAATAATGAGGCACTAGGTAGATGGCTGTGTAACACTAGAAATGTAAGGACATGGTGATTTCAGGCTCCTGGTTTACTTATTATTTTTCAGGAAAGACAGGCCAGCCAAGCGTGGTGGTGGAATTGCTCTTTATGTGAGAGAGCAACTGCAATGTATAGAGTACTGTCCAGGTGCGGTTGAGGAGCAAGTTGAGAGTCTGTGGGTGAGAATTAAGGGGCAGGCTGGCAGGGGTGACACTGTTGTGGGAGTCTATTACAGGCCACCAGATCAGGGTGAGGATGTTGATGAGGCCTTCTACGGGCAGCTGAGCGTGGCCTCACAGTCACAGGCTCTGGTTGTTATGGGGGATTTTAACTACCCTGATGTTTGCTGGAAGGACTACTCAGCCAGCCAGCCTCAGTCTAGGAGGTTCCTCCAGTGCATTGACGATAACTTTCTGATGCAAATGGTGGAGGAGCCGACTAGGAGAGGTGCGCTGCTGGATCTCGTCCTCGCTAACAAGGAGGGTCTGGTTGAAGCAGTAAAGGTGGAGGGCTGCCTTGGTTGCAGTGACCATGAGATGGTGGAGTTCAGAATCTCCTGTGGTGGGAGCAGAATACCGAGCAGAATTGCAACCCTGGACTTCAGCAGGGCCGACTTTGGCCTTTTCAAACAATTGCTGGAGGAAATCCCGTGGGCAAGGCTGCTTGAAGGTAAAGGGGCCCAAGATAGTTGGTTAACATTCAGGGACTGCTTCTACCAAGCTCAAAATCAGAGCATCCCGATGCGCAGGAAGTCAAGGAGGGGAGCCAGGAGACCTGCGTGGTTAAACAGGGAACTGCTGGGCAAACTCAAGTGGAAGAGGAGAGTTTACAAATCATGGAAGGAGGGGCTGGCCACTTGGGAAGAATATAAGGCTGTTGTTAGAGGATGTAGGGAAGCAACTAGGAAAGCTAAGGCCTCCTTAGAGTTAAACCTGGCGAGAGGGGTCAAGGACAACAGGAAGAGCTTTTCAAATACACGGCAGATAAAACTAACACCAGAGGCAATGTAGGCCCACTGATGAACGGAGTGGGTGCCCTGGTGACAGAAGATACAGAGAAGGCAGAGTTACTGTATGCCTTCTTTGTCTCTGCCTACTCTGCCGGAGGCTGTCCTGAGGAGCCCCGTACCCCTGAGGCCCCAGAGGAAGGCAGGGCAATGGAGGAGTTTGCCTTGGTTGATGAGGACTGGGTTAGGGAGCAGTTAAGCAATCTGGACATCCATAAATCCATGGGTCCAGATGGGATGCACCCGCGGGTGCTGAGGGAGCTGGCTGAAGTCGTTGCTGGACCGCTCTCCATCATCTTTGCCAAGTCTTGGGAAACGGGAGAGGTGCCTGAGGACTGGAGGAAAGCAAATGTCACTCCGGTCTTCAAAAAGGGCAAGAAGGAGGACCCGGGCAACTACAGACCGGTCAGCCTCACCTCCATCCCTGGGAAAGTGATGGAACACCTTATCCTTGGTGCCATCTTAAGACATATCAAGGATAAGAGGGTCATCAGGGACAGTCAACATGGCTTCACCAAGGGGAAGTCGTGTTTGACCAACCTCATAGCCTTTTATGAAGACGTAACAAGGTGGATTGACGATGGCAGAGCAGTGGATGTGGTCTACCTTGACTTCAGCAAAGCATTTGACACCGTCTCCCACAGCATCCTCACGGCAAAACTGAGGAAGTGTGGACTGGACGATCGGGTAGTGAGGTGGACTGCAAACTGGCTGAAAGAGAGAAGCCAGAGAGTCGTGATCAATGGGGCAGAGTCTGGTTGGAGGCCTGTATCTAGTGGAGTGCCTCAAGGGTCAGTTCTGGGACCAATACTGTTCAATATATTCATCAATGACTTGGATGAGGGAACTGAGTGTACTATCAGCAAGTTTGCTGATGACACCAAGCTGGGAGGAGTGGCTGACACGCCAGAGGGCTGTGCTGCCATCCAGCGAGATCTGGACAGGCTAGAGAGTTGGGCGGGGAAAACTTTAATGAAATATAACAAGGGAAAATGTAGAGTCTTGCATCTGGGCAGGAACAACCCCAGGTTCCAGTACAGGTTGGGGAATGACCTGTTAGAGAGCAGTGTAGGGGAAAGGGACCTGGGGGTCCTGGTGGACAGCAGGATGACCATGAGCCAGCACTGTGCCCTTGTGGCCAAGAAGGCCAATGGCATCCTGGGGTGTATTAGAAGGGAGGTGGTTAGTAGGTTGAGAGAGGTTCTCCTTCCCCTCTACTCTGCCCTGGTGAGACCTCATCTGGAATATTGTGTCCAGTTCTGGGCCCCTCAGTTCAAGAAGGACAGGGAACTGCTGGAGAGAGTCCAGCGCAGGGCCACAAAGATGATTAAGGGAGTGGAGCATCTCCCTTATGAGGAAAGGCTGAGGGAGCTGGGTCTCTTTAGCTTGGAGAAGAGGAGACCTAGGGGTCACCTCATCAATGTTTATAAATATATAAAGGGTGGGTGTCACGAGGATGAAGCCAGGCTCTTCTCGGTGACAACCAACAGTAAGACAAGGGGTAAGGGGTTCAAGCTGGAACACAAGAGGTTCCACTTAAATTTGAGAAGAAACTTCTTCTCAGTGAGGGTGACGGAACACTGGAACAGGCTGCCCAGGGAGGTTGTGGATTCTCCTTCTCTGGAGACATTCAAAACCCGCCTGGACGCCTTCCTGTGTAACCTCACCTAGGTGTTCCTGCTCCGGCAGGGGGATTGGACTAGATGATCTTTCGAGGTCCCTTCCAATCCCTAACATTCTGTGATTCTGTGATTCTGTGATTCTGTGATTATTTTTAAATGATACGGCTTCCTGCAGCTACATTCACATGATGATCATGAGCAGCAGAGTGAAGTCTGCAGTGCTGCTCACTTTTCACTAGCTGTCTCCCACTGCAATCTACTCTGTACCTAAAGGGTGTCAATACATCTGGAATTGCATTGGCTTCTGTTCACACTCTACTGCTGGGCTCAAGTATCAGCTTTGCTTTCAGCCAATACCAACATGCAAATCATGTGGTCCTTTCCCACGGCTAATTCTTGAGCCACAGCTGGTGGTACTATCCATGAATAGTTCAGGTGTTCAGGTATTTCTTTGCCACCATCAGTTTTGTTTACCCTGCCATTATGGGATGTAACTCACCATGCCAAAACATCAAGGAATGATTGTTGATTTCTTCCTGATACTGTGTTCTGTACAGAAAAAAATGTGTTTGCTGACAGCCTTGGTGGACTATTCATGATGTCAGGAAGCACGTTCTGCATTACAGTGCCTACAGCAGGGATTTCAAAACTCCATTTGAGGGAGATCAGAACAAAGTGAATGCTAAAAAAAAGGAAAAGGAGGTGGGAAATATCAAGGGTGTCTTGGTCTATGTGAAGACTTTGTTGGGAGCCGGTCCCACAAGGTGAACCATGGGGCATTTCCCAATGAAATGCTATGAAATATCAGTTGGTTTGGCATGTGTTTTGAAGTGATACAGCTGCTACAAATCCTGAAACAGATGTCTGAATCAATTTTTTGAGAATTTGTGCTTGAGGATACCAGCAAATTTCTGTTTAGCATGCAGTAACTTCTGTGGTAAAAAGGGTAGTGGTCTGATTTCACAGCACCAGTTGGCAATGCAAGTGCACACAGGCACACCACTGGTGTTACTGGGTCACGTTGTAGGTTTGCTGTGATGGTACAGGAGGACTTGAGGAGTGGTGAAGACCTAGGAGTCTTCTGGACCTGAACTATTTCTGATTCCCAACAATAGGTCATACTGCAGAAGTACAGCACCTGTGAACAAATTATTTTCATTTTGCTGTTTGCTTTTGCAAAAATGACTTTAAACACTTTAAATCTGTACTGGGGCAAGTGTCCTTTCCCTTTCAAATAAATAGAGCTGTTTACTCCAGTCAGTTTTTAAGACCACACTACAGAACTGTATGTGGTGAAAAATGCCAAATGACACCAAAAATGTTTATGAGGAAAACCGTAGCAAGCATCAAGTGCTCATGGTACACTGAAGTGGCTACTTCGCACCTGTTCCAGACTACTGCTACTTCTCTTCTGTTAAGACTTGTGTTCATTAAAATATAAAAGCAACTGATACTTAGCACTTATAAAAAGCCTGCTCCTAATTTGCTGGCTCTGTAGGGGTCACCTTATGCTGTGCTGCATGATCATTCCTATCTGAATTGTACCTATTAATTATGCTGCCTATCAGGAAAGTGGGAGGTACACAAAGCTGAGTTAGCAGGTTTTATCCACCAAGAACTCCTTATGGCAGGGCGGTATTGACTTCAGGGGGATATTTCCAGATAATCTGCTTCCCTGCATCAACATGGTGAAAGGTTACCGCACTGGATATCGAATAAATCTGTTTCTAAAAAGAGCTAAATAAGCTTTACAGCAGTTAACCAGAAGTAAGGAGCTGTTTCCAAAAGCACACTAGGAGTGCAGCATTGTACACTCTTTAGCAGGATTGTACATATTTTACCGACCTTCTGCTCTACATGCTCACATGTAAAGCAAGAAAGATACTGCTGCAAATAATTTATTCTCAAAACCTGTTCTCTATCATATATGCAAAACTATAGCAGCTGGACAGATGTCCACAAATCCCCCAGGGATGATTCATAGCCCCAGGCAATTGCCCTAATTTTGCAAGCTGAAATCTGGCAACATAGCAGGCTGCTGCTTCTAAAATAATTACTGGAGCTGAAAAGAGGAGATGCACTTACAATCCAAAGCATTCGGACATAGTGACACTTGAAGAGAAAACCCAAACAAACATTTAACATTGATTTAAAAATGCATATGTTTGTTAAGTTATTTATGTGTTGCAGACAAGAAGTTAATGCTTTCAAACACTTGAGCCTTT
This sequence comes from Caloenas nicobarica, assembly GCF_036013445.1. Lineage (NCBI taxonomy): Eukaryota > Metazoa > Chordata > Aves > Columbiformes > Columbidae > Caloenas > Caloenas nicobarica. Next base: position 49,469,833 of record NC_088284.1, read on the forward strand.
TATGTTCCAAATTAAGGCTTTTTAGAAAACATTGAAAGTCCTTTCCTTCCAGGTAAATGATTTAAGCAAACGGCTGGACTCAGACAGTGTGCCATGAACTTTAGTGAAGTAGAACATGAACCTAAGAGATTGCCTATGTAGTTTAAACTACCAGACTAGAGCTTTGACATGTGCTAGGGAACCCATTATAATTCATTTGTTGGTATGAGAAATCAAGGCTTCATAAAAGCCTTTGTTTGTATTGACATGTAAAATAATACTGTATTTAGCCATCATATATGAACCATCCTGCAAGAACTGACAATGTTGGAGGCAATGTGAAAGGTCTGCTGGAATGACACTGCTTTATAAAGGATGGGTATGACATAAATATGAGTAATTTTTTAGGTTTAGAGTAACTATAAGAGTTCTTTTGAGCCAGCACTGTGCCCTTGTGGCCAAGAAGGCCAATGGCATCCTGGGGTGTATTAGAAGGGGGGTGGTTAGTAGGTCGAGAGAGGTTCTCCTTCCCCTCTACTCTGCCCTGGTGAGACCTCATCTGGAATATTGTGTCCAGTTCTGGGCCCCTCAGTTCAAGAAGGACAGGGAACTGCTGGAGAGAGTCCAGCGCGGGGCCACGAAGATGATGAAGGGAGTGGAGCATCTCCCTTATGAGGAAAGGCTGAGGGAGCTGGGTCTCTTTAGCTTGGAGAAGAGGAGACTGAGGGGTGACCTCATTAATGTTTATAAATATGTAAAGGGTGAGTGTCACGAGGATGAACCCAGGCTCTTCTTAGTGACAACCAATGATAGGACAAGGGGCAATGGGTTCAAACTGGAACACAGGAGGTTCCACTTAAATTTGAGAAGAACCTTCTTCACAGTGAGGGTGACGGAACACTGGAACAGGCTGCCCAGGGTGGTTGTGGAGTCTCCTTCTCTGGAGACATTTAAAACCCACCTGGACGCCTTCCCTTGTAACCTCACCTAGGTGTTCCTGCTCTGGCAGGGGAATTGGACTAGATGATCTTTTGAGGTCCCTTCCAATCCCTAACGTTCTGTGATTCTGTGATTCTTGGTTTTTGTTTTATTTTGTTTTGTTTTGTTATAGTGAACTCTACCAACATTCTTTGTGTGATGTGGGAAGGGGAGTTGTTGTTTGTTACATATGTTTATTAATTCATCTTTGGCCAACCTTGGCAGTTCTAGAAAAACAACAGGAGGTGAATGTAGAAACAAGGATGCAGCTCTCCTGCGTGAGGAAGCTAATGACTTGCAGCGGATGAAAGATGCTGCTGTCTACTAGAGGGGAGGGCTCTGCCTGGACCCGGTCTCTTATCCCACTGTGGAAGAAATAATACTTCCCCTGGTTACACCTTCCCAAACGCCTTCTGGAATTTGGCTTTAGAGGCTTTATAGACCTCATGATGCTATGCCGTTTTTCAGTTCCTCTCTCTAGCTCAAGTGATAACCTGTGCTTTCAGCCTAATCTACCATTCACAACATGCTGACCACTGCAGAATAGCAGCTTCATGGAAAAAAAGATGCTTGGAAAGTTCTTGTTACTTGTTTTTGCTTTCCTCATGCTTCTTCACTTAAAAAATAAATATAATTGTGATACTAAATGCAGTGGAGCCTGCTCTCAATTGCCAAAATCCAAGAAAACTACGGTTAGTTCTGAGATGTTCTTGCTTTTCATAGCTTACTTCAGAAGACATAAATACTCCTTCTTGATAGTTATACTTTCCATCAAAGTTCTAATATCATTGACAATAAACTCCATTCATCATTCTGACTTAACCCTGGGTTGCACTCTACCTCTTTCCATGTCAAAAACATACTTTATGTATAGAAGCTTGCCTAAAGAGTCCACTAATTTTATTGCAATGTCCAGACATCCAAACTGTGATATATGGCTTTAAAGGGCATGCAGCCCATGAAAACCACAGTCCAGCCTTTGCTCTTGACTAGAAAAGAAAGAAAAATATTTTTTTTTTAATCCTGTGAAAGTCCTTCCTCCAGCTGGAATTCTGACTTTTGCAAAGGGAAGTTTGGAGTTAGTGTCCTCCCATACTATAGAGAAAACAACATGACATCACTATCATCATGAAATTACTACTAATACCAAAAAAATACTTTCAGAGCTCACTTGTCTGGATATACTTGGTAAATAAGCTGAGCAGGCCAACAATATGAGGTTTTTTTCTCATATGGCTCAGAAAATTAAGCCAGAGATGATGAAAAAAAAGGAGTGATGGGCAACTCCAAACTACAGTTCAGTATTTCAATTACATGAAGTTAAAGAACTAAAAACAAGTAAGAAAGGCTCATCTACTGATGAGCATCTGCCTGCTTTTTACAAGAAGTTATAAGCCTGGAAAAAATAGCACAGTTGTCAAGATTAACATGCAAATACATCAAGTACATTTTGGTGTTGTTTTTTTTTGTTTCTTTGGTTGGTTGGTTGGCTTTTTTGTTGTTGTTGTTTTGTTTTGTTTTTATGTTGAACGCTGCAATTATTCAGGAAGGTAATTGCCTACTGTAATTCCCCTGATGATAATGAACTAAACTCTGTGTCAACAGTTTCAAACCTTGCTTACACATCTCCTGAGAGGAAGCATGCAAGTGACAACCCTGTATGTATGTTAGGTTTGTTTTCATTTTCGGACAAGGCATTAGCAAATATATAAGAGGTAAGTTTCAGGAATGTGATTGGTTTTCATCACTAAAAATTTAAGCTTCAGTAGGGCTACTGTCTTTTCTATTTCATAATCAGAAAGCAGAGTAAGTAGTACAGCAGTACAGAGAATTTACAGATAAGCTCCAGATAATCTTACCCTGTTCTTCTAACTAATCTACTGCAGAACATAGAAACTGAAAATAAAGCGATTACCAATATTCAGAGATCTTCTTGCACAAGAGCCAAACAATCATTCATCTACGTGCATCTGGCACTAGTTTCCCCACTTTCTTTAGAGTCAGAAAATCCAAGTGGAACATATCCAAAGATGAAGCTACATTCATCCCACACAGAGATGGATCTCTCTGCACAACGGCAGCCTGTCTGACTGCTGCTTGGACTATTTGTTACAGCCTACCCAGGAATTTATAAAGAAGTCCCTTGTGTTAAATAGCACTTTTATATATAGGTGAAAGTTGAATTAATTAAAATTCACAGAAAAAATAGTAAAAGAAAAATATGAAATGTAGATTAATACTGAAAGAGAAGGAAAGCAAAACAAATAAAGATGCTCACCCTAGAGCTTCTTCATCCCTTCATTCCACTATCAGAAGGGATTAAGACCCAAAAGCCAGGTAGCCATTTGCATGAGATAATGCTATCCCATAGAAACTCAGAGTAAATTAACAGGCTTGTTCTATTTGCACGACTTACCTAGCAAATAAGAAAATTTCTTGCAGAAAAATGCTGTGTACATTTTTGCTGGTGCAAATCAAGATTCACTGTCAAAAACTGTGGCTCCATGTGCATACAGAAAAAAGCATCTGCAGCAAAAACCTTAGTATCTTGGGAGGCTGGGGGAAGGGAAGGTGTCTTCTGCTTGATCTGTGCTGCCTGTAGCGAAGCAGCAACACGAACAAATGCTGCAGAGGTGTTCTGCATCACTCATAACTCAGGAAGGCAGGAGAATGTAAAATCTATCCTCAAGCGTGGTGTGTCCTGGGGCAGCTGTTGTAGTGTTGTAGATTTACAAAGAAGCATGTATTGATAGTGAGAGATACAATTATGACATAAATAGAAAACATATTAGAAAGTAGAAGTTTCTTGGTTCCAACAGCTATTTGTCAAGCACGTAAAATGCCATTGTGAATGTTTCTTATTTGAAACAACAAAAAGGGATCTGGATTAATTTGCCCTTCTTCAAATAATATGGTGTTTGTATTTTCTATTTAGCTACAGCTGGCTAAATATATTGCAACTTATTACAACAGCCAAGTGAGCTCTTTCCCCAGCGTAAAAATTAACTTAATTAATTTTGATCACTTTTTAAATCATCTGAAGTGATAATTCTAAGTAAAAACATACTTGCCTTTGAAAGTTCAGTCTTAGAAAATTAGAAATTACTGAGATGGTGAAGCTAAAGTTGGTGTTGTTAATAGAAATGTCAACAGTTTTCTGACAGATTTAATAAGTTCCAAAATCATGAAATGGTATTTGTAAATCTGTAGCAATTAACCATAAGTTACCCAGTCTCAGTGTTAAAATGATGCATTCTATTAACCCTAACAGATATAAGAGGCAAAAAGGCCAAGTCTAAATTTTTCACCAGTGTAGAAGTAATGCAACCTCTGAAATTACTTCTAGTCCTTCAGAGTAAACATTTATTTAGCTGACTTTGACTTAGATTTCAATATTAAAGTATGACAACATGTGACAAACAGCAGAGAGCTTAACCTGGTACAATCCTACTCAAGTAAACTAAAAGAGACTAAATGACCTGCCAAAGTCGGAAAGGGAGAAGGCAGACAGGTCAGGAGCAGCACCTTCTCATCCTAAATCACATTCTGGTATCTGCAATAAAAGCAAAGGCAACAACTTTACTCATTTTGTTTTTTTCTCGCTAGTTTGTTTATACTAGCAGTAACTTCCAGTGACTACAATATTAACTTCATTTCCAAAACCGAGGAGAGTATAAGAGTATAAGTTTATTTTATTCAAGTCCTGAAAGTCCAGTGTGAAGCTGAACAATAGCTTTCAGATTAATTTTGTTTGAACTTTCTGCTCTGATGCCTGCAGTCTTCCAGTGAAAACACTCAGAGAGAAAAAAAAAAAAGAGAGAAAAAACACTTAGTAAAATATTAATATTTCATATAAGAAAGAGAAATTAAGGATAATCATCTTACAAAGAGGTAGCACTCGGGGCTATGCTGTAAAATAGTCTTTTAAACATCAGCCATGAGATTTTGTTTACAACAGGCTTCCTCCCTAGTGCCTCACAATCTGTTTAAAATAGTATAAAAGCTGAAGTTCTTTTGGGAAGTGGATAATTCATGGAATAGATTAACGCTCTCCTAAAAGGATGGAAATTCCTTTAAATAACAAAGATATGCTTTTGTTAAAAATAGAACTATGTTTTTAAGAGGATCTCTCCAAGGGCCAGACACATTTTTTGAATATTTTTCCAGTAGTGAGGTGGGGGAGAGCTGATAATGTATGAGCAAGAATATGGCAAATACGTTTATGACTGCTTTAGAAGACACTATGGATATTTTCCATACCTGACTGCTCTTATCTAGTTTGTTCACGGCAGGCAATTTCTTTGCTGCTTTTCCATGGACAAAGATTTCTAACCAGAAAGTGATCATTATTAGGGCAAACATGGTGAAAGCAGAAAACACAGTAAATAGTTGTTGATGAATTTGCAGTTGCTTCCTTTGAGTGGAAAAAACCTTCAAGCAAGGAAACCCCTAACTTTCAAGGTATTAGGTCGAGAAGCCTTTTTGGAGCTGGTCCTGATCATGTCACAGCCTTTGTTTTGAGACTCAGTTCTCCCATTTCACATGGATTCACACAGTGTAAATGAAGAGCAGAAAAAAGATATTAGCAATGACACTATAGTGTACCCATTTCTTGCTCACTTGACCTAATTCCAAACACTGGAGAATTAGAAGGGATCAGCTACATTTGCAAGGCTGACCATGATGCTGCTGTAGGGCTGAGGAAGGTGCCCTCTTCTTGGATCCTGCCTTATAACTGGCTTGGAAAATCAGATGAAATCCAGGACCACAGCTTGTCAAACAGAAGAAAAAGCAGTTGACACCCTGAATATCACAGGGTCTACAGGCCATGAAAGAAAGAATAAAAGCTTCTTACATGAATAGAAGAGTTTGACTAAATCAAGAGTAAAAGAAGAATGCCCTGTGTGTGCATATGTCCTGGTCTTTCACCATGAGGTCCTAAGAAACCATTTCTACAGAATTTCCTGACTTCTCTTGTCCAGGGTCCCAGGCTATTATTCTGATGCTTTCTGGAAGATGAGTGCAGACTACCAGAATTTTGGAAGAGCCTTCATCTCCATTATTACTCTATAAATTCGAGTGTAGCACTTAAATGCAGAAGTTAATTTCTCAGTGCTCCAATTACTGGCACATCCAGGCCTCTTGGCCTAGAACCTAATCAATCCATCCTACCTGTGCGTTCTTCTTTTTTCCTTTTTTTTTTTTTTTTTAATTTTAATCCTAAAGAAATGAGAAAGGGGAAAAAAAAAGAAAAAAGAAAAAAAAATACCTGAAGACACAGGTGAAAGTTGAAGTTTTCAGAATGAAAATCACTGATTTTGTACTTCTTGCTTCTCCTGTTTCCCAGGACAAAATCTGTCCTCACATTCCTGCTGCCTTTATTTGCCAATGAGATGGGGACTGCAGAGCAATGCTGAAAATTATAATGAAGAACAACTTCAAACAAATCCTTTCAGAAAACTATAACAGAAATCTTTCCTCTGGTAGTTAAAAGTAATTGTTCCAAGGGTTAGATTTTGCCACGTACATTATGTTTGGTATTCTATGAACAGAATTACTAAGTTCTCCCTTATAAATTAATTAAAGCTGTGAAATGAATAAGAAATCACTTATTGTGAGGAAGTGGGGCAGCACCTAGTCCTATATTTGTCATGGTAATCTCATGCTTTTGGATACTTGATAAACCATACAGCAACAGGAGAGGTTTGTTTGTTTGTTTCTGAAAAACTATCATTATTATAGTACAGATAAGGTTTTTTTCAGGCTATTTCGTTTAGTGCTGTGATTCTTTGAATGCTGATCACAACAGACTGAGCACGTTTTACAGACACATAGGTCAAGGAAGAACATATGTCTCATATAAGAACACTAGGCATCCTATTTGAACAAAAAAATTTCCTTATGGAACGGAACTGGAGCTCAGTAATCATCATTTAACGTCTGACATATCTTTTCAGCATGATTCACTGCCGTGAGGACAGAGTCAGGACCAGGGGCCACCATTCTCCCAGAAGTGGGGGAAAAAATCCATCAGTCTGAAGAGAGATAATGGGATGCTGTCCTTCCACACCGCTCTGCAGCCTTTCCTCCCCTCAGAGGCAGGGCTGTCCTGGCTCTGGTGGGACGTCTGCACAGCAGGAATCAAATCACAGAATGTTAGGGATTGCAAGGAACCTCAAAAGATCATCTAGTCCAATCCCCCTGCCAGAGCAGGAACACCCAGATGAGGTTACACAGGAAGGCGTCCAGGTGGGTTTTGAATGTCTCCAGAGAAGGAGAATCCACAACCTCCCTGGGCAGCCTGTTCCAGTGTTCTGTCACCCTCACTGAGAAGAAGTTTCTTCTCAAATTTAAGTGGAACCTCTTGTGTTCCAGCTTGAACCCATTACCCCTTGTCTTATCATTGGTTGTCACCGAGAAGAGCCTGGCTCCATCCTCGTGACACCCACCCTTTACATATTTATAAACATTGATGAGGTCACCCCTCAGTCTCCTCTTCTCCAAGCTAAAGAGACCCAGCTCCCTCAGCCTTTCCTCATAAGGGAGATGCTCCACTCCCTTCATCATCTTTGTTGCCCTGCGCTGGACTCTCTCCAGCAGTTCCCTGTCCTTCTGGAACTGAGGGGCCCAGAACTGGACACAATATTCCAGATGAGGTCCACCCTGCTCTCTGCACCAGTATTTGCTAATGGGAAAATCCATTCCAAGCTACAAGAATACATTAAGGAAAAAAACAGTTCTAGTAGCACCTACAAGAGTCTGTCCATGCAACCTGGCCCTTTACCAGAGCTCACTTCTGCCACAGTATCTCCTGAGTGGTTTCTGTACAAAGGAGTTTCTATGGTACAAAATGGTCTGCAACTCTTCCCTCACCAAGCACCTTCCCTCACTTATTTATACATCGATTTTTTAGCGCTTCACCAATCCCTTTCCCATGTTGGGGTTTGTTTTTATAGAAAAGGGATTTCGTTTGGCTCGTTTTATTTTAGTGTTTTCTGGCTGAAAGACCATTTCTGGACATAGGTCAGAGTTAAGCAAAGTACTGCTAAAACCCATGGAAGGTGAAGATACTCTACACCCTTAGTCAACTCCCCTGTCCTGCCAGCCAAAGTATGTTAGACTGCTTTCCTCTGGAGGGAAAGCACGTGGCAATAAAGAGAAAAGAGTTCCTGACTATGGAGGAAATAAAAAACTGGCAGTGGAAATCTGAAGGCCAGGAGCTACTAGTGACAGCTTCACCCTGGGACAATGCAAGCATCATGCAAACCATAATATTGGACTGGCAAGCTCCTTCATGAGCGCTGTTTTGTTCCACATACCCTGTGTATCAAAATAAGTGGGGAAAAGATATACATATTTACAGGTCAGCATGTTACTAACACTGTGGTTTCTGGAGCAACTCTCACTGTCTGAGCGTTCATGAGGAAGTTTACTACAGATATACTTTGAAATTCTAAGTTTTATTACTTTAAAATACTTCTATTATAATAAAACATTTTTTTCTGTATCATTCAACAGATTATAGTTACACTAATGAGCTGTGAAGCTGTTGAACTCTTGACAGAACTTTGTAAATACAGGAATTAGTTTTCCAGAAGAGAAAAATATTTGAACATGTGGCTAATCAGAAACATTGAATGTTAAACTAACCTCTCTAACTTCAATACAAGGACAAGTAGGCCACAGTGAACACTTTGGATGACTCCTCCTGAAGTTTACTGTATATATTCATGATACTAAAACCCAAAGCATTTAAACACAAAAGAAATGGAAACACAAGGAAATAAAATTTAATGAACAACTTCACTGTGGTTTTTTATCATTGTGCAAATTTATTCACGTACTCTGACATGAAGGGTATAAATGTACCCTATTCATTGTAAATTCCCCCTTGAAATCACTGGCTGGCCTATATCTCTCTTTGATCTAAATTAAGACAGCTCTGAGAAAGTCCAGTTTAGTTTGCCAGGGTGAGGAGGAGACAAGGCAGCAGGAGACTGCTGTCTTCACAGAAACACACAGCAAATAGGCTTCTTCTTCCCTCCTCTTGCTCGTGTCCTCCCCTTCTCCCACAATGGTAAGGCCACCCAGACTTCTGCCTCATCACCAGGAAATACCAACTGCAGTTTACGGATTAGGCTACCAAGATGTCACAGTGATGCTCCTAGATGCAGGTTGCAGAAGAATAAGTATGGATATGGAGATGACTTGCTGCAAATTATGGCCTTGTCTTGCAAGGGTTGCAGCAGAAATGCCTGAAGACACTGTGGTATTGTATATGTGGTTCTTTTGCATAAATGGTGGGGTTTCATTTCTTTGCAGACATGCCTGAGGACAGGACAGGTCTCACATCCTACCAGGTTTCTCATGTGCCTAAGGTTCATTGGGTCCACATGGGGGGCACAAGGAACCAGGTCTCTTTTACATAAGCCCCCCTAGATCCAGTATTGTTCCTGGACTGAGTTGTGACCCCTTTCCAAGGCAGAATATAGGGAAGTGCACTGCAGGAAAGCTCCTCGTCCAGCTGGGTTGAGAGATATTGAAGCAGAGGAGAGAGGGTGCAACGAGGCAGAGCCACAGCTGCCTCTGCAAAACCCAGATCGGGGCTGCTGCAGCTGAGCAGGTGGTCACCCTTCAAGAGCAGATTCAGAGGGAGGGGCCCCCGCTTCTGGTGTGTTGCTTCACCACCGAGCTAAGCAGTTTGCACCTCTGTGTGCACTCTCAGCCTCCTGCAGCTGAGTTCCCAGCCTTGCCTGCAGGAGCACTTGGGCCAGCTTTGAAAGGAACTGGTAAAGCCTGTGAGCAGTTGTGGCTGCCCAAGACAAGGGTCAGCTGATGCAAGCAAGGGAAAGACAGCAGCGGGATCAGGGCTGCAGGTCCTGTAGGTACCACTGAAAGAATCACACACGCTGGGAGGGGTCGAATTTCTCTCTCAGCATGAAGCAAAGTAATCGTGTATCTGCTCTGATTTATGACAAGACACTTGCATTCCTACACATTCCTCTTGATAGCTGGAAACAAACAGCACCATGATGCACGTTAGTGAGTACAAGAGTCATTACCCTCTGCCTTCATCAAGCAGTAAAATACTCACACATGTTACATTCTAATTTACAGAAGTGATCCGGATTATTTTTAACAGCTGTAGCACAGGCATTCTACATTAAAACAACAACAGAAAACAGGCGCTACACTTACCTAAAAGTGATTTCTAAATGACACATATTATTTGGCTTATGTATTATTATTGTTATTCATAATTAATGGAAATGTAGCATTTTTCGCTAATGGAAGACAACCACTGCAAAAAGGACTTTGATTGCATTATATTTATTACTCAGGAACCAAAAATGCACTTAACCTGTAATTAAGGTTACACAATAAAAGCTTTGTAAATATTGCAGTTGGAAAGTGTCTTGTCAACACCACATACTACCATTAAGCAAAATATTTGCTCTAAGGAGTGCCTCCTTGAAATGACAAAATTCCTTTTCCAAAGGAAAAAAAAAAAAAAGAAAAGGAAAAAAAAAAAAGAAAAAGAGAAAAACCCCCCTTAAATACAGCACTTCCTTGTTTCACAGGTATTGGGCAAACATTGGATTGTGCAGTAATAAAAAAATAATCTGTGGTGTTCTGAACGTTTTCTCACTATTGGGGATATGATGAATGGAACCAAATGTGGAAAAAAATAACCTGATGGGCAGAAACTGTTTGCAAAATAAAAATCCAAACAGCTCAAGTAATATAAGGCAGGACAAAAGATGCTACAGCAGGAATTTGGGCAAATTTGTCCATAAATTTCTCAGTGTTTCCTGCCATAGTACTGCTTTCAGCTAAACTATTTTTTTTTCTCCTTAAATGCAGCCTTTCCTTTTAGTACAGCACATATCACACAGCAGATTTAGTTGCTTGCTGAAAAAGCAACAACAAAACCCGCATATTACCTCCATTCCAGGCACCTTTGCCAGGTATCAGAATGTCTCCTGCTCTCCAGCCTATACATTTATTGAAAAATAATAGCAGGTAAATATTCTCCCTCTTCTGACCTTCTTTGCAAAGCTCTACCTATGTAGAAATGTTATGATTTTTTTTTGAAGTTTTTTTGACATTAAAATTTTAAAACCTCTTCATTCTAAAAAAGTTGGCCTTGAAATACCCCAACTAAATGCGAACTGGCTTCAGCTGAGGTACCACAAGCTCTTCCTTTCCTCAGTAATCTGGCTGCCACATCATGTTTTCGTTGCTATTTTCCTTTTGCCTCAATAGAGAGGTGTTCTTCATTGAGTAAAAATACAGAATAAACAGGTGATATTTTAATACATTTATCTGCTATGCATTAAACAAAAAATTTTGACTAGTCACTGTCACAGCTGTCAGAATTGACTACAAGAAGCCAGCCTCTCAGATTGCCTTCAGTGGGGCTGCTACCTACACACTGTTAGCAATCCTGCAGCACGATGATACAACATTCGAACTCTTCAGAGACTAGCCACAGATCGTATAATGCTAACAGTTACTCTTTCTCCAGTTTAATCTAAGTATTTGCCTAATATTTTTCTTTCAAAGTCCCCAGTGGGTGTTAGGGCTTCATTGTGCTGCACAGAAAAGTAGGACCTGCTCGAAAGAGCTTATATTTCTACAAGGAAGAGCACTGAAATGTCGTAAAGGGACATGTAGATGGAAGATCCAGAGCTTTACAGCGTATCAGAAAATGGATGTCAGAATGTAGGCTTTTTCACTCACCATTTTCTGTTCAGTCTGTAGATCAGGCCATGTCTCTGGATTGAATGACATAGCCAATGTAGATAAAGTTCTCCGCAAGAAGGAAAAAAAAAAAAAGAAAACAACTGAAATAATCTATCCCCTCTATATTATAAAAATAATAGAATTCAAGCTGATGATACTGTAAGTATCATACTCTGAGTTTTAATGTTTTAATAATTATGGAAAATAGGAGGCCTGTTTCACCCATAAAGCTGCAGGGAATTTAAAATTTGCATTTCACTCCATTTGAAAAAATTACCTGAATAATATTAATTTAAAAAGCAGACTGCAAATGATCATCATTAAATGTTCTCTGAAGTGAACAGAAACCTGGATAACTTAACAGATGCAATTGCACTTCATACTAATTAACCAAGAATTTTGGTAAAAATTAATTAGCATCCTGTTGGGCACATAAGGTTAGATAAAGCATGGCTATAAAAACCGATTTTGATGATAATGAACAGAGAGGAATCTCAATGCACTGCACTGTCATTAGTGGTCTCTCCCTGAAAACAAGCTAGATTATCCTAGATTCATAAAATTTACAGTGTAATACACTTTCGTCCTTTTTGCAACAACTAAAATAATAATTAAAAATATAGATGGCGACTATTCGTACTTACTTCTAATCTGTAGTTTAATTATTGAGTTCTTTCACTTCACATTTTATGCCAAGACTTCTTTTGGGGATGAGCAGCCACTTCACTATGGTAGGTCCAGTAAGATAAGTTAGAGAGCAGGACAAGTGATCAGGTAAAAGTGCTGAATGCAAAGACCTTCAGTTTTGACTTTGTCATCATCTGTTCTCATCTCTTGATCTTCAGTGCCCTTCAGGTTTCACCTGGTTACTATAAGACTGTCATAAAGATGAATCTCATAAAATCCATCATTTCAGGCTATCAGCCTGCCGTTCTAAGCAGCACAAAAGCAGCCTTTTGACATGCCCCTGAGGGTCATTTCGCATACATTATCTGGAAGAGTCCATTTGCTAGGATGAAAACATACTGTTTAAAACTTCAAACATAGCTTTGCAATTAATATTAATAAGAAATTCTGCCAAACAGTAATGGATATTTTAAAGCTGATTCTGCACAAAAGTTATGGTTATGTCTAACTTTCCCTGTGAGACTGCTTGAAAGTGTTTGAGAGGATTGTGGTATGAAAACATAGGAATACTATAAGGAACACACAAATTTAGATGTGGTGATTAGTATGTTAAAGAGATACTGTGGCACAGCATGAAAGGTTTTCAACAATGCTATCTGCACAGAAAGATTAGGCTCTTAAAGTTCATATTGGAAAATTTAGATTGTACTCCATTATGTTATATAATGTATGATAACAGGATTCCGGTATTACCACTCCACTAATCCTGTCACCTTGGATTCTCATTTCTGGATTTATAATCTATTTATTAGAGCATAATCAAATCCATTTCTTTTGAGAAGCTGTCTTCCTGCAGAAGGAATACTTATTATATTTGGGAGCATGACATTTTATTACAGAAATGCTCATTGCATCTTCACACATTCTGTGAATCAGAATGCTCTGATTTACTCTACAAAAATTAAACAAGATACATTGCTCAGATCCTTTCAGGTTTTGTGATGCTTAAGCTCCTCTGTCCTGAGATTAATTTTAACAATAGGACCGCACTTTGCAACTCTGGTAGGCGATGGAGAGAAAATCACAGCAGATGGGTTCTTGCCAGGTGGCATCATTGTCTCTATGGTCCATATGTCAAATGTGACAAACTTGAAGGTGAGTACAGGTCACACACGAGGCCTCCACAGGCTGTCTTCAGTGTCCCAGTGGCTTTTGTTAAGTTCTTCTCTCCAGACTGGAGAAGACATGATATTTTATGGATACACACTTACGGTATGCTAGATGGAGGAATAATTCTGATTTTGCCATTGCTAGGCTGGGGAGATGGTAAGACTTCAGAAAGGCTATGTCCAGTAAGCCCAGCGCTGCAAACTGTCTGTTGAGGAGCCTCTGTCCCTACTGCCTCTACAAGAAACCTAACTCACCTTCAGCTAAAGTTATTAATTGTTAACATCTCCCTTAAACACATCGGTAGGTTCTATTATAAGCTACAAAAATAATACTCAGAATTCTTCAAAATAGAAGAGGTGGTTTGGGCATTGTTCTGTTTTCAGATTGTTGCTATTTTAGTAGACAGTTTTATTTTATTTCAGGAGACGATTTTACAAGTAATAGCAGTGGTAAATCCTACCATGGGCCAGCCTACACATACTTTGAAACTGTGGAGTTAATTCCTCTTCTATATAGTGCCACACAAGTTCTATAAATAAATGGTGTGAAAGTGTAAGATTATACAATGAAACTAGATGTAAATATTTGCATTTAAGGCACTAAATTTCCTTAAAGTACAGGCCATTACAGCTTCACCAACTCCAGAAAGTAGTGCGAAGTCATGTGTGGAGGGATTCTATAATCAGTGGTGTATAAAAAGAATCATTGAGCTAGTTTCCCAAATTATATTTTACCACGCTTGCAAGTCAAAAGTTTTCTCGCTAACTGGATAAAGGAAAATATAGTAGACTACAATGCATGTGCAATGTGGGATGAGACATTCTAAAAATCTCAAGGCCCATGTAAATTCTGCCTATATGAAGGACCCCTAGTATCATACTTTTTAATCACAAATCAGAAATCTTCCAGTTAAGTCTTGACTAAGTTCAACAAAGCTCAGAGAGAATCTCACACTTTTCTGGACAAAGTCTGCCCTATTATAGCCTGGTTTCTCTAAGATCTTTAATGATTTGTAAAAGTCTTCTACTAAATTAGCTATCTTTTGTTAATACCAGGGGTTTTTTGGTGGAATTGCATTAAGTCTACTTCTTCAGCAAGTCCTCCACTAGCGTGAATGAATGCCCATGATTATGTAGGATGTATGGTTAGAACCAGATTAAATAAAGTTGGATTTAACATCAATCCAGAATTGAAAGTCACAGCAAAAAGGCAGTTACCATATGTGAGGTGCATGCTGATAAACATGTCAACCACCTTTTGCTTAAGTACATTAACATGGAAGTAGCTCTTGTTCTAAAGAAATATCTGCCATGAAAATTTTCCAGTTACATTATAACCCAATGATTTAGGTCTTGGAAAGTGGTGTTAACTTAAAAGGCAACTTAGTAAAATATTTGTCATTTTTGTTACAGTTTTACAGTTTGGGAGTGTATTTTTAATGTTTTTTTTGAGAAACAAACAAAATACATTCTGCTGCAGGTTTTTAACAGAGAAACATTTCTGAAAATATGACTTGATGTTTTGGTATTGCAAAAAAAAAAAAAAAAATTAAGCCCCATGTCAGACAGAATCTGCTCTTCAACATATCTAGAGCCCTTCTTTCCTGTGCCATCAAACATTAATCGCATTGTGGTACACCGTATATAATTAAATTAGATTAATACCTGAATTTATTTTTGAGTATCAAAACAGGAACTTCAGAGATACTGAGGCAATGTTCAGATATCTAAAGTCTATCCTGATGCCTGGCTGGGTGCCTGCATTGAAAGAAGCTATCATGAGAGAGAAGACAGGTCATATTGCCACATACAGGCACCTATTCTTGGAAGTGGCTGAGAGAATGTACTTAACAAAAATATTCTCTGCTCTCTGTGTACATAGTGTTTGCATCAATGTTCCATACACCAAGAAATACAAAGCAGTGCTTTTGAGGCAGTAACATAGAGGTATGCTTTTTTCACTCAGCTTTTTATACCACCCTCATTAATCTGGTGGCTGTGTGTCTGAGCAGTAAATGTAGTCCTTTTGCTCAAAACAGAGGAAAAATTCACAGTATTCCTCACTGAAACATCAGTCTTAACTCTTAACCTCAGTTCAGTTTATAGCAGTAAAAAACGATTAATTCTGTAATGCACAATGAGAAATTATCCACATGAGATTGCTGGTTTCAAACACTGAGGCAGTCTTGATTAGAAATAATAGCTATTAATTCTTTGATCACAGCAACTAGTAAAAGCAAAACTGGCACTAGTTACTTCACTTTATTATACATGCAATGATTTTCCAAGGTGACTATAAAAGAAAAGTACTGAAGATACTTGACAATTCAACAAGGTGTCATTTGGCATTTTTATAGGCAATACTTGATGGGACTATATATATATCTTTGCTTTAAACTCACTCACTGCCTCGGTAAGTACAAACTCAGTTGCTCTATTATAATCACCAGGGTGTTGGAAACACACGTTCTGGACTGCCTGTCTCTTAAGTCTCTCAAGGACATGAAAAGATGCTTGCTCACCATCTTAATGCTGCATGGGTAGATAGATTGCAAATGTTATATGTTGTTTTCACACTTTTAAAAGAGCAAACTCAAAATGCAAGGTCACTCATTCAGTTAAGTGCCTATATTAAAAAACAAAACAAAACAAAACAACCCCCCCCCAAAAAAAGCCAAAACCACCAACAACAGACAAACAAACTGTAAAAAAGCCTACATATTGAAAAGTTTAATAACAGTGAATACACACAATTACTAGGACAAAACTGCTTGCACAATATATGGCCATTCTTTACTGTCTCAATAATACAGAACAATAATGATATCCAACCTAACTAGCCTATGAGCTGGTTTTACTGTTGATTTTCAGGCTTGAGGCAGTGAAAATTTACCAGAGTTAGTGGTAAAACTAGATGTATTATAAAGGTGCGGGGTTTTTTTCTGGTGACAGTTCTGCAAAAAAAGCCTATGAGGACAGTGATTTCAGTACGTCTATCTATACAAGGGCAGCCTGGAGAAGTGAAGTCTCCTGTAGAGACTCGTTTGTCCAGGTCCTGTTTTGCTCTAAAGCAAGCTGCTTCTGCATGAAGTTTATGGGCAAATAATTGAAAGTAACTAAGCTACCACAGCTTCATTACATGCCGCTGGCCAACTGAGCCAAAATAGCTCACCATATCTACATCTCTATCTATCTACAAGTAAGAAATAGAGTATGTTTGCTCACACCATCATTTTCGTCATTAGTTTAATCCATCATCAGTGCCTAGCAGGATCATTTCACAGTCACAGTCATGGCTTTTTTGTAAGTGATAATCTGGGTTCAAAAGCTCATAGAATGAATTCCTGATTTAAAACCAAAGGAGCATCTGTATCCATTTAATTTCATATACTGGTTCCTAATAATTGTGTGTGGGTTATGGATATCTTGGGGTAGTATGTTTTTCCCCATTCTCACAGGTGCTAAAAAAACTCGACTGTGCATTCAACAACACCATCTGTCAAGAGAAGACACATTATGAGATGTAATGAATATATAAAAAACACTTAGAAAAGAAGAATACACTAATGTAAAAATTCGAAGAAGAGTCTATAAAAATAAATCATATTTTATTTACAATGTGTGAAATGAATATATCTGCTGGAGAATGTGTTCTTTAGTTTAAAAACTAGTTTCACTTTTCAGTCATCTGCTTTATTTCAAACCACATAAGTTAAAATCAGTATCCACTTAATATTGATAACAACTACAACAATGTAACATTATTATTATTACTGTTGTTGTTGTTATTATTATTATTATTATTACTATTACTATTACTATTATTATTAATTACATATAAGAAACCAATAAGCTTTCAGAAATACAGCAGAGTATTGCACAGTTCTACCAAGAGAATAAAAGCAATGTTTTTGCAGAACTGGATAAAGATTTATAAGCCCCAGAACGTGTTTGTCTTCCTTTGTCCAAGTGTATCATTGGCTTAATGTGAGTTATTAACTCTCCTTGCGAATGTTTTTTAATGACTAGAGATCCGCAGGACTCAGTCCTGTACCATGAAAATTCATAACTGATGATAGATATTGGAATTTGCAGTAATGTTTTTGAGATATGAGTCAGTGACTCACTAGATCGTACTTAACCTCACAAAGTTACTAGTCTTTTGTTGTTTTAATGAGAGAACATCTCAGGCAGGGTTCAGTTCTCTGTTGTATAAAAAGGTTATATATCCCAGATTTTGCTAAGAGGCTTACTGCCATGGAGGGGAAGGATGAATGCATGGTGCCACACTCTTCATGAACTGCAGTGCAACTGTCCTGATTTCAGGAAGGCTGATCCTAGCCACACCAGTCAAGCCACCATGCAGGCAAAGGCTCAGCTGCAGAAGGAACCAGCTACAATTCCTTGTTATTGCTTTTCAAATGTTCTACTAACAGACTAAAGACAATTAGAAATTCTCAAGAAACTGGATATTTGCTCAAAAGAAGCTATCAGAGTAGCTGAGGCAATAGCTCTACTCCCCTGCCCCCCCTGCCCCCCCAGTATAGTGGGTACATGGTAAATGCAAATGAGAAGTCATTCACACAGAGTTACTAACCAGTGAAGACTACTCAGTCATGTTTTCTGGAGAGATTAGTTCTCAGGTATTAAAATGCTATTAAAAATTAGTTTTTGCGTAAATGTGTAGGATGATCTTGGTCAACTCTTCTGCAAGCTGAAAATAATTGACATACACAACAGAACAGCATTGTCACCTTTGCTGGCACATTGTAGTCAATATCAGGAGGTACTGTATATTAATTTAGAGTTGAATTCAGCCACATGCATTTGAACAGGTTCACTATATTTAATTAGTTTGCTGAATCAGAGTGTGATAAATTAGTTTTTGAAAAGATTAATTATCTCCTTAAATTATTTTTCTGTGACATAAGGGCAATTAAGAAAATAAAAGAAAGTATTACACATAGATTGCTCATCTTCATGTGACAATCCAGTATAAAAAAATCAAGTCGCTAATGTGTCTGAGAAGCATCATTGTTATTTCCATATGCATTTAAGCAAACTATTTTCAAAATGACAGTTTTAAAATTGAAATTACTAATGAACCATATCTTTTAATAATTCATAACTTGCACGTTTTTAACTTCCATTCTTGGTGTAAGCCAAATTAAAAGTGTAATACATTTCTAGTTTTAAGACTTTTTAATTAAAATGTTAATAATAATTTCTGTAGCTTTTTATAACTATAAAAATGCAAAGAAAGCAGCAGAAACATAAGCACAATCCCGTGTTTGACATTTATTTGAAATATAAGTTGCCAGGATACAAAGCAGTATTAAAATTACTGCCTAATCATATAGCAGTAAAAAAAAACTTTTCAAAAATAGTGTTCTGTATTTCTCCAAAGCATTCATCAAATAGAATAAAAACAAACATCTCTTGCTGATCTTCCCTGTCTTCCATGCTATTTGTTGATTTCAGTCCATAGGAGAAATCTAAAGCAAAACAAAATTCTTCTTTGCTGCTCTCCTGTGCTACAACAGATGTAATCACACAACTTTTCTCCTTTGCTCTTTACCAGATCAATGTACCAACAGTAATTGCTTAGGAATTTGTGAGTAGACACCATAAAAAGCAGATAGCATCTCTTGCAGGAGTAATAATAGGTGCCAAACCAAAAGAATGCATTTGAGACACATGAACCTCACACTTACTGTTGCCTTTGGCTCCTAGACCTAAACAACAGCAAGACTAGCTTTCTCTATGTTTGTTTTTCAATAAATCAAACCCCATGAGTGCATTGGAACCATCTCACACCTGGTTCTTGTTCAGATTCAGCCCTTGGTACCAAAAGCACAGCCGGAAATGTTCCAAGGAGCCCCAGGACAATTTAGAGGGAGTCAGAGACGCCAACGTGCCATGAGCTGCTGCCAAACTGCCGGGCAGTGGGCACCCACCATGGAGCCACCGCTGCCACCGCGCAGTGCCCAGATGAGACCAGTTCAGCAGTCCCAGAGCCTGGCACAGACAGCTGCTGCTCATGGGTGCATATGCAAAAAAGCTCTCTAAAACCAGCCACGTCCCGTGGTGCAAAGCACAGCCTTTGCCCCAGTATATTATCTCGTTTTCTCCTTTCTGGAAGCAAGAAGAAAAATCTGAAAATGGGAACAGCAGTATAGACCTAGCTGTCACACAGCACTTGTGGTTGGGAACATGGATTTGTGGTTGAGAGCACTTTGAGGTGTACGGCAGTGCCAGTATCAAAGGCTCATATCAATTGAGAACACAGTTCTCAAACATGCTGACAGTAGTGGTGGCTCTTGATAATTTATAGTTTTTTACCAAAACTTTCAAAGTCTAGAGATCATATAGGGTGTCTGATGCAGAGTGGGAGTGCATGTGATCCAGGGCATGAAGCACTAAGCTTTTCCCTCTTTTCGTCACAAAGTCCCCAATGCTAACCTGGGCTCCAGCACCCAGTTTCTGCGGAAAGTTGATGAGACCAATAGAGAAGGCACTTCTCACTTTGGTCACAATCCAAAGATCATCAAATATGTGAGAAAAATTCCACCAGCTTCAAAGATTATTGGATCACCCCCTTACACTGACTTTTAAAACACTACTGTAAGACCATTAACTTCAGCTGGACAAAGTGAACACATGAGGAAAAGCAAGCATAAATTCTCTACATTCTTTCAAAACTGGAAGAGAAACTTCTGGGTGCACATCCAAAACACCAATAAAGATGTTAGAAAAATGTAAAAGTGATTCTGTCTGTGAAATTCTGAGCTGAGCTTAAGTTTTATGAGTTTTTATAGGAGGAAAGGAAAAAAAAGCATCATTTTTCTGTTGTTGTTGTTTTTTGTTTGGTTTTGCGTTTTTCGTTTGTTTGGTTTCAATTCACTAATAAACTGACCATTTTGTAGTTGTGTACATCTGTTCTGATCAGACTCCAGAAGTTAAGAATCTGCACCCATTTTACCTGTTATCTTTGAGAGGCTTACATCTGAATCCCAGAATGTCAAATGCACTACAAAAAGGCAGGAGGTGCCTGCAGGGCTCAGGAAGTTTTTCTAGAGCGCACTTTTCGAGATAATTGATGTTATTCTGCTTGTAAAGCAAAATAGAATCACACCCCCAGATGTGTCTTATTAGAGCTGTAGGTGGTAAAAACATGTCCTCCTACTAATCCAGTGGGCAGCATGGCAACGTGTTAAAAAAAGACTGCAGTCTTTAAAACAATATTAATTCCTCCTGTACTGCAGGAAAGTAAGTGGTAGTTTCTAGTCAGTAATCTCCATTCCTTAAAACCAGTTGCTTGAATCCAATATCTCTTCCAAAGCCTGCCACAGCTCTTCTATCCATTACAGCTCCTCAGTCATCCACCCACCTCTTCCTTCCCCAAAATAATTCATGTTAAAAAAAAAAATCATGCTATTCTAAAAGAGTAGCTCTATTTAGCATAGGCATCTGTTTAACTATTTTTGACTTCCCTAGGACTGAGCAGTATTCAAAGACAGCTTTTGCAAAACTGCAAATAAAAATTATAAAGAAAATGCAAGGCTACCCCCACTTCATACTCCAAGTTATACAGAGCTATGGCTGTTATAGAGGACTGAAATCACAACCATATTAGTCCCTCTCTGGCTCACAAAGGCTCTGTATGCTTGTTATCAATGAAACAGTAAAATTATCATTTAGAGATGAACCTCTAGTCCTTTCCAGAGCTTAGTCATCTGAATCAGGCTTTTACAAAGGCATCTCCATCCACTGCACATCAATCACTTAGGATTAACAAAATAAATGAAAGGTGTGGGCAAGTGTAATTTTTTCTTTTTTTTAGATGTTAGAAAATAAATCTTTTGAAAGACAGAATGAAGCTTAGGCCTTTGAAAAACACAACTGCTGGTGATAGTACATGCCTCTTTCCCAACAAAATAATTGTGAAAGCAATCATCTAGAAGATAGAAATTGTTCTTACCCTCCTTATTTTGAGGGGATTTACATCTACATCGCCCCCTCTCTACACCACTGTGATGTCCAGGTTTTGGGGTAGTCAGAATCCACAGGAATGCCCATTCCTTCTTACTGAAGCTGAGGCACCGCATGAGACAGAAGCTAAAGTTCATGAGGCCGAAGGAAAAATTAATAATAATGAATGATACTGAAATCTGTTATTTGGGGCACTCAGCCGGGAATAAAAAGTCCTCAGTTTTGAATCCTGCTTTCAGGTCTATGTATTATTTACAATAAATAAACAGACTATATTTAATTAATTCTATGTAAAACAACAATGAGAAAAACAAAACAACAACAACAACAAACCCCACCCCTTTAATTGCTAACTTAGCTCTTCTGCTAGCAACCACACTTCCAAATGCAGATGAAAGTATTCATAAAACAGATCTGCAGCCATGCTCATCAGCCCAAATGTTCATGGATCTGATTGCCAAGATCAGTATCAGTCAAATGTGGATACCCAGGAAAGAGCAGAAGAGCTGGGACAGCAGAGACAATGCTTCTCTGTGTACTCTCCCAGCCTTCAATCATTCACAATCAGTGACAGGATATGGTTTGTATGTCTTCATCAGTCCTGAAAATAGTTCCTAAAATTCATCCCAGTTATGTTTAGGTAGATAAATTTCTCTGTGCCTCTGGACCTGGATACCTGGCTGGGGCCCTCTATGTTACCAAGTCAGTGCATGACAGGGGCTGTTCTTTTTGGTGTGAATTTTCCTTATGTCTGTACTTCGAGTCTTATATGACGCCCTGGAGGGCTCCATGGGTGAGCCTCAGGAGGTTTTGCTCTGGATGGAAGCAAGCAGGAGCTGCACACCTGGGACACCAAAGAGAACACACTACGTACAGTGTGCGACAAGTGCTCTGCACATCCACAGCACACATCTAGGACAGACAAATGGCATGAGCATCATTGCTGCCAAAGATTGCATGGATGTGTCCTTCCTTCTGTGCACCACTCCAAATGAAAGTGCACCCACTGAGAGCCTGGGTGGCCTAGTTATAGACACCTCTTTAAAAACCTTATCTATATATTTTTTTTTCTCTATAAACCCCACAGAGAGTGACTTTCTAACAGAGGAATGACAGAAGGCTAGGAAAAAGAGGGAAAAGTGCAATGAATCATGAAAAGAGCTATAATTGCAGGAAAGCCTAAGCATGTAAAAAGAAGAACGTAATTAATCAGAAGATTAATTTCAATTAAAGTTTAAATATTAGACTACCGAGAGAAAGCGGGTTCTGGGAGAGCTATTTTTAGAGATATAAAGACTAAATCATGTGCAGATTCAAACAATCCATAAATAACTTCAGTCATCTTATTTTGGAAAAGGCTAAATATATGTTCAAAAACAAAAAGAGAGAAAAAAAAGACTCACAGTCTTTAGATAGATAAGGAAACATTTAAGGGAGTGCTCACTTTAGTTCTCCTTCTGCAAATGATAATGTCATTCCACCTATTCCAGCATGCAAACTACAGTCAACACTTGTCCAACAAATGTAGTCTAACTTACAAGCCCAGTTCACGCGGATAACATTGATGTGTCTGGTCCAGGGATCTCTTCTTCACAAATTCACCTCCAGTATTGATGTTTCCAAGTTCAGTCATACAGCAATGACAGGGATTCACTACAATTTGATAAGGATTTCTATTTTTACACACCTTTTAGGAGACTGGTTTAAAAAGGCAGTCTTAAAGCAACAATGTATTTTGAGATTTTAAAAATATGTGATGAAACGATGTAAATCCAGCAATTTCCACAAATCCATCATTCCAAAGTCTGAGTTTGCCAGATGCTTTACAATGGTGTTTTCAGTAATGATATCTTTTTCCAGGTTAGCTGCAGCTGTGCAACGCAGTTTTCATCTCCGACTCTGAAAATAAATGTTTAAGGTCACTACTTTGAATGTCATACTGAAAAAAACTCCCCCTTGTCTGGCAGTTATTAATTGCCCCCTGGTTTACCTTTTCATTATGGCAATCCACAAAACTGTTATGTAAGTCTGTAGTCTAACCCACCCCACTTGCTTTCAGCCGTCAATCAACCCTGTGGTTCTGGCTTGTTTCTGCCATGCCAATATTCGTCATCTCAAATGAGCTACCTGACTGCTAAGCCGCCATCTCTGATGATAAGTGATGTTCTAACATATCAGATAGTGATTTTATGCATTTAACTTTACCTTTATGCCCTGGTTTTTGCTATCATTGCATTCATAAACCCATGTAGAGGATGTGATAGTTTTTCCAGCAAATCAGACAAGGCTTTCAGTTTGCTAGTTTCCCTTATCTTCTGAAACAGCCTACCGTCATTCAGACTAGGTCCTATCTGGAAACCACATATCCAGTTACCTACGGACAGATGATTTATCTCCCTTTCAGGTCTTCAATTTATTATTGTTCTCCCATAGCTGCTTTCCTACAAGTTGTTATCATCGGAGAAATTCTAGATCCAAATTTATTGTTACAGTCCATGCTATTCTTCAAGTCTACAGCAATAACTCAAGTTGTTAACCCCCCTACTGATGGCTGTGCTCCAGCTCAGTGGACTGGGTGAAGCAGCAAGATCTGGAGACTTCCCTGTGGATTGGTTGCTTCACACTGGGATTTGTTGTTCTGTTGTCCTTTTCCAAATCATTCATTCCACATTCACATAGGAATTTTGATTACTTTTTTTTTTTTTCCTAATGAAACCAAAAAGGCATCTGCATGCCGTGCACCATATTGGGCTTTCTGAGACACATCAGACTCTTGCTAGGACCCGAAAACATCCAAGTTCTGATGACCTGTACAAAGTACAAGGGTTTTGAATGAATGAAGGAGTCATAAGGACAAGACTCTTATAACTCAAGATATGATTTCTACAAACCAATGTAGAGTGTAGAAAGACTTACCTATTAATATTTCCAAGCTCATAAATTATTCTGTGGATCCGATAAATATTTTGCTGAAGAAAATCATAATGGAAGCACCAACCAGACTGAAAATGCATATTGGTTCTATGCACCTTACTATTCTGCTTGTAGAGGCACTTCTGCATGTGTAGCTTTAGCCAATCACAAAATTGAAGCCTGAAAACAAATTTTTTTCCAAAGAGGATCCATTAAAAAAGCCCTATAAATGCATTTTAATCTGGAGTTTAGAGACAATGAAGGTAGAAAGCAAAAAGAGTCTGAAACCCTGTCTTGATGCTATTTTTACAGCCAGTTCCTAATTTTACACCAAATTCAGACAGGAAAACACTCAAACTTCAGAAAGTCAGAATCCATTTTTGGCTATGAGACTATAATGCAGGCCAAGTAAAAATAAAACTCAAATATAGTCAACACCATGCAAGAGAAACCATACAAGAATATATTTGATTTACAATCCAAAACAGTGCAAGACAAATCAGATTTTTTTTAAAGGTGGTTGTTCTGCAATTACAATAATGGACCTTCTGAACTATAAACCAGTTATGACAAATTAAAATTTATTTTCGTTACTACTCTTTGTGATAGTTTTCTTTGCTATTAATGTCACATTCTAACAGTACTCCCATGAACAAATAAGCATTATTTCTGTGTATGGGCTAAACACTTCTACAATCCAATTTTGTTACTCTGCTTTGAGGCTGGAGCAAATCAAAAGCTAACTTAGCACAGAGAAAACTTGGACTTGTTCAACAAATTGTCAGTGGAAATAAAGATTACAAACCATACAAAGTAAGTTAACATAGAGCAAGGTTAATAATGGACTATAATTAAGAGACATTTGTTGCAGAAACTGAGTTGATGCAAAAGACAAAAGGCAAACACTAGGATAAATATTTATTCTTAGCTGGGTTGGAGAATACTTTTATCCTTAGAGGTTAACAGTGTTTGAGATATTTACTGAAATGTAATCCCCACTATCCCCAGATTAGTGTACCCAGCTTCGTAAATGTACACATTTAAATACCTTTTAATTCATTTTTGCTGCTGTCAAAATATTCATATATATATATATATAACTTTTCACATACAAAGGGATGTAGGGAACATGTCATTTTCTTATCTGCTCTATTATTGTAATAGTTTGCTCATAGGCAGCATAAATATGTATATAAAAGGGTTTTTTTCCAAGTTGAAAACAGAAGCAAAGACGCAACAAGTAAAAAAAGCCTACTTTCAGTGCAAAGAGTGCCGATTTGTTTTCCTTAAGCTTATTCCAAACTGCATAGTTTCCTGCAGAAGTGTTAAACGTGAGTGAAAAACAGCACACTGGAAGCATACATTTTGGAGCCACTGCTAAATGTAGTGCCCTATATTCACATACTGCATCCATCCCACCAGCTCCTCAGGCTGCATGGGCTGGAGGCGAAGGTGCAGCAGGCTGACGAGGCTGACGTTGTGGTCAGTCTTCTGGTGACTTCTGTCTCTCCCACCCTTGTTCCTATTGCTTGCCTACAGCAGTCCCACATAGCTGCACCTACCAGCCGCATCTACTCATGAGCTTAGCATAGCCTCTGCTGTACAGCTCCCACCATTTTATTCTATAATATTTTTTTTGTCCAAATCTTCAATATTTATGATGTTGTCCATCTGGGACAGCTGTGTATTACAAAGCATTTTTCCTCCATCCTACCACACATACCTGTTGCCTTTACCTTGAAGGGTTCTTCAAGATTGACTGGCAACAGTACTTCTGCCCTTATTTTCTTAGATCATTTACACTCCCGAGCCTATATTTTTCTTCTTTCCCCTTTCCCCTCTCTTTTGGAAGGTTTTCATGTTATTCCAACCATAGCTTAATTAAGCAAATGATGTATGATTACCTTTCACATTTTGCTTTGTTGTTGTTTCATCTTCCCAAGCCATTCCTCTCCACAATTCCAGCTAACCTGCCTGTCATATCCTGTGTGATTAGACCAGACCAACGTGCTTTTCTTTTGCCTGCTTTTGTCTTGCTCTAAATCAGTTTGTCCCTGAAGCTTGCTTGCTTATCTGGCTCTCTCATTCTGAATATAAAAATGTCCCAATGTCTCTAAATTTACGAGTTCAATATAACCAAACAGAAATGACTGCCAATGAAAAATCCAACTATGCCAGAACTATTTGTTTGAAAATGTTCACTATTTTTGGAAATATTGAAACCCTTTGTTTCCCCAGTGTCTCAAAATATTTTTGAAAATATTTTGTTGAAAATAGTTATAAATTAACACACACACACACACAAAACAGCATGCATGAAAAATCTGGGGTTTTTTGACAACAAAATTGAAAGATCAACAAAAATAAATAAAACCAGCATAAACATAATATCAACGGTTCTTACTTGTTCCAAATGACTGACATTTCCAATGAAAATAAATTATTGGAGTTGGGCAACTTTCTCCTCAACACCTCTAACCCATGTAGCCAGCATCCCAATGCCTGACTTCCCTTCACATGAAATATTGTGAGCAGTTTGGTGATCTGGCAGTGTTTTCCTCATTCTTGAGGATGTGTTTGTGAATTTTGCTGAGAATTCATCCAATGACTAAGAAACATTTTACCAACACAGACTGAAGCAGTATCTGTTACTAGTGAAATGATATCTTTCAGAGGCATGGGGTGATCAGGTATAACAGCCCAGCCTCTGTGGTGCGGGCGAGAGCGCAATGTGTAACCCAGCACTAACTGCTCCCTGTACTGCAATTAGCTTTAACACACCCTTATACTGGCTTACCCTGCATGTATGTGTGTATTTACAAATTTTGTATGTATACTGCTAGAGAAAAATTATAAGCTGCTGGGTCCAAGAGCCTGGGAGAGGTGAGGCTGCTCAGCTCCACGTCCCTGGGTCCAACCAGCAGCGAGGCCGGAGGGGCATTCCCAGCAGGCAGACGCACACAGAGCACATGTATACACCATATAGGTACCTATTCACACATCCAGCCACGTGTATCAGACAGACACCCAGAGCCCTCACACAAACGCAGGCAGCACCAAGAGCCTCATCCTGCTCCCCTCCTCTTCCCTAAAAGTCCTGTAAAAACTCTTATGCAATCTCAAAATTCTCTTCCCCTGCATCCCACAATGTGTCTCCCACCCCTGGCCAGCAACCCACTCCTCACTCTGAAATGTGAGCTGGGGGCAGCTCCCAGCGTCTGGTGGTGGTGGGTTTCACGCTGGACCAAGGGGCTGAGGATCTCCTGGGACAGGCCTGGGAGAGGTCCACAGAAGATGTCAGGGTCTGTAATTTGAGTTTTCACTTGCTGTTGTGGCCTAGTGCTTCTCTGGGCTTGTGCAGACGGACTTATAAAGGGTAGATGACTCCTGGGATGGGCCTGGAAGTAGCCTAGGAGAGTATTGTTTCAGTGCCCCACCACAACCATAGTCTCTCTATGCTCCTTGGCAAGCTTTACCACATAACCTAACATACATGTATAGAAATATATACATTATACACACATAGACACACGCACACACATATATACATCTGACTACATTATTTCGGACCCTTTTCATGCACTTTGGAGTTCACATGCTGCAAATTCTATAATGCCACGCAATACTTGCCACAGTACTCAACCAGTCCATCCTCTTTGCCCCAAAGGCCAAGGGAAAACTGGTTCAACAAGGCAGGACACAGGCATTCTGATCTCAGGCCAGTGCTGCCTCAAGGGCTGATCTCCCAGTTGTTACCAAAGGAGACACTGGAATGGATTACACTGTTCCCTGATGTCTTGACACTTCTTTTTTCTGCTCATATATTTCTATACATCACATGAAGAGGTAGAGATTAAGGGCCTTGGAAGGTTCAAAGAGGGTCAGAATATTTCCACTGCTGGAAACACTATCCAGGCTGAGGGCAGAAATTTGAAACAGAAATAAACCATGTGATTCATCATGTATTATGTAAGTTAGAAAGATAAATTGGAGATAGAATCTGAATAGACATGCAGATTCTCTCACATCTAAATATGGAATTTTGGACCTTATCTTCTAGACCATGTAGCATGGGTGACTGTTTGGGGCTTGGGGCAGAATACTGAAGACATGTAATGCTGCATGGTTAGGCACATATTAACGTTGTGAGGGAGAGAAAAACACAACTTGATTTTTAAAATTTGATAATGTGTTAATCGGTGAACCAAGTTAGGGAATTCTGTCTTTAAGATGGGACTTAAAATAAGCATACCACTCATAAAAATTGAAATCCCAGGCAAACTACTGAGCTCTCCATGTTTGCAAATGCATGTATACCCATACTGACCCAGAAATGCTGACATAAGTCTATATTCCCTGAGGCTGTTCAGCTTAGTGCTGTTTCTATGCTATTACATGTTTCCACCAGTCATACGTTTCAAGATTTGCACTTTGTAGTCCAAGACAATGTGAAAAGCAAACTTTAAAGTTGTGTTTCTGAGACAGATATTTTGATTTCACACTCCCTATCAACTCATACACTGCCCCACTCTTCAGAAAATAGTGTTACCTCCTAGTTTGTTTACAGACAAACTAGTCCCCTGTGGAACCAAGACAAAAGAGTTATTTTTAATACTTCAAGAAAAGTGTTTCAGAATGAAAGAAAATCACTTGTGGTTAAACCTGTACTTGAAAATCTTATGGAGAAATCTTTTCTGACATCTGTTTCATTAGAAGATTAAGCAACTGTTCAAAACCATCTACATCTTTGTACAAAAGACTGTTTTTTGCAGCAAGTTTTCTTTTGAATCGTGATTAAAATTACTCTCCATTCTCTATAACATACACACAATTTCGTAGCATGGACCCACACACAGCATTTCTTAGAAAGAAGAGCCCATGGAGAGGACACAGTTGCCATGGCAACATTTTTGTATTCTGAAATGCTATCATACTACATTTTTTTCATCAGGCTTTTGTAGACTGTAAATGCCATCTTTCCGTATTCAAGCTGTCAGTTAATCTCTCAAGATTCACTCAGGATTACTTTCATTTTGTGATGGAATCCCTTAGCATTAAATTATGGGCTGCTCTACTGCTATTGTAACTCAAACAATGGTTGCAAGCGTCAGACGCTCAGAAGTTGGTTTCAACTTCATTATAAAGTCATTTGCCTTCAAATATTGATATTTTCTGCTCCTAGTGATAAGGGTTCAGGAACACCTCTCCAGATTCTGAAACTGACTTCCAAATAAGCTTCCTATCCCAGCACGTCTATAAAGTATGAACAGTGGAGGGGAGCCCTGAAAGATTTTAAAGTCTTTTAAGAGATGACTATTTTAATCTTCACTTAATAATCAGCTTGACCAATATAAATCTATTGAGTTATTACATTGATCAATGAAATTGCTTTCAGCAACTGTAATAAGCCTTGATTCTACGTTAAGTTGCCTTTCTGAGCTTCCTCTGCAGCAGTGGTAGTGAAGCCTCCAGACAATAGCAGAGGCTGCATTTTAACACTCACTATAACCAATTCGTCAGACACTGGGAGGGAAACATGAAGAGCAAGAGGAATAGCTGGCTAAAATAATATTAACAGAATGACTCAACAGTAGCGTGGATTAGGTCTGTGCTCTGCACAGGCTTGCTTTTATGATGGTTCTGTCTGAGGTCCAACATCTGCTCCACGACCTTTTCTGCTGGAACTTCATGTTCTCCTGGCTCTGGCTTCTTCACCCATTAGAGACTCAGCTGACAATTACCAGAGGAAGAACAATGGTGATCTTTGGCTCAGTATGTCTGTGTAGGGGGAAATGATGTACCAGCTGGGACTTTAAGCATGGGATTGTATCACTGAGGTCATTGAATACAGAAGCCAGGACCTCATGTTTTCTTCCACATTTCTGGAGAATGACCTTATGATACGAGAGAGGCTGAGCACAGACTGATATCCCAGCATCAGACTGCCAGTCACAAGAACAATGCAAAGAGCTCGGGGTATAACTGGTCTTTTAGAAGGAAGAACATATAGGGCAGATACTTGGAAATCATGAACAAATCTACCTTCTACTAATGTAAGGTCATAGGGGAAGCCATGCCCAGCTGCAGGTTCCGGGCATGCAATTTATTCGAGCCAGCCTAAGGCTGGTTCTGAGCTCAAGCTTGCAAGCCTTAAAGGTCATTGCATTATCAATCCTCAAATTATTATGAGTGCAGGGAAGTCACATGTTGATCCATTTCTGGCCCATACCAATCTGTCCCTGTTCATACTACCGGATATATCCTGCAGGTCTGACTGCTTTCTCAGGAGTGAAAAAAACAAGCAATTTGAAGTTTGGCTTGGAATTTTTGTTTCATTGGTTTCTTGGTTTACAGCTAATCAGTCCATTCAAAAGTTCTTCCTTTATTCAGGCAAATTCCACTGAAGAACTGTCATCTGGATCTCACAGGGAATTTGCACTTTATTTACCCCCAAACCAGCCAAGCAGGTCACAGAGGCCACCACTTACTGCACCATTCCAAAATGAGATTGCAGTGGAAAAATCTCATGGGTTTGTGTGCAGATTAACCTTTGATGCCTATGGACATTCTAAGTTTCAAGTACTTGTGTAGGACACTCCTGTGATAAGGAAGTCTGCATTTTGGGTGTTTCTCCCAAGCCTGAATTTTACTTGCAGGTCTTATGGATATAATGGAAGGCACCGCAGTCCTGCCTTCAGCCTCTGCAGTGCAATCACAGGCAGATGACTAGGTTGTTTGCTGCCCCCAGGCAGTGGTTCAGCTAAGCCATGTTCCATTTTGCATCAGACATTCATTCTCAATCGACAGAAGTACTTTCCTTGGGAAGAGATTTCTGCATATGAATAAGATGCAATGTTCCTTCCTCACAAAAACAAATTTACTCATAGTTCTCACAACAGCTTATTATCACAAACACACTACATTGTACCTTCTTAGGTGACCATCCTTACTTGTTTTCAAGGAATAAATGCAAGTAAACCTGTACTATTTTTACTGCCTAGGACCAATATTTTTACTTTTTTCTTTTTTTTTCTATTTTTCACAATAGTACAGAACTTTTTGTTTGTTTGTTTGAATACTGAAAAGATAAAGGAGGAAGATTATACAGATGCTGTGTTTAAAATGGAAAGGATTAAAAGCCAGTGGTCTTCTAAATCTGCTCAGTGTTATGGAGTTCAGTGAGTACATATATAAAAAATACAGAGCCCCCCACACCCCCCAAGACATTTAATTTTCATATACTAGTGCCTTGCTGAAAGCTTAGCAGTTCTGCTGAATTGCTGTTCGAATGAGATCTTTAAATTTCTCTCCTACAGTACACATGCACTATTAATCTGGAGTACACTTGTCATATCCCTAGACTTTGTACCATCTACACAGATTTTTAAATGCAGTTTCTTTCCATAATTAATATATTAATACTGCTCTGAAAATCTGAGCTACAATACCCGAAATAATAAAAAAATATAATTTGTTCTTTAAAAATTATATTAAGGATTAAATGCAGTTTTTAGTCTTCACAGATCATTAAGAAAAGTAAGAAATACCAGAAAATTACATAGGCAATATTAGGCATTAGAATTTTAATAAATACTGAAATCAACATTTCCCTTCCTCCCTTCCTTCCTCCCTTCCTCCCTTCCTCCCTTCCTCCCTTCCTCCCTCCTTTCCTTCCTTCCTTCCTTCCTTTCTCCCTTCCTTCCTTCCTTCCTTCCCTCCCTCCTTCCTTCCTTCCTTCCCTCCTTCCTTCCTTCCTTCCTTCCTCCCTTCCTTCCTTCCTTCCTTCCTTCCTTCCTTCCTTCCTTCCTTCCTTCCTTCCTTCCTTCCTTCCTTCCTTCCTTCCTTCCTTCCTTCCCTCCCTCCCTCCCTCCTTCCTTCCTTCCCTCCCTCCTTCCTTCCTTCCTTCCCTCCTTCCTTCCTTCCTTCCTTCCTTCCTTTCTTCCTTCCTTCCTTCCTTCCTTCCTTCCTTCCTTCCTTCCTTCCTTCCTTCCTTCCTTCCTTCCTTCCTTCCTTCCTTCCTTCTTTTCTGAGATATTCGCCAAGAAACAAACTTGATCCACCAGATGTTTTCATTTCCAAGGGCTGGCTCCTAGAGGCATCAACATGCCAAAGGTCCAGCAGTGTCCAGAAATGGACACCTCAAATTCCAGTCCTCCCATCAACACAATCCCTTTGCCTACAGCTTTGGGAATATCATCTTTTTTTCAGTACTTGTAAAGAACGGTTGAGGCGATCCTACATTTGAAGGTATGAGGGGACCTGAGAAACCTGGAGTGAAATCTTCAGTGTCCTCAAAACACAGTTTTCTCTTTAAAGCTTTTTCACTTGCTCAGTTGAAAAACAGTGAAATTTATTTCTGCTTATGCATTCTTTTGATCATTGCCACTTTTAAAACACTAATAGCATTTGTGTCAGTACTAATGGAAGTGGATAGGCTTGCAAGAACGGGGTCACATTTTACTAGTTATGATGCTGCCTCATATATATGTCAGCAGAATTTAACTGTGCCACTGCTATGGAAATTCAGAGCAGTGATGGAAGTCTGAAAAAAATTATTATTGTTTTACAAAGAATTTGATCTGGAAAAAATCTCACAGTTAAGATCTCTAAATAGCAGTCTTGAGGACCTGGCCTGCTACCTGTTTATGTGAGGTCCTAACAGTGTCTTCATGGTCCTCTTGTGTCAGCTCCTATTGTCTTTAGAGAATGGACACAGAAGACTCCAGTTCAGTTTATGGATACAACGAATTCTAAACAACTTTTTGTTAAATAAAAGTTCATCCACATGCAGACACAAACAACCAACAGAATTTTGCATTTGTTTGGAATGTTCTCTTATAAAAAGTTACAACCATTTTTCTGACATGGAACAGAACAGAATCTGAGAGCATTTCTAAATGGATAGAGAGAAAGAATCAAAGATACCTTTGGTTGTATACCTAAGAGATCACACAGATTTTTGCAAGCATCAGATGGGACTTAACTGAGGAATTCCAGTTTATTAGATGTATAGCAAAAACTTACATCTCTTCCCTCTTTCCGAAAGCAAGCAAATCAAAGGAATGTGGAAAATCATCAAAGCAGTCCAGATACACATTCTTTTGAGTTTATTGGTATAGCTCAGGAATACTTCCATTAACACACCCCATACTTCCAAGAGAATATGACATTAACTGCAACTGTGATTTACAGAGAAGCATCGGAAGGATCTGTGTCTTTCAAGGAAACAGAGGCAATTTAATACAATAGTGAATGTTGTGGTTGAGATGGACAAACAACATAGACCAAGTTCTTCCAGGATGAAAGTAGTAGATGCCATCTGTTGCCACAAGTGCATTTTTATACAGTTTTACAAATTCATGTGTCTCTTCATTATTGGTTACAAGTTACAGCAGTAACATCTCATTGACTAATTTTTCTATCATCAATGTCACTCTTCTACTTCCTTGTCTCTCACGGGTACACCTTAATATCTCCGGATACTCCTTTACTCCCATCTTTCTCACGGGCTTTAATATCTTCAAGGCTGATCTCTGCTCCCATGCTCTCTGTCAGGGAATCCACGGACCCACCGTAGTCCCCCACAAGTGAAAAATGTTGCATGTTATTACTGTCCAGAGAGAGAATTTGCGGTTAACTGAAAAATAATGCAAGACTTTATTAGCGAAGTAAGGAAAAGCTATACTTCTTATAATATTTACAATAGATTAATCAAAAATATGTGCATATATGTGCTACAGGATATAATTGCATCGTAGTGACACATACGTGCTCTGCCGGGCAAACGCATTAGTAAAGAATCACAGAATCACAGAGAATCACAGAATGTTAGGGATTGGAAGGGACCTCAAAAGATCATCTAGTCCAATCCCCCTGCCGGAGCAGGAACACCTAGGTGAGGTTACACAGGAAGCCGTCCAGGTGGGTTTTGAATATCTCCAGAGAAGGAGACCCCACAACCACCCTGGGCAGCCTGTTCCAGTGCTCTGTCACCCTCACTGAGAAGAAGTTTCTTCTCAAATTTAAGTGGAACCTCCTGTGTTCCAGTTTGAACCCATTGCCCCTTGTCTTACCATTGGTTGTCACCGAGAAGAGCCTGGCTCCATCCTCGTGACACTCACCCTTTACATATTTATAAACATTAATGAGGTCACCCCTCAGTCTCCTCTTCTCCAAGCTAAAGAGACCCAGGTCCCTCAGCCTTTCCTCATAAGGCAGATGCTCCACTCCCTTCATCATCTTTGTGGCCCTGCGCTGGACTCTCTCCAGCAGTTCCCTGTCCTTCTTGAACTGAGGGGCCCAGAACTGGAAACAATATTCCAGAAGAGGTCTCACCAGGGCAGAGTAGAGGGGAAGGAGAACCTCTCTCGACCTACTAACCACCCCCCTTCTAATACACCCCAGGATGCCATTGGCCTTCTTGGCCACAAGGGCACAGTGCTGGCTCATGGTCATCCTGCTGTCCACCAGGATCCCCAGGTCCCTTTCCCCTACACTGCTCTCCAATAGGTTGTTCCCCAATTTATACTGGAACCTGGAGTTGTTCTTGCCTAGATGCAAGACTCTGCTCTTGCCCTTGTTATACTTCATTCAATTTTTCCCTGCCCAGCTCTCCAGCCTGTCCAGGTCTCGCTGGATGGCAGCACAGCCTTCTGGCGTGTCAGCCACTCCTCTCAGCTTGGTGTCATCAGCAAACTTGCTGATAGTACACTCAATTCCCTCAATCCTGGGACTTATTTAAATAGGCAATGCAAAATCAGGGTAGAGGAGGAAATAAAGAGGTGATTTGTCTGCATTCGCACATGATTATATGTATTTTTATTCTTGTGTATTTTTAATTACAAGGTTTAAACTTTTCTAATTGGTCATCGGAGCTTGGTTCACATTTTCAATGTTTCTGCCATCTGTTAATGCCCAGAACTTAATTTTTTTA
Organism: Caloenas nicobarica; assembly: GCF_036013445.1. NCBI lineage: Eukaryota > Metazoa > Chordata > Aves > Columbiformes > Columbidae > Caloenas > Caloenas nicobarica. The sequence goes on from NC_088284.1 coordinate 49,505,170, forward strand.
ATGACAGCAGATAGTCTGGCTATTGCAAAATAGACCTTCCACTTTAGGAAGTCTCTCTCAATGTACTGTGAAAGACTTGTTAACAAGAATGACTGACAACCTAACAGCTATTTTCACACTTGGGACTTGGCAGTTCAAGTAGGTAGCAGAGGTTGTATGCAGGACAGGCTCCTGGAAACTTGCAGCAAAAGGAAAACTAGGTAGGGTTAATTTAATATTCTTTGCAAGAAATCCCTGGATATTATCATCACTGAAGTCTTTACCATTTTCAAACAAAAATTTATTTTCCATATTACTTCATAAACATATATTACATAAACTAACATGGAAAATATTCAGGAAATATACTGAATAGCCTTTTGACAGTAGACAACACACATTTTCCTGGACACATCAACGGCCAGTACACACATGTCAATGTCCAGTAATCATCATCTAGGCTATTCAAAATGCAAAAAGCTCTAATAGCAGCTGAAAGCAGAGCACAATATACAACACCTTGCAACACCTCAGCTTGCACACCATGCACTCTGCTATATGTGAAGTAAATACCCTGACAACTTACTGCTAGTTCATAATAATATTGTACCCCTTTGTTTCAGATCAAAGCCTTCATTTAAATAATAAAATTAATTTCTATGTTGATCTTAAATATGCTTTCCATATAACTTGCTTTTTTGTTTGTATATAATCTACCATTAGGAAAGGCTGCTCAGTGATGCTTTTTTTAATCTAGGAAGATTTGAAATTTTTCAGCTTGCAAGACCCCAGCATCCCAACAGCAGAAGGATGTGGTTGCATATCTATCCATGCAGGTAACAATGTTCTTCTGTTTATAGCTGTATATATTGGGTAACCTCTGTCGCACCACTAAACAAGTTGCTATTATCCCAGGCTGACAGAAATCTTACAAAGAGGGTCAGAGTTTAGGATTGTGATCAAGATGACTACTGAATATGATATCAGGGTCTCAGCAGAAAGACTGATTCCTTCTGAAATGTCCCTTTCCAAATTCCTTCCTTCCTGGGAATATCCAATAAGAATTAATATATTTTTTATGTTTGCATAATGCTTTTGCTCAATGTGTTTTTTCCTACTGAAAGCACAATGCTGTTAACCTTTCTTACTTACTATATTGCTATTTAAAAAAATATAGCTCATCTATATGCATTTGTGTTGATAGATGGTGGCTCTATTACAGGGAAATTAGTCCCCCATAATCAATGGGTAGGATCATACTGGCAGCAGATTTCTGCAATCAAGAGTCATATGCTCAGCTATACAGCCCAAAATTTTGTTAAGAATTGCTATTTTGTACTGAGTGTCTAATACAGAATTGCCAAAAATGTAAACAAGCAATCCTACACACTACATTTGCAGAAGAAAAAGAAATAGCAATTCTGTCAAGTAGCAAAAAATCTTCAAACTTTCAATCACAATTGATATGTATAAACTTGTCGGAAAATATTGTAACTATTTGACAGTCCAGTGAAATCACAAGTCTGTGGGTTTTTTTTTTAATTTAAAGATTATTTCTTCACTTCTTCAAGGTTTATTCTGCACTAGCTTTTTATACCAGATGTGAGGTTGCATCTGAAGGAAAACTAAATATAAAAACATGCAAGAGGAGTACACCAGAAAGGAAGTACAGAAAAACTGCTGGGCACACACAAGAGAGAGAGAAACAAACAAAGAAACAAACAAATGAAACCAAACACAACCCTGTTGTAAAAAATAGAGACTCAGAACTACAGAACTACACATGCTTTATTCAGTACAATATAAAAAAGGAAATCATACGCGTGACATACATAGTACAGCCTAAGAATTGCACACTAAATACTCTTTTTTTTCCCATATGGCATGTTTGAGGTCAACAGCTGAAATCCTAGTTGATAACTCTGAAGGCTTATTGCGTAACAGGAACTGATTTGTTGATAAAAGCCAAGAAAAGATTAAGCAGAGATTTTCAGGGTCAACTCATTTTGCATCCATTCAGATTTGTTGTAATTTCAAATGCTTTCTTTGCAGATCTACAGCAGATAGCTATGGCTAAGGTTTAAATATGGTAAGGGATTAGACAAGCCAGTATCCTGCTGCTGTTGCTATATCCAGGTCTTTGCCTGAAGTAGTATAATACTTTCACTGAAATTGCAGGATCAAGAATTGTTATTCCTGTAGCTGGTAGGTGAGTCTAATCAATTTAAAAGGAGATTTTTGTCAGTTAGAGCTAATCCGTAGACATTCAAATTCTTAGCTAGCAATTTATATGAAATATCCTTTGCTCTAAGGGAAATCATTGTACTTTTATAGAAAAATTTGCAGTAGATTAAATATAAATGTCTTCCTGATTCTGGTACTAAAATACAAGAAACAACATTTGAATATCTCAAAGGTAAAAAATCTCATGTATATAAACAAACCATGGAACTGCAGCCATTGATGTGATTTTGTGCGAGAGTGGTATGTGCTTTTGCATGTGAAGCTGGGCAAAAACACCTCAGTGAGTCATGCAGCCTAGAAAAACCTTCAGTTTCAAAGAAACTAAAAGTAACTGTAGTTTTTTTCTGAACAGTTTCAGCTGTAAAAAAACTACAGAAGGTCTTGGTAAACGTTGAAGCTATTCATACCATCATTTTGTTTTTTGTGAGCTGATTCAAATTAAGAGAACAAAGCACTGGTACTAAGATAACCTAAAATATATAAAATAGAAGTATACATATATATAAAAGATATATTTTCTAGATATTAAAAAACAGCTTTTCAAGGTTAGAGTTCTGACTACATATGCATATGATATATATGTATTATAATATGTATATATGAATGAAACAGCACAAAATTGTTAAATATTGTAAATGCCATATGCATACATATTCAAAACTATAAAACTTTTGAAAACTTTGAAAACCTGCTATTTACCCCTTTAAAATATATTTCTTGGCTAATTTTCTCCATCATGCATTTATTTACAAGACAGTAGTAAAGTATCTGTTCTGCCACATGCACTATACACTTCAGCCACAAGGTATGAGAAATGAATAATTCAGACCCTACAGAGGGTGCAGATTCTGGTCTTTGCTACATCTGTCAGATGGTGCAAGGTGTGCCTGTGGGAATTTGAGCAATGTCTGAAGTTACTTAGAACCATTCTTTTAAAAGGGAAGAAAATCTAAACAGTCCTGGGCTGGACTATATCCCGGCAATCACCTGAAAGGCGAAAGGATCCAAAGCTTGTTAGCTGTGCCTTAGGATTTTGTCTCTTGAGAGATGCTAGATTCTTACTGGGCTTTCTGGAAAGAGCATCTGAAATTCAGATCCAAAGATGGGCCCTCAGTTCTGAGAGAACTCCACCCAGCCAACATGCTCTTCACAGCCTTCTCCCAACATTTAAATGAAGAGCTGTCATTAACCAAAATGTGCACTGCAAATACAAAATACTAAGCAATTGCCCAAGGGTATTTGAACTAATTCCTCACAACAGAGCAATTTGCAGGCATACATTGGAAAGGACTGGAATGGGCCATAATAACACTTCACCTGCATACACTGGCACTTACTGTAGGAAGGGAACAACACTCTTAGAAGGTAGTTCTAACTTTCTGTGTTACTAATGTGTGTACAGACATATAAATAACTAAGTTTGAGGAAAAGAGACATATATGTATGTATTTATTGTGTTGTATCTCCTTTATACTGTTTGAACCACTGTCTTTGCAAGGTATGCTTTTAATTTCATCTACAATTTGCAGTAAAAGTAGACTACAATCTTTCTTTTATATCAGCTTCTACAGGGACATCATAAGACAGAGTTAACTTGCTACTGTAAGGTTTTCTGCATTCTGCTTCTGTGTCCTGTGCCTAAATGCACTGTACTCTTTATCAGCCTCTCTGAAAATTATCCACATTTTAGGTACCTCTAGTGATGTTTCAAATAACAAGGCAGAAATGAAAACCTTGATGTTATTGAACTCCCTTGTTTTGTGCAAAGAGCTGTAATAAAATAAAAGTGAATAGAAGTGTTGAAATATATCACCCAGAAGACCTATCAGCATATTTCTTTCTTGAAAAGTGGAAGAGTTCATTAAAAGAAATATTCTATTTTCCATCTGCAGTCCTTCATTTTGCTTTCAAGATTACCTGTCGTCATAGATAATTTTTAATCATCCAAAATAGTACACGTGGGAGAGCAACTCACCACTTATGTGAAGACATTAAAGCTTTATAGCTTTAATGCTGAAACAAATTCCCATGGCCCAACTTTCATTTTATAGAATTCTTTTGCTACACAAGCATTTTTATATCAAGACTCTCTTGCACTGAGGGGTGAGCTGAACACTACACAGTGAAAATGTATAGCTGATAATATTTTTTTCTGCTTGCTCTCTGCAGTCATTGAAGATATAGAATTTAAGTTCCATAATATCATATTTTCACACGTGTACACTTCTAAACAAAAGTAAGGAAGTCACACCCAAATTCAGCAAAAACCATGGAACACTTATTGTGAAACATCTGTTACCCCAAATCAGTTTAAAACAAGTTTCTGTGCTATGTTTATGGAAGTGTATATTTTTAAATGTCCTCACTAGATTTTTACCAACCAAAACCAAGAAACCTTGTCTCATTGCAAAGCAGAATAAAAACTTTACACACTGCAGCCCAGGAGCAGAATGGAGCTGCAAATGGAAATGACAGAGTTCTGGAATCAGTTTTGAAGACTTTATGGGAACAAAAGTAAACAAAAAAAAGGAAAATCTTATATATGAAAGCTTTGAGTATCTATCTTCAAAATAACACAAACCACTTACTGGACCCATCTGTAGATATTCTAGAGATCTCAGCTATTCAGAAATAACTGAGCAACTGCTCAATACATTAATGAAGTAACTGATATCTCCTATCATGCATTAAAGAAAAGCACTCTTAATCACCTCTCACTTTTAATTTTTCCTACCAGTATACCATTGAAATTAGGAGGTAATGTTAGAAACACGAAAGTTCATTCACCTGAACAGTGTTATGGTACCAGCCTATAAAATGTTTTCTGAAAACAGATGTTGTTCCATCTTATACTTATTACTGGAAATTAGTTTGCAGTACAAGGGGTAGAGAAAATGTGGAGAAAGTGACTGTGTATCATTTTATGAACTATGTCTAGCTTTGTCCCTAAGGCATCCTCTATTCAGAGTTAGTTTTATTATTCTTCCTTGTTAGCAAAATAGTAACACTACAAAAACAGTTGCTCTTTTACACCAAAATTTCCTGTACTGCACCATACAAACACCTAGCTCAGTATGTCACCCACCATTGGCTTAGCATGTTTTAGAAAGAATATAGAAACATGGCAAGCACCCAGGGACACTTTCTCAGGGTTGCTGTACCAGCTTCCAACTACTGGCAGCTTCAGGTTCTCCTGAACTAGATGAACTCACATCTTTGTGCTAAAATAAGGTCTGCTAGACTTCTATTAATTCATCTAATATATTTTTGTCATCCCTAATATCCCATAGTAATGAGCTTCACCTTTTACTTATGCCTTATGAGAATACTGTCTTCCTCTTTTATTCCTCTCACCAGATGATTTTATTTGATGGCTTCTAGTTTCTGCGCTGCTTCATTATGAATTGTTCTGTTTCTGAATGATTCGTATAACTCTGCATCTCTTTATCATGCTTGTCCCAAAATAACCACTTTTTCAAGAAGATTCTTATTCTTTTGAGAGTCTTACTAAACAGCAACCATTGCATAGTTTTCTTCACTGCCGTTGTCTTGCTTTGGATTTTCTGGAACATTTGATTTTCAGACAGTGGCAGGGAAAGTTGCATGCAGTGTTCAGGATGGGAGATAGACCATTGTCATACCCCAGGTCCAGATATCCTACACTGTTTTTTTGATCATCTGTTGGAACTACAACAGAATGATTCACAGAGACTAAAAAAATCTCTAATAGATAGAATAGTTACAATTTACCTACCAGCATCTCAAAGCTTAAAATGAAAGAATAGGATGTAAAAGTCGTATGCAAGATTTTCATGAGCTAGTTTCAGCCAAAAATAGTACAGTAGACTATAGAACTTGCAACTTCAAACTACCTCTTGCGGTCTTATGTCTAAACACAAGCCCAGTTTTAGGGCTTCTTGCAGGACTTAGGACTCTTTTGAAGCTGATTATCATAGAGCTAGGAGTTAATTGGGTCCTGCCCACCTTCTGATGATGCAGTATGTGTCAGAAATCGCAGCAGTGCATGGGCCACCCATGTGAAATGAGCTGCCTCTTCACTCTTTCTCACTGCTGATGCCATTTTGTTGAGGTTATATGAAGGGTATATATCGTCCCTAAGGAGACAAATAAGTGAAGAAGACTGGAATAAGGAAGAGACATAGCATCTAACAACTTCTCTGAACAGAAATTGCCTTTATAGAACTAGGGTTTATGATTCATGAGACTGTAAAAGCACTACAGTTAGCAGCTGCAGCCAGGGGTAACAGATGCTAACCTAAAGGGATGGTCTAGTCTGACTGGCTTATACTGTTTATGTTCAAGGTTCTTTTATCTCACACAGCAAGTAAAATGAGATCACAAGTAAAAAGAAAGAGGCCAATGAGTTAGCACAAGTCTGGGTCAATTCAGTACAGCACCATACAAAACCACCAAACTCTCTTTCAGACGCAAGCTAGCTTAAACATACAGCTGAAGTATCCTTCCTTACAACAAAATTGATCTGCAACTTGGATACTCAGGGATAACTGAGATTTGATCAATTTTATTCCTGGAAAGTGGACGTGCTTTAAAAGCAAAAGTGTTATCTCGAAGTTAGATGTTTTGACAGATTCTTAAAAAATATATGTATATATATTTTTTTCTGATATTATTTCTCATATCTGTACTTTTATCCTTTAGAGATAGTTCCTAGTTGTAGAAAAATAAAATGTAGTATAAAGAATTTAGTTCGTGTCTTTCATGAGGGGGCTCCTTTATCTAGGATATTACAGTCAAGAAGGCACTTTCTAATTTAATTTAAGTTTTACCTCAATGGCACAAGAATGAAGCATTATTCTTAAAATCCAAAATAATTAATTTTTAATTGCTCTTTTAAAAACAGAAATCTTTTTGCTCAGAGTTGACCCACTTAAGAAAAGCTGCTGTCTCAATCTATGAAGAAGAGTGTGAAAATGAGGATGTGTAAGTCAGATGTGAGGTATGCTTAAAACAGGACATGGTGTCTTGGAAGTCATATACAAACTCCTCAGTAGCTGTTCCAACTGTGCAGGGATTTGCACAGACCTACAAAAGCTCTTTTGGGATAGTCTGTCCCTAGAGATCTTGTGTCCCATTGTTGTACTCCAGTTCATCTCTACATAACATGCGATTACTCTTCTCTCAGAGTAGAAAGATTTAAAAATTATTATTTATGAAGTACAGCTTAGTTCACAGATTTTTTTTTATTCTATCAACACCTTTTCAACAAAACTGCTTATGTAAAAGAATTGTGGAAGACCACAGTAATGTTAACAATGCTTAGTACAAAAGGAATGAGAAACTCCTGCATGAAAAGGACTGAAAAAATCAATTGGTATGAAATCACTGACACCTAATCACTACTGCTAATCACTGTCATCAAAAAACAAGAATGAAACTAAATAGGAAGGCTGCAATCTGTAGTCCAACCTGGTGTTTACACCACCATTGTGCCTTAATATGACTTTTTAAAAATTCCTTTTTCGTGTATACTTTTTTATCATACTGTGTTCTTTATTGGACTCTTGCCTCTTGTTCCTGTTTAGTTTGAGACCAGGAACTTTCTTACACCTATGAGTCATCCAGGATACAGAAAATATCATTATGGAAAATACCGCAAGTCCTGATGAGAGACAGAGCTACCAATGATACCATTCAGTAAGGGTTTTACATGGAACAATTTCTATGTGATTATGCATAAGATAGAATTAATCTTCTGGATTATGTAGTCATTGACTTCAAGAGAATTAAACAATTTTATACCATTACAAAAAAAAAAAAGTATGCCAAGTTATTAAAGGAACATCGACTACTCATTTGCACATGCATTGTACAAGTGAGTCCTTTGCTGACCTGGTCACACAGACTGTGTGCGTGTGTGTGTATATGTACACCTCTGTAAAAAATATGTTCACATGTGTTTTCATCACCTCAAAGTTTATTGGAAAGAATATAATTCTCATATATAATTGTTAGTCTGCTGCTAAGAAATTAGGATCCCAAAGTCAGGCACAAGAATAGAGACAGACCTACAATTTCTGTAGGAACATCAGTTCTGCAGTTCCTATATTATACAGTGTGATAATACATCCTTGGTTACATATGCATATAAATATGTATAATCACTATAAGAATCAGCCAGATTTTCATTTTTTGTTTGGCTCTAAAATGACTGATGATTTCTTGACTTTATACAAAAGTGAGAAGTTTACATTGTTATTCACAAAAAAGCTACATAAATCATTTTTTTTTTCAAAATTTTTCCCTACAAGGTATGCATCCTTCAACAGAAGAGGTCTTTTACACCATTTTATCTTTAAGAAATTAAGTACTACAACTATTTGAATTGATTTTTGAGGCAGGAAGGACGTAGCAAGAAATCTTTTTTCTCCCATGCAGTTCATAGGTCACTAATTTATTGTTATGGTGGGAATTTCAGTGTTGTGAGCCATCAGTGTTTCCATATTGCTGTTTTTTCTGAAGTGATGATCATCTGCAAGGTCAGTGTAGCAGTGGACAATAATATGGCCTGAGGCCAAAACAGTTGATTGAGGTATTTTACACCAGAGAACACTATTAAGAAATCTGTCTTCTCCACATGCTATTAACCAAGTCAGTCATTGTCATCCTCCCAAATTTCATATATTTTTAATATGTTTTGTACACATGCACCACCCACACATGCATTCATATTGCCAGTAAGACAGAGTGAAACACATTGCTGAGAGGGCTGACACTCCACACAAAAGTTTAACAATTTGTCTAGAGATCACAGAGCCTGCTGTGATTTATTGTTACAGCACTGCTTCCAAAAGATAAAGAATACATCACTATATCTTGTACGGCAAGCTGTATCTAGCTGTACCTAGTATGGTTTCCTCTTTTCTGTGTTTCTTTTGATATGTAGTAGAGAGGCTTCAAGTACGTAGAAAAGCATGGTTCATTCTTGGCTCAGATCAAACAATATTTGGAGGCTGAAGGAGAAAAAGGGAAAATTGTATGGAACAATCTTCAAAAGCTTTCTTCTGACATTACTTAGGACTTCGTACCTAGCAGTACAAATATTTCTCAAACATTGAACCTGCTCATATAGTTAATATGCTGCCTAATAATAAGGAATCATAAAGAAAAACTGAAGACTTGCATGTGTTCCTTAAATGAGGTAAGATATGCACTGAACTGGGAGGATTTTATTATAACATAATGTATATGAGCATGTGCACACACACACAGAGTGTTTTTGTTGCTACTGCTTATTACTTTTCAAGTTTTACTATTCAGCTTCCACAGCATGTATGTTAAACCAGTTCATGTGAATTATGTCCACATTCTCAGATGTAATTAAATCATCATGCTTTGAATCCTCCTAGACTTTGAGTTCTTTCAGCACTCCCTATTCTTCCAATCAAGGGACATGGGTCTTATGAAACCCGATGAACTGATTGCTTGAATTTCAGAATTAGAATAACAAATGCATTGCCTAGATAAAACATAGCAGGCAGCCTGCTGTTTGTAACCTGTAGAGGGGGAAAATTAAAGAGTGTTGGAAGGTATATTTGGTAAACTCACTCCATTTGAGGAAATTACAATTAGTTCATGGAAGTTTGATGAGGCAAAAAGAGATCCTGACATAAACCATGCACAGCCAGGAGTGTATTAAGCTCAAATTGGTTTGATATGGAGGTTACACATTGCCAATAGACAGCTGGCTCCATCCCTTGTGAGTATTTTTCTAACTCCACTAGCACTTTCTCAAAGGGAAGGGTCAGATTTCCTGTAGGTGCCACATTATAGCTGTACAAATCTCTGCATTATTTCAGCAGGTGCACCCACAGAGAAACCAGAACACACATAGATACCAGGAGAAGTATATTAGAAGGGGCAGGCAGCCTGTGGCAAGACATCAGCTACTCACAGTTAATAATAAAGACCCAAGAAACACTTTTCATCAAGAAAATTTAGGGAGTTTAGTGGCAAAACTGCAGCGATTGGTTTATTAGCACTATAATGATACCTTCTCAATGAGATTTTTTACACCGTTGACATTGTCCAATACTATCAGTAGATAAAACACATCAAAATGAAGAGAACAATCATGTAGGGTGTAATTTACAAAAGTGAACACTAAATAGGCATTCTGAAATGACATAACAAAACCAACCAAAAACTGCTGCAGGCTAAATTTGTACACAGTCTTTCACATTTGTAGGAAATGTAATCATTTTTACTATGCCCAGTTTTAGGAGAGCAAACAGACCTCTTGACAATACTCATCTTTCAACTTCAAGTGAAACTATGACTAGAACATCTAATTGCTCTTTCTGCATACTCTGCATAGCTAGCAATGCCTTAGTAATTTAAATTTGGACAGTTGCAAAGAGGAACTTCAGGGGATACCTCTTGTTGACAGAGAACCTACCACATGCATCCATTCCTTTTTGGTTAGCTTGTGACAGAAAACTTTATGTGCTGTGCTTAACTGAAGCCTTCTCAACCAACATGCTGCAGAGTCTTTGAGTACTTAGAAGGATGTTAAATTCAGGTCCCTTACACCTGAGCTTATGCTACAGTCAGCTTTACAACAGAACCAGACGCTCCTGTTTTATGTGGTCAGTTGCCTTTGCCCTGACCAGCTGGCTCCAGAAACAATTCTGGACTCTGTAGCTATGCTCTCTGCAAGACTCCTGGCTTTCTCTAAACAGCAAGGGTTGAAATTTGAAATTTCTCTGATGTGTTTTGTGGAACAAATCATGCACAGGCAATGTACATATCCTCTGTGATACTAGCTGGTGTGGAAGTGAAGGGAGAGGACAGGCACAAAGGCAGAAACCATAAAGAAGTAGTTCTATAAAAGGTGAACCAACAATGAAAACTGAAAGTGACTTAAGAAAAAAAACTGGTAAAAATTATATGGATTTATGTCAACTGCTCTGCAAAACATCATCAAAATGGTCCAGGAGATACCCTACCTTTCCACTGACATTTACTATGCAGACACATCAGAAACTGACACGTCAAAGGAAACATGACAGATAGCTCTGATGTCTCTTTACTTTTAAAATAAGTTCATTTAACAAACAATATATAAGATAAAATGAAGTTATTCTTAAAGTAAATTAAACACATTTCTTATTCTAGAATAAATATGCGACAGTTGTGTAGGTAACAAGTACAGTACAACACTGCTTCAGAAGCATGGAAGGTGTTAAATTATCACTTGTAGCACTCAGATGTACTATATCTATTTAAAGGGAAAAATAAAGCCCTTTACTAGATACTTAAACATTTCAGTGTTGCTGTTTTTTCCTACTGCTAACACAGCATAATACACCACATTGTAACACAAAAACATTCATTGCATCACAAGTGTTAGGTATAAATTAACAAATATGGAATTTTTTTAAGCACCAAATGTGGGGTGAGAACAGATGCACACTAACACCTCACCTATTTATATCACAGATCACAGCAGAGACTGACAAGGTATTTTTTCCTGCCATACTTCTATAAAAAAATGTCAGTCCCATAAACTGAAAACAAGAACAAACAAACAAATAAAAAACCACAAAAACAAAATGAAAACAACCAACCACCACCAGCAGCAAAAAACCAAATCAACCCAAACCAAACAACAAACAAAAACCAAACAACAACAACAACAACAAAACCCAAACCAAATTAAAACAACACCAAAAAAAACCAAACCCACAGAACCAAAAGTAAAGAGCATGAACCAGAAGAGCTCTTCTCTGGAAGATTTCTTCACCCTAAGCAAAATTAATGGTCAAATTCAGAAGGAAAAGGACTATAAATCTGTGGAAGCAAAGAGGTAAATCTACCTATCCTTTATTTCAGACAATCTTTCATGCTTATCTACCCATATAATATGGAACAAGAAATATAAAAATGCAAATCTTGAGAAATGTTTCGGCTCTGTTGAGTAACTAACTCACTGTCGGGGTTTCCCTCTAGTGCCTGTTCAGCATAGAGGGACTATGCTTCTTTGGGGCACATAAAAATCCTTTTATTCTGCCCTACATTTTTAGGCCTGTCTTTCTAAATATAAACTTGATTTATTAAAAGTAAAACTAGCAGCTATGAGGATTCTGCATTTCATTATATTCAGCAGCTCTGAGGAGGCTCAGATCATTATCTATCCAATTGTTCTGAGGCTTCCTATATGCAAGAAGACCAAATCTGAATGCAGACATCCTCGGCTTTGTTGTTTGTTATTTCTGAATGACAGTCACACTTTAGTTCCCATCTCCTTCTTTCACAAGAAAGCCTGATTAGGTGCTTAAAAATTACTCATTCAAATGGAAATGTTGGTAACTCTGAAAAAAAATCAGCACTAAAACCTTTGACAAAGAACCATTTTCACAGTATGAAATGCTGGAAAATGGTCCCAAAGTAACACAACTGTTCACTGTGACTTCATTGATTACTCAGTGGAATTAATCAAAATGAAAGGATCTTAACTTGCACCTTTCCCACTAGTAATATTTGGTTACATTTCATTTTGCTTTCACCACTAAAGTCAATCTTACAACTAACTAAAGGTCCCCCTCATACCTTGCAGCTGAGAGAAAACAACCTCAAATTCAGTGAAAGCATGCAGAGTAAAAATATGTTCATTGTTTTTGGCAAGATCTGTATTACCACTCCAGATGATCTACCTCCACCCTATCCACTCGCAGGAGAAGTTGAAATTAGGGAGTCAGATTCCTTTGTGAGCAGTTTTAGGCAAGAAGGATTCATTATGCTTCCAGCAAACTCTGTGCACAGCTAAATTGAGATTTTTACCATGTCTTAAAAAAATAACAAATCTTTTCCACCTTTCCATTTTTTACAAACTATTAATCTGTCCTCCTTTGTGGCAGAAAAGTTATTCTTAAAAGAAAAAAAAAAAAGAAGAAAAAAGGTATTATAAGCAGTTTCCTTAGATAAACAATGGCACGATGTTGTGGCTTCAAGGGCTAGCATAGTGGACTCTAAGAGGGTGCTACACAAAGACATAGAATCCATTGTTATAATACCATGATCAACCACAAGGTCTTCTCTTGACAAAGCCACGCAGACCTAATACTGGGTATTCAAGGAAGGGTCATAAACATGAAAATATTTGTATAAAACCGAGGAATATAGACAAGCCCTGGCTTCAGCTGGTGCTTCAAGGGTAATCAACAGTTATGTACAAGCTACTGAATTATGCCATTTGCTTTATGAAATCTTTTCCTTTATTAAGGTTCCCAGTTGATACTATTTAGTTGCATTTTCTAACTCTCCAGTAAATGCTTGTTCAGTAAAACATATTTTGCATTAATTGCAAGAGTGTAATTATTTGCCTTGATTTATTTTCTTTTTACTTGGTTTAGTAATCTTCATTAAGTATGCCGTGGACCAGACCAGTTACTCTGCACGTGCAAACCCTTCCAAAAGAATCTTATTCTCTTTGTCATAATGAGCTATACGACTGAACTTGTGCTTCTGAGCATATTCACAAAATGCTATGTGGGCTGATTCATTACTGAAATTATAATGTTTGAAGACAAATTTTGGTGGTTCAGTGTCCAAACAATTCTAATTCTCCTGATAATAAAATAGGTTCAAAATACGCCATAACGTATCTGTCACAGTTGAATATTTTTTCAAGCAACATACATTTAAGAGACTTAAGTATAAGACAAATCTATAAACAAGAAAACAAAAGGAATCACAGAGACATACATGACAAGTGCCCTCTACAAAAAACTAGGAAAGGAGATACTATAATAGTATTTTATAACCTTTAGACTCAGTGAAAAAGCTCCCTGCGTAACACTGAGTAAGGTTTTATTCTTAAAAAATCAATACCATCTTCTCTTGGTTATTCACTGCAGCTGCTGATGCCTTAGCTTTGGTTAGGTACTGGACTAAACAAAATAAATTTTCTCTTTAGTAAGAGAAAGAGTTAATTGGCTTTAACTTTTTATTTATGCATCAGGTAAGAACTTATCAAAAGTAAATTTAAAAAGCTGATCTTCAGAGATTGCACCACTATCACAGAAAGGCAACATCAGAAAGTGTGTGCATCTTAAAATTTCTATCAACTCCTTTCTCTCTCCTAAGAGATTCAGGTTAGCCCTCATTTGATGAAATGGAGGTTTGTTCCTGTAATTAAAGCACTGGACTGGAAGAGTTGTCTACCACTGAATCATTGTATAGCCTCAGGCAAGACTGTGCATTTCGGTCCCACTTGTAAAACTAGGGTAGCGTTTATTTTCTCCAGCCTTTTTAGTCAGCAACTGTTAATGCACATTTGTTTGTTGCTTAATACATAAAGGGTGTTTCTAAAATGCCATTACTCTCCAAGTTCATAAAATTTAATGGTAGCTTCTCTGAAAGGCCCCAAACTCCATTCTCAAAACAAAGGCAAAGGCAAGGGTTCCTTTTTTATGCAGTCATTATGGTTAATTACAGTATGAGCCTGCATTGCTAAAGAACTGTTTCCACTGAATAGCAATTCTGCAAGGAGGAAAAACACATCTTGGTGCTGATGTTGCCACCTGTTTAACAATTAAACCAGAAGTGCCAGTTTTTGTCCCACAAGCCAACAGATTCACAGAGAGCTTCTTCTGGGTCAACGCACCAGAGTGTGATGTGGCAGGTATTATCTGACTGAGGGCAAACATGATGTGACCAAACCATAAAACTCGATCAAGTGCATTTCTGTTTCAGTAAACGTACATGCAGAAGTGATCAAATAGTTGTAATACTCTGGAATATATTTCTCTGATATTTTCATTTCAGAAAATAACACATGTCAGCTTGCTGGTAAGCTCTGGATGAAAAGGTCAGAATATTAAGGAGTTTCATGGTCTGAAAATGACAGGTTGTGACGTGTGCTGTTCTAGACTAAGCCTCAAATCTTTTCTTCCACCATGATGCATGTATTTCAATTCCATCCCATTACCCAGAACTGGAGGCAAACAAAAACACATTAGAACAATACTTTCAGAGAGAAGGATGTTTTCAGTAGCATTGAACATCAAGCTTTTGTGCAGTTTGACTTTTTGAACTATGCATTGTTTTTCTAGCACATTTTTTTTTTAAATTTTGTTGGTCAGGAAAGGACGTGTTCTCTCTTACTCTTTTATCACAAATCAAAACTCCTTAGGGTCTAAGGACTGAGATTATCAGTTATCTAATTACATCTGAACCGAATGTAGTTCAATGGTTTGACAGTTTTTTAAGCACTTCTGATTTTATCCTCATAATTGAGTAATATCACAGAATCACAGAGAATCACAGAATGTTAGGGATTGGAAGGGACCTCAAAAGATCATCTAGTCCAATCCTCCTGCCAGAGTAGGAACACCTAGATGAGGCTACACAGGAAGGCGTCCAGGTGGGTTTTGAATGTCTCCAGAGAAGGAGACTCCACAACCTCCCTGGGCAGCCTGTTCCAGTGTTCCGTCACCCTCACTGTGAAGAAGTTTCTTCTCGTATTTAAGTGGAACCTCCTGTGTTCCAGTTTGTACCCATTGCCCCTTGTCTTACCATTGGTTGTCACCGAGAAGAGCCTGGCTCCATCCTCGTGACACTCACCCTTTACATATTTATAAACATTGACGAGGTCACCCCTCAGTCTCCTCTTCTCCAAGCTAAAGAGACCCAGCTCCCTCAGCCTTTCCTCATAAGGGAGATGCTCCACTCCGTTAATCATCTTTGTGGCCCTGCGCTGGACTCTCTCCAGCAGTTCCCTGTCCTTCTTGAACTGAGGGGCCCAGAACTGGACACAATATTCCAGATGAAGTCTCACCAGGGCAGAGTAGAGGGGGAGGAGGACCTCTCTTGACCTACTAACCACATATAGACTGGAACATTTAAATCTTATCAAGGTGCAATTCACTTGAAATACAACCAAAGCTGAAGAAAATTATGCATGATTCCATGTTTATCAATGTAGTGATGTCTAACTTTCAGTTTTCATTTAATTAGCTTCACTTCTCATTCTTGTTACACCCATTATATACTTAATTCAAGAACAATCACAATGTTTTCTTGCATTAATTTATGACCTTTGACCCCCAATTTTCTTTCTTGTTTTCATCAGTCCATCAGGTTTCCGAACGTATTTTTGCATAATGTAACATGCCAAGATCACAGTAAAAAACAAACTAACAAAAACCAAACAAACCAACAAAAAACACCAAACAAAACCAACAACAACAAAAAAGAAACAACAACAACAACTTATAACTCCTTCCTAACAATAAAAAGAATTAGATATCTGTAAGAAAGCATAAGGAGAAAGTTCATTTTCTCTGTACTGGATAGAAGATTTCTATCATATATCTTTTATCTACCATCCAGTCTTCCACATCTCTCAAGAACTTAAATATCTGACTTTCTTGAGTAAAAAGAAACAGCAAAGTGGTGCACTTTCTTAATTATTGTTATATTTTTTATATTCAGATTTTGTTTCATTTGATTTATAACAGGCTGAAAATATTAACTACAAAGGCAGAATTTTTGCTCTACCTGGATCATAAAACGTACAGCAACACTAAATATTTACTTTCTAAGTTTGATTGAACTTACATAATTTCTTTTTCTAGCTAGGGATCATTAATAAGCAAAAACCATCTTGTTACAATATAAACTCCTTCAATATCAGTTGTCAAAAGGCATTGATGAACTGATTTGCCCATCTGTATGTAGTAGAGATAAAGGGAAGACTTAGTTATTTGCTCAGACCAAAAGTCCACCCCCATCAGCAAAGTCTCCAGCACTGGGCAAGGGCAGATGGTGAACAACAGCAGGACAGTCAAATGCTGACACTGCCCCTGTATACATTTGCATCTGCCAGTGATCTACAGCCCAGAGATGTTGTGAGCTATGAATAAGTGTCTTTGTGTTCAACAGATCTGGGCACATTTGTCTTCTGGGTGCAGAAGCCTCTCTACATATGTGGACAATTTTGTGAACCTAGTAGAGTTCTGCACATCAATTTCAGAGGACAGATATGTCCCCAGAATAAGGTGGGTAAGGGAAAAGAAAAACAAACAAACAAACAAACCGACATTCCTACTTTTCAGGTTTGAATTTAAGTGTCATTAACGTTTGTGTTGAAGAGATCAACATTTTGAATACGATCACTGTGAGAAGGTGCAGAAGTACTCTAGAATTTAAGATATTTTTTTAAAAACCCTGTAAGTACCGAACCTGAAAACTGACAAGATGTTCAACTCTTGGAAAATTGAAGTAATGCAGATGAGGGCATGTACAATAAATATTTTTGACAAATAGATCACATGTACAGTGGATTATTGCAGAAAATCTTATATAAGTTCCACTGTATGTGTGAAAAGGAAAATACAGAAAAAGAGAAAAATTAAACCCCCAAAACATCCCCTTCCTTAGGCCTAGATAAAGAAGTGCCTGCTATATAAAAGGGGAAAAAACTAAACTTAAAGCCAAGAGACAATGTTTCCATTTGATACTGAATTGAAAAACAAGAACACTAGGTAGGAATTGCTACTTCAATCTTGTAGATCTGCCATTCAGTTTGTGGACAACTGTAAATCTCTAGCAGTCTGTTAAAACACAAACCTTGATCCTGTACTAAAACACAGGCTGATTGTGAAACATTTTAATAAATATGCATTACAGACAATTTGGTTGAACGAGTTTGTCTTTTTATACTAGTTTAGGTCATGAAACAGTACCTTTAAGAACTGCTTTAATCTGGCATTTAGCTGTGAGTTCCTTCTACTTGTAAGTAGGTGTTTAAAAGATGTATAGAGCTGTTTAAAAGACATATATATAAGGGTCTTAGGGACGTGGTTTAGTACTAGATTTAGGTTATGGTTGGACTCGATCTGAAGGGTCTCTTTCAATGAAAACAATTCTATGATTATATGATTCTATATGAATAGACATGGTAATTTAATCTGTTTCTACAATTAATATGCTCCTGTTTTGCATTTTCAATTACTGTGATGCATAATTGCCAAGACTAGAAGCTAATAGTAGGTTAAAAGCCAGCAAAATTAGGACAGGGAAAAGTCTGTAAGCCCTGTGCCCTTATCCTGGAGAAGTTAAAGAGTTTTCTGCTTCCACTTGTTGGTAAAAAAAAAAAACCAGAAACCCAGTCACAAAGCTATTCTGTCAGCATGCTTATCTTCCAGAAGTGCTTAGCAAGTGAAAAATCTCCTAATTTGCCATAACACAGTTGCTGAAGGCCTTTCACACAATCGGGCCTTTCCTGAGGGAGCTCTCACAAAGTGGAAGCATTTCCCAAAGCAAAATTGCTGGGTTAACCCTGGTGATGTCCCTCATCTCCCAGTCGTAACAACTACATTATTTTGTGGAGCCTTGTGACAAGAGTAAGCATGGTTTCAGTCACAGGTATGAAGCCATGAGAAAAGATGACTAGATACTGTGTACTTTCATAGGGACTGCTTCCACATCAGGAGGGGGAGACTTTGACAAAATCCATATGATGGAGGAAACTAACACAAGCCATACTTATTGCTCACAGTGATGAGTCTTATAAGTCCCTTTGATTTTTCAAATTATTTCCCCAAACAGTGAAGATAACATTCAGATGCATTCTGTTAATTTCTTTTTGATAAGAAATGTTGTCTTTTATCCAAGGGTCTTACTTATTCCTTACAATGCCCTCTTAGACAACATACCCATCCTCAAAACGCAAAATTCCTACAACAATTTCCCTCCTTAAGCGGTGATTACACAAAAGCAGCACACACCAATTGCCCCAGACATTAGTGGGAATTTGATTGTTCCAGGCCAGTTTGAGCACTACTTTGTAGTAAGCAACTGCCATGCCATCCCTGAGAGGATGTCAAGGGTTTCCTTTGCCTGTGTCAATCTTCCAAAACTACTGTTTGCTGCCATGAATATTTTTACTCTGCAGAGATTGTCTAGCTTTTATGAGTATCATCATCCTCTATAGACCAAAGACACTCAAGTTTACTTCAGGGAAATGGTCAAAAGGAGATGAAGTAAAGTATGTTGCACTGTTGATCCAACAATTTCTGTTTTCTTACACATTGAAATCAATGGATGTGTCCTCTGTTAACAATGTTTCATGCCACTGTCATTTAACTATCTATTTTAATATATTCAAGACACAAACATGCACTGTGAATCAGAAAGCTCAGTTAAAAAAGCAAGAAAGCCCTCTCAACTATGACAGCTAAAATGGCAAGCAGTTACAAATTTCTGAGATTTAGAAGGGAGGTTACCCGCTCAGTTAAAATTGTAGTCCTTTAGAGCCAGCATTCCTTGTATGTTTTCAACAAATTGCTGATAGCCTTGTTATCTGCAATTGACAGAGATACTTTTGGTTACAACCCTTCAGGCTTGCCATTTTACGAGCAACTCTGTCTTAACCAAGTGCCTCATGAAATCTTACTTTTCTATTAAAAAATATTTAGGCTTCTTTTTCCTTTAATCTCTTCTCTGTTTTCTTCTCACCTCTCCATGTTTTTCCAGATTATTAAAATTGCTCCTCCTGCATATTGACCTTACATATTTCCCATACCCATGCCTTCTTTCACTTCATCTTGCGATTTCTTTTGTCTCTGAACACTTTTTTGTTTTCTTTCTACCATTCATACTTCTGTGAAACAAAACATTGTTTAAAAACTAAATACTTCACAAAGTGCAAAGCTGAGAAACCTCTATCAGTATTTTTTTAACATTTACGGTGTTTTTACTTTTATGACAATAGTAAAAAGTTTCAGTTTTCCTCCCATTAAGTCAGGGATAAAATTAACAGTCATACTTTCCACTGGACATCAAGCTACATAGTTCACATAGAAATTCCAAGTATTTTTTTGTTGTCTTCCTCCATATTTTGTTGCTAATTTTGCCCTAAAATTTCAGCATGCAGTTTCTAATGAGTTCCCATTCCATCATACAAGAATTATAGGAATTATATGAATTTAAGAGCTAGTAATAAATGTAGGAGAAATAAGAAACAAGATTGTTACAGTAGGATGCTATTCAGCACTATGAATAAGACTATAACAAAAACTTCATTTAGGCAAATACAAGGCTCACTACTATTATGTAAGTACTGTTTTTCTCTTTATTAACCACACCTGTACACTTTACCTTTACTACCTAGAACATTAATTATCGATGTTTTGGTGACCTGTTCTTTGCCCAGTCCACTTTGGCCCTACTGCTAAGATTTGATACGTTTTCTAGCAGACATCTGACTTTTGCCATAAAACCATTCGGTCATTTCTGAAAAGATTAGGAAAGGGTCATTTTATGGTAAGAACTCAGACTCAGCTTGAGTGGCCAAAAGAAAAGTGTCTACAGGCCTTTGTCAGTTTTAGACATGTTTAAATCCTACAAATTATTGTATTTTTCTGTCACATGACATTTAATGATGTCTTGTCTTGTCAACCAAATCACAGCTGAAAAATCCTTTTAAACTGTTGTTGGATAGGTATTGTGTATTGTTTTGCTACGGCAATCTCTGCAACATAAGCCTGTAGCTCAACAATTTATTAAAATGAATGTTTATAATGAAGCTCAAATGACCACAACTTGAAGGGTAAAAAATTAACCTTTGTGCAGAGGTTCTGCGTAATTTGTGCAGTATGTAGCATTTCAATGGCATTTAAGTGGCCAGCAGAGAGTTGTGGATCTTCAGTTCAGAGCTCAATTCCCCCTAAGAAAAAATGGTTTTACAAAATGAACGAAAGTTCATTTTGTAATGGATAAAGTGGCTGAATGGCCAACATCTTCCATCTTTAGAAGAATAGAGCCTGCATAACAGGAATATCAAGGCTTTATTTCTAGCCAAGTTTCAGTATATGTAATTGAGCATTATACTAGCTTACCAAGTCAGCTAACAGCAGAAGTTTCTTTCCATGCCAAAAATGGCTTTTCTTTAATGGAAGTTGCACGCTGTAGTGCAGAGAAAGCAGGAAAACTAATCAAAGTAGAATGGTTTGAAAGATGTCAGATAAAAAGACCTGGCAGCATTTTGAAAGAGAGGAAGCACTGTAAATAGATATTCAGCTGTTCAACAGACAGTTCAAATGGAATGACTAAGAAAGGCAGCATAACTCCTCATTTTGCCAGCTAGCCTCAACTGTAGAATTGCTAACGTTGTTCACAATCTGCTTACCTAAGAAATACAATAAAAGAGTTTTCGTGTATGAAACATTAACTTCCCAAGCCATGCTGAAACAAT
This sequence comes from Caloenas nicobarica, assembly GCF_036013445.1. Taxonomy (NCBI): domain Eukaryota; kingdom Metazoa; phylum Chordata; class Aves; order Columbiformes; family Columbidae; genus Caloenas; species Caloenas nicobarica. Next base: position 49,526,633 of record NC_088284.1, read on the forward strand.
GCATATGCTGAACTATTTATCAAGACATTTGACTAACCACGCTATCGACGTGAAAATATAAATCACATTCAGATCGTAGATTTTTCTTCCTTTTCTTAAGTAATTTTCAGGACAACTTTGAAAGGCTCAGGGAACAGTTTATTTGCTGTGTATGTATGAACATTTTAACCAAGAATATTTGCTAAAAGCTAGCTGAAGAAATTCCAGACTGTGAATGTACAAGACTTTCTATCTGACACTTGAAAATCCACTGTCAGTGAGCAGGAGGCAGCTTTCCCTACTATGATGTAGAACAAGGTGATAATAAAGATTTACCAGCTACTATGCTATTTAAATTGTAGCCAGGCCCAGAGGCAACAACTGTACTGGACATTGTACAAATTTATATGTGAACATGATGTTTGTCTGAAGATTGAATTAAGTGCAAAAAAATATGTGGATTTCTGCCTGAGATCTTAGCCTCTCTCTCTTTTTTTTTTTCTTTTTTCTTTTTTTGGTTTCTTATAAGAACTCAGTCAGATTAAAATATGCATACATGCATCCTTCTTGACCTTCCTCACTTAACCAAAAATTATTCTGTATATCTTAGAAACATGAATATCTAACCCTATCTAAATAAAAACATTATTTCAGGTCAAGTAGTAGAAAATTCTCACCCTGAGACTTCATCACTTCAGACCTGTCCTTTATCCTCAGCCAAGATAGAGCCAGTTTATTTAGGGAAGAATTATTTACCTGCCAGGTTGCACAGAAAGTGAAGCTTAAATAAATACACACACACTGAATTTTGAACAAAGCATTCTCTAAGATAGTGTTTCTGTAGCCTGAATAACACAACTTGTGTCAGATTTAGTTGTTTGAGAACTGATGTAAAAGAAAAATCCACTTTGTTTATTTTATATTCATCTTTATTACTCATGGATCAATTTAAATGTCTGAAAATACAATAATCAATGACAGTAATGCCCATTCATTCTAGGAAGGAAATGACCTCTGTGTAGTTTGAATTCTGTTTTATATCCTTGGGGTTTAAGAGTATTTATGCCACTCTTAGGATGATTGCTGAAAAACAAATGAGATTTGACAGGCAGGACAAACATTATAGTGTCTGCTTGACGTTTAGTTTGATTTTGAAATGAGTGTCTGAGAATTGAGGATCAGCATCACAGCATCGCACATTACTTTAGTGGAGAAGAGTAGAGGACATTAACAATATGAAGACACTGCAACAATGTGCAGATGCCAACCCCTGCATTCTGATTTTGAGAAACATTGAACACGGCTGACACTGGATGAATAAGGGACATCTGAAGTCTCATAATAATGCCATGAATTGCAATGCTCTCAACCAGTATCAGCTAGATGGGAAACCTCACGGCAACAATTTAGGTCACTACATGGGTACAAAGTTCCATATAAGGAAATGGTGGGAAATGGGAAGAAATTGTTGGTTTTTAATATCAGTAGTGTGGTGTCTGACCTGACTTAACAAAGTAATACTCAAACTAGTAAGATGGAACCACTGGACCAATTTAGAAGCGGTTGTCTTCTTAACTACAAAAATTAAAAGAGTCAGGAAATTTATCATCTTATGAATTCATGTTCATTTCAGTTTGTTTTCTACATTATTTGTACTCAAAGTAAGAGGTTTATACTAAACCACCACCAGCTTTGCATAACTATTGCCTGTAGTGCATGCAGGAACACTTTATACATAGTGTCATTAAAAGTGCAGAATTCACAAGCTGGAAAAGTGCGTGCTCCTGATTCAGAACATTTTTCTCTGTACAATAGAGGTGGGAAGTTTGTGCTGTGGAAGCTACCACCTGGTGCTGACATTACACAGAGCTAGGATGGCAAAAGCTTTCTATCCCATTAGCAAAAATGAGAATTTCACTGATTATAATTTCACACTAAGAAATTGTTTTCAGATGATCCTGAATGATGGAGTCACAAGTCAACCATGATTTCTCATGTCTATCAAATACCCAGAGTCTGTTCTTGTATATACTTTAATTTGACCATAAGGCAGTAAGTGAGACCAGACATCACTCACATTTGCAGGAGAACACCATGTTATTAGTAAAAGAAAAGAAACAAAATTGAGTCACTAGGCTCAGGAGTGATGGATGTTACCCTGCCAAAAACCATGCCAATCTCCTTGCCAATGCCAGATGGTTTCCTTAGGAGGCTGTTTAGTAGTCCCAGGAATCTCATTGTCAGAATTTCACTGTCAATCAGCCCAGATTTTGCATTTTCATCCCATCATTTCTATGTATAGTTTCATGTTCATGTATTGTGTGAAAATTTGAAAAAGAATCCCTTCTGAGCATCTATCTTCATTCATTAGTAATTGTCTGGTTTCAAAATCCAATCTGATTCTAAATACTTCTCACATTGCATTGCATCATTTAAACAGAGCACACATTTAAATAACAAATTCAGTCAAGGACTACCGCTATCTTGGGCTAAGTTAACTTATTTCTTCCAATAGTACTCAGAATCAGCAAGTGAGCCTGCTAAATGACCTCCAACATCCTACTGTTTCCATATTTAGGAAGTGGACTGAGAATGAGATTGAGCGCTGATTTTGCAGTGTAAAAACTGTGGAAAATCATGCCTCTCACATTTACTTAATGGATTGTGAAGTCAAGTGCACTTTATAAAGACTGACAACAAACCCTAGCTGTATATCAGGAAGATAGAATGTTTATCAGTAGCAGAATTTAAAACTAAGTCACACTTTTCTTTGATGTAATTCTTTTTGACCAAGGTGTTTTCCAATGTGTGCATGAAAATTCGTCATTTACCACCTGTATTATTCACAAACATTCTTTTATCCTGAAGAGTTCTTTGTTGTAAGAATCTTCTGCAGCTTCTTTACTTTTTCCAGGCACCATACGGTCTTCTTACACTAAATGTTGCAGCGAGCACTGTAGTGTGAATATCATTTAGTGTATTTTCAGTGGTGCTCTACATCTAAGAACTACTGTGCGAGGATTTAGTCTGTTAGTTAGGAATCCTTATGGCTGCAACACATACAACTGAACTGTCCCACAAACCCTTTTTTTCTGTTCAAAAAATGGAACCAGAACCCATCTACATGTTCAAAACTTGAAGAAGGCTAGCCAGAAACAGTTTAAATCTCAAACTAAGTCTTGTGTGTTGGGTCTTTCTCCACTTCAGATGCTCTGTCAAAGCATTAGTTCAGATGATCAGGGTAAGTATTACCTGAATCTTTCTTCTCGAGTTGTTGCCGCTCCACGGTCAGCATATAGCAGCCTTGTGCCAAGGCTCGGTAGTGCTGCCGTAACCCTCTGTACTTCCACAAAATCTGAGGGGGAAAAAAATCATTTGTAAGTTCTGTTTTCAGGTACATTGTTTGACAAGACTAAAGAAATCAACATGCTTGAAAAATAGGGTTTATATTTTTCGTTGAGGCAGGCAGGCAGGAAATTTAGAGAAGTAAAGCCAGTGGTCCCCCAAGATTTCCTTCGACACAACATAGATGAAAATACAAGCATGCACAGCAAATACTTTGAGTTAGAGACATCATTTCTATGTCTCATTTTCTGGTACACAATCACTCGTTCTGATTCCGAAAACTCTTGTAAAACATCAGATAGGGAGCCACCATTTCCTTGCTTGTGTCCCAGTACACATTATCTGGACATTTCTTGTGTACTACACAAGAGCTCTTGTCAATTCAAAAGAGACGTCTGTGTCTCTACATCCATAACACTTTCATTTATTGAAACCCATAGCTGAGAAAAGTTTATGTTAATGAAAATTTCAGATTTGTGGCACTTTTGTTAGTTTGTAGTTACTTCTATTGTGATCATTTTGGTTAAAAATAGGTACAAACTCATTATGCTAGCACTTGCACAGGCAGACACAAAACTATACTTATGTTAGAAAAGAAGAAATCGCTGTTCTTATAAGCTAAACATGGCATCAGTGGGGGTGGTTATGACTACATATTTACATCACCTTTTGTTGAAGTAATGGTAGCATAAGAAAAATTGATTCAAACAGTCCCTAATAAGGCAGAAAGTTATCTGCTCTGTGAAAGCAAAATGCACTAATGACATTACAGTTTTGTCTTACAGAGGAGAAAGAATTAAGAAGAAACACACTCTAAAAAGACTGAATTTGTCCTTTATTTTTTTTTTAATGGAACTGTTACATAAATCATGAGGAAAACTTTAACCAAGTTTTAGGATTCTTTCCTTGTGTTTTAATACATAATTTCCTAGACAATAGCATAAATAACAGCTTTTATTGTATGAAGCAGTAAAGCTATGTCAGAGGTACAGAAATGTTCAAAACAGTTGAACTATTTAGACAAGTTCTGTAATTCATGATTCAAATAGCTGTACCACAGTTAAGTCATAGGTTGTGCTGTCTAAGAGGGTCCTGCAAGCTTCCTTCAGGTGAGAAAGTCTTGGATCTATTACTTGTTTCCCAAACATTAACTTCAGTTTTTTAATAATTCATGCTGCATAATTGTCTTCCAGGCTTTTGTCAGAAATATTAATCACCGTGTTATTATAGTGCTAAAAGAGTAATTAAAAAATTATTATCATAACAGTAAGATTTTCTCCAAAGCAATGGCATAAGATCAAGTCAAGTTCTTGATTTCTTGTTCATGCAATTAAACTGCAGAAATATAAACCAGAGATTGTCATGCACCTATAGCAATTCTTTTAAATACCCTACATGGATCTTTGTTTTCAGTAGGATTGCTATGCTTAGTCAGCTGGTTAAAAAAGGTGTTATTTTGCCATTGAAACCAAGGGAGGGGGTAGCATTTAATTCAAAAAGGCAATAATGGAATCTCTGCTGCCAGAGGCATGTGTAGCATATAAAATCTTTGTTGAGGCAATTACACAATGCTTTCCAGGCTTATGGAAATATCACTCAGCCATTTGATTAACTGTCAGATGCAGTAATCAGTTCCTTAAGAGTTTATGAAGAGTAAACTAAGTCACTAACAGTATTCTATGTTAATTTGGCAACATTCCCTGCTCCATATCACTGGAGAACTGGGTGGCGGGGGAGGGGGGAAAGATAGAGCGGCACTCAAATGCAGCACAAGGACTCTTCATGTTACACATTTGCTTGTTCTAAGGCTGATAACAAGAAAGAACAAACTTCAGATAAGATACAAATTCAAGAAGTTTATTTGAGCCACAGGATCCCATTGATTAGGACCACAATGGCTATGGGAAAGAAACTGGAATACGTTTCAATATTTGCAATAATTTATAATTAAATAACCTTTAAGTCTATAATGATTTGCTGGCAGACCACAGTGAATGCTTGCAAAATTGCATCAAGATTTTGTTTTATAAAGCTAAACCTAAAGCTAGATCTTAAGTGTTGGGGAAAAAAAAAAGTTATTTTCTCGACCAGCAGCCTTCGATGTCTGTTGGAAAAGATCAATTATGAAACTTATTTACTGTACAGAAGCTCACTTTGTGAAATCTATTAAATCACAGAAGCATACCATTTAAAAGAATGTGATGGGTGTTGCTAAATTTCAAAACAGATGGAATGTTTTTCACTTTCCTGGCATTTATTTAAGTAATACATTACATCATAGTAGATCTGCTGTCACAAAGCAAATTGATTTTTAGAGTTTTTCACAGGAAACAAAGGGAGAGCATGGACATTTACTGCATGTCTGCCACAAAATACTTTAAAACGTGCTATTTGCTTTCCTCTTGCACTACCCACTCCCACAGCAGTATTCTCTAAAAGGACGCAATGTAAAAATCAAGTTTTCACTTGTTTCAAGGCAGGTGCCTAAGCACACAATGCCATTTTCTAACAAGATTTGTGCCTTCAATGTCAAGGTATAAAACAACAGAAGTCAGGGCTCAGTTCAGTATCAAGTATCTAAACCTCCTTTTCAAAGAATTCTCTAGAAATATATAGGATGAAACCCCCAAGTACCACAGAATCAAGTTGGATATGTACAGAAGTTTTATTTCTATCTCTTTGCAGTTATGAAATGTAACACTGTTATGACATAGATTCAAAAACTCATATAGAACTGTATTTTATTAACTCCATTAGTAATATTAATGTTATCTCTCAGAGTTCTAAAGTCAGATACCTGAGATCACAACAGAATACCCCAGAAAAGGTTTTCCAATAGTACCTTTTCAATGTTATATTCTGAATGAGTACAGTAATACTGAACTTTGTGAAACTAAAAACAAACAAACAAACAACAACAGCAAAAACCCAAGCAAACAAAATCCACAATGAAACAAACAAAAAACTCACAAAAACGTCAGCCTAAGAATTTGTTTGGACTTGGGATGACACATTATTTTAGGTGTCAAAGACAGAAAAAAAAAAAGGTGTAACAGCAAATTTTGGCCAGCAAAAGAAGAGAGAATAAAACTACTAGCTCAGAACCCTGAAATAAATTCCGACAGATGAAAGACAATTAATTATCATCTATTGATGCATTGCCAAGTACACTATTATAGCACATAGACATATTTTAAATCCTTTCAATGACTTGTCCAAACAATATCCCTGGGAAATAGTGTCTTGCTGACATGAGGAATACATGATTAAGAAAAGTCATTACACTTCCATTTATTTTCAGAAGTGTGACTAAAGTCAGAGGCTTTGCTGTCAATGGTAATTTTAGCATTCATTACTCAGCTGGGCTCTGTGTGGTTTGCCATGGCACTGTGGAAAGGCAATACCAACACCTTGTTTCTCTGGTGCTTTCTATATGCAGTTATAAAGAAAATACCAGAACTGTTCCTGTGTGAGCCAGTATTTCTTCTATGTTATTTCTGGACAGGTGACTAGCTTTACAGTCAGTAAGCCAAGTTCACACCACCTGTTTATACCAATCCCGCTGCTTACTAAGTCATTGCTGCAGCCTGACGATAGCCATTCTGAAAGAGCTCGACAGAGAAGTCACTGGCTAAAACAGAGGAAACATACTTTGAATGATATAGGGGCACTGAATTTCCATTTTGAGAAATGCATTTGCTGTTAAATGTGAACTATTTTAATCTAATAGATGACATCATTCTTCATAGTTGAATACTGAGGAAGGAAATGTCTTTATTGCTAACTGAAAAACACATAAAGACATAAACGAACCTTTCAGAAAAAGGATGGTATCACTTCAGGTTTTTTTATTACAAAAAGAAATACTCCCTTAGTGTTTATCTTAAAAATTGCCATTTGGTTTCAGTATAAGGCTTTTGTTCCTTGCTGTTCTTTTTATTTAAAGACCAGGATTTTTTCCCCTACTAAACAGTGTTGTGTTATTAACTTACTGCTGCATGAACAAAAGTGCCAGCTTGCTTGTTCAAAAACAATCATGTTTACCCCTTGATAAACCATACAATAGAAGCATAAGAAACAGAAAACACTCTGTAAATCCAGAGGTTAGGGTTAGACATGCATACTTAAGTGCTTTTACTATTGACAACATTTTGCTTCAATGTAGTGGTAATGATGTTGAATTCATGATGCACGAGGAAAGACAGAATTTGTGGATGTAGACAGATAATATTTCTAAACTGTGTACATTCAACAGTACATGCATGTTTTCTTTAGACAAACTGTCTCTACCATGAAGCTGTGCTTCCTTCTATTTGCCCTGCATGTGTTCTTGTTTGCACAAGCAATTATACCCTCTTCCTCATGGCTGGGACCACTTCTTCCTCCAGTTAGGTGGAAGTCAAAATGTCTACTATTCTCCCATCTGGGAAGGGAAGGGAAGGAAAAAGGGAAGTTTTTCTAGCCAAGTCCATCCAAATGTCCTTTATGTTGTGTTAGTTTTAGGAAAGTGCTGTAGGCCATCCTGATAAGAAAGTGCATTTTGCATTTTTGCATTTCGCATATTAAGCATCTCCTCATGAAGGGACATCACCCTTGAGATTCAGACTTTCAGATGTGCATATAGCAAAAATCACTGGCATAAAATCTCTGATGTCCAAAGACAGATCACTTCTGCGCTTGCAATGGTTTAGCCTGTTTATAGCTATATATAATGTATGCATATACAATTCCAAAAAAGCTTCCTGGCTTTTTGTGTCAGCCCTTTTTCTGCTCAGTTACTTCAATAAACTTTGTATCACAGGGAAAATAAATTTACATTATTAAACCAAATCAGGATTGAAGCAGTTTATTGATTTATTAATGACATGTAATTAAGTGACAACGAGCTACATATTCAAAATCAGTGTCAGTAATCCAATAAATAAACCACATTGGGACCCCTTTAGAAAATGCTGACAAACACCCCCAAATCTCTGATCATCTCTCTTTAGCTAATCCTCAGAAGTGCAACCCCCCGCAGCCCCCTCTGGGGAAGCCCTGGATAACAGTGGCACACCCCTCCTGAGATCCCCAGCTGAACACCCTCCCGGGGTGAGGTCACCATGCAAGGTCCCAGCCAGAATCCCAGAATCCCAGCCCATGTCCTTCTTAGTCCTCCAGCATTTAGGCAGTGGGAGAGGCTGCTCATGGCACCCCATGGGAGAGTGCGCTGCCTGGGCAGGTAGATGTTGAAAGGTATCCAGGTGACCTCAGGTGGCATCACCCTGAGCTTTGACTGTGTCTGTTCCCACGCTGAGGTCCCTTCTACTACTGTAACTCCTCATGCTTCTCCTAGACTTCTTTTTATGTTGACTCCTTTTGTTGTTGTTTTTTTTCTTTTTCTTTTCAGGAGTCTCTTTGTAATACCCCAGGGGCAGTTTAATCCAGCCAACAGATACCATGAGAAGGATTTGTGGGTGATATGAGAGTTCGAGGTTGCCTTGAGCATAGCGATCATGAAATGATCAAGTTTTCTATTCTTGGGGAAGTAGGGAGGGCAAGTCAGTAGAACTGAACAGAACAGAAACTTGGACTTTGGAGGGGCAGACTTTGACCTGTTGATGAGGCTAGTTGGCAGAGTCTCTTGGCAGGAAGTCCAGAAGGACAAAGGAGTCTAGAAAGGCTGGTCACTCTTCAAGAAGGACATTTTAGAGGCACAGGAGCAGGCTGTCCCCATGTGCCAAAAGACAAGCCGCCAGGGGAGAAGACTGGCCTGGCTGAATAGAGAGCTTCAGCTGGAACTTAGGTATAAAAGGAGAACTTATAACCTTGGGAAGAAGGGGCAGGCTACTCTGGAGGGCTACAAGGGTTCCGTGAAGTTATGGAGGGAGAAAATTAGAAGGGCCAAAGCCAAGCTAGAGCTGGGCCCGGCTGCTGCTGTAAAAGGGAACAAAAAAATGTTTCTGTAAATATATTAGCAACAAAAGGAGGGCTAAGAAGAATCTCCAACTTCTGGTGGATGTAGGGTGAAACATATTGACAGAGGACAAGGGAAAGGCTGAGGTACTAAACGCCTTCTTTACCTCAGCCTTTAATAGTAAGACCAGTTGTCCTCCAGGTACCCTGCCCCCTGAGCTTGAAGACAGGGATGGGGAGTAGAATGCAGCCTAAATAATCCAAGGGGAAATGGTTAGTGACCTGCTACACCACTTAGACACACACAAGTGTATGAGGCCAGATGTGATCCATCCAAGGGTACTGGGGGAGCTGGAGGAGGTGATCACTAAGCCACTTTCAACTATTTATCAGCAGTCCTGGCTAACTGGGGATGTCCCAGTTGACTGGAGGCTGGCAAATGTGACACCTATCTATAAGAAGGGATGGAAGGAGGATCCAGGGAATTACAGGCCCATCAGTCTGACCTTGGTGCCGGGGAAGGACAGTGAACAGATCACCCTGAGTGCCATCATACGGCGCATACAAGACAACCAAGTGATCAGGCTCAGTAAGCATGGGTTTATGAAAGGCAGGTCCTGCTTGACCAACCTGATCTCCTTCTATGACAAGGTGACCCGCTTAGCAGATGAGGGACATAAAGTATTCTCTTGGCTGAAAAACAGATAACTATGTAACTGAATCCTTGCCAGATGGGAGCTACCAACCACTGCAAGAGCCCAAACTAACCTTAGTGAAAGTAGCTTGGGTTCAAGTAGGTGCTAGAAATAGGTAAAACTTTAATCGAAGTCTTCATATAAAAAGTAGTTATTGATAAAAGAGATGTCATAAACATAAGTCTTCTTATACTGTTAATCAGCATATAGTATATGAACAATAAAGGTACATATTTGGAATATTAGCCTCTCTGCATCCCTTTTCTCCTAATATTGCTAATGAGTTGAGGCCAAGACCAGCTTCTGAGTAGGCAGAGAGTTAATCAGGAAGGAAACCAGAAGCGGTTTTATGTAAGCCTTTTTCCTCAATTGCTTTTCACCATTTGGCACAATATCACCTCTTGTCCATGTGACAGTATTGCATGGCCAGCTGTCCAATTATACTAACCCATATCCCAATCAGCTCATCCCTTTCTCAAAACTGTCACTCAAAAGAAAACTCTGATCTCGCTTTGTCTAAAAGGTACAATGATTTCATTCCAGTAGCATATTTTATAATTGCATATGGGTCATAAACTCTGAGAACGAGCCATTAAATAAGTATTAGCCTCTCACTCTACTCTTCCGACTTAGAAAAGTTGCAAAGTTTCAGCTGCATTATTCATTTCTCTTGTGTGTAATCAAGAACTGTTAGGTTTTGCCTAGAGAATAGAAGGTCTTCAAAATACCGAAGAGCACAGATCGTTCTTGCCTTCTACCCACTTGACAATTATTTCAGGACAGTTGCCAAAGCAGATGAAAAGAAGTGAGTGCACAGAGCGTCTAGGGTAAAGTCATCTATCGTGACCCAGCTGGTAAAAGATCTTTAACTAGAGACATGGCAGCTGTACATGAACATGCTCTTCTCCCTGATGCTAGCTTTAGTCACAGTAGGAGTAATTGGAAGGGACTGGTGGCATTTTAAAGAGTAGCATCACTATAAAAATCCAATATAGTGGAATCAGGTTCTTATTAGCAGCATCCATCATGCAGCAGATGATCACAGGTACTGGCAAGGTTTCTGATGTGCTGCTAGGAAGGCTACTGGAGCCATTTCTTGCTGTAACTGCAGGTCTGGACTGCATTTGCACAGGGCTGACAGAACCTTTGTCTCACGAAATTGCAGAGGGTGTCCTTTGTCTGAAGTGAGCAGGCGTAATTTACTGAAGACTTCGAAACTCACTACACTGTGCTAGAAGGCAGTGCATAAAAGAGGATTGCGTGGAAAGGACCAGAGCTCAACAGAAATGAACCTACTACTGATGGAACAAGCTCTTAGAACTGGTGAACTTTGTTCAAGTATCACTGACTTATGGGACCTGAGAGACTTCTGCACATCACAGAGTCTGGCTTAGCTTTCCCTCAGTATAAAAATTCTGCTATGGTTCTAAAGCTTTCTCTTTCCATCACTACAACCCCATAAAAAATAAAAAGGTTTTCTATGTTTATAGGAGAAAAGTTCAGCAAAACAGCTGGGATTTCTGTTAACCTTGTGCAGTCATGTGCTTTGGCCTGGGTGTACGGCCGCAAAAGTTTCAACACAGATCGTTGATAGTACCTGAGAGAAGTCAGCTACTCCTCCAATTTGTTTTGGTTAAATGCACCTGAGGAGAACAGCCTTCCTTTTTCCTTCATCCCACAGACCCTGTTATCTGAGCCAATACAGGCATCAGACAGTGAAAACATGAAAAGCAAGCAACAATCTGACCAGACTGCAGTTTGTATCTTTTTGCATTTAAACTGATAAAAAGAATGAAGCTGGTATCTGTAGCACACATAACATCTCCCTTTGATCAGTGGATCAAAACTTTTTCCAGGAATGATTACATTGAACACATTAGGACAGGAAAATCTGCCATCCCACAGAGACAACACGTAATCAGTAGGAATGAAGAGTGTTGGTCCCAGTGCACTTATATAATCCCTAGTTTTCCTCTGAGAAGAGAAATAAGGACATCAAGCATGTAATTTCTTTTCTGCATTGTGTTTGGAGTGTTGAAGACATTTGAATTCTTTATTCTATTGCTCCTGTGTGCCTATGAACCGCAGTGTAACTCTCAGCCAGTTGTGCTTTATGTTGTCACTGTGAGCGAGTAATGGCAAACTGGTGCATACAGGCTAACCAGAGAACTCACATTAGGTATAAGTTGGGAGACTAAGTTCAAAAGAAGCAAAGCTCTCCCTGGAATTGGTGTAGAGCACCTAAATTAGGATACCATTAGGAGTTACTTTCTGGAAGAACATCCTTGTCTGCAGGCAAAGGAATCAAACCTTCTTCCCCCATGTGTAGGGCTACAATTCATTGCCAGTTTATTTTGCCTTTCTTTCTTAAATAAAAGTTGTCTGTTGCTAAAAACAAAAGAGTAAAAGAAAAGGAATAATCTCCTATGGGATACATTTTTCTAAATTGATAGTTCCATCTTCTATTATTTTACTTCACCTTTAACCAGACTGTTTATCCTCTACAGTATTTTTGCAGGAGGAAAACACCATCAAAAAGGTTCCAGTTGTTAATGCCAATCTCATGGAAGTGAAATCTCAGAGCTACATATGTGAAAGGATCTGTGTTCCAAGGATAGCACGACCCCATCCCTATCCCAGCAAAAACAACCTCTCCCACCACTCCCCAAGTTACAAAGATTTACACAGTGATGGGGAGAAATACTTGTAAGCAGCCAGCTGGTCCAAAAGATCCCACTACTTTGAGTGACAAATGCAAAGTGGTCTATTATAAGAAAAAATACAATGAAAACCATCTAATAAATCCTGACCGGATGATTATCACAAAGGATTGAAATGGGCTGAGGGCTATAAGAATCCTGATATGGCAGAAGGTGGAAAAGAGACCTATAGCTTTGATTTGTGTCTCTCTTTCTACCCTCTGAAATGATCCATCCTTGGCAATGGCACTGCAGGACACCCACAGTACATGCCTTGAACAAGATTACTGCCAAGGAAATGAATTTTACATCACTGGAACAATGCAAAATCTCCAAAGCTCTGGTTCACTGTGAACATGCTGACCGCATGTAAGACATCCTGCAATGAGGACCAAGAATGAGTAGCATGTAGGATCTAACTCCTGAATCTGCCTGCCTGTATAGCTATCTCCTATAAAGTACACTTACTGCAGCAAATACTATTTTTTCTCTTCTTGTTGAATACTCCCTTATTTCTCTAGAAGAAAGAGGGGATGAAAACAAAACCAAACCACAAAAAACCCCAACCAACCATTCAAACAAACAAAACAAAAACAACCAAACAAAAAACAACCAACAGAACAAACAAAAACCCCAGTAGTTATGCTTGGGAAAAAGAGTTCACAGTAATGAAAGTCAACCAAGCCTGCACTGCAGCAGTATAGCTGACCTTGCAGACTGAAGTTCAGCAGCTCCCCTGGAACAGCAAACTTGCAGGAAGCGCACCTTAATTTATGAAAAGTGCCTCCGTCATCAAACTGAATTGGCTTATTTGCGTCTAAAGAGAGCCATGATTTAGACACATTGTCTCACTAGTATGAAATCCAAATGGATGCACACATCTAGGAATGCTAAATCACACAGGCCAGATTTTGTCTTCTTTGAGGAAGATTCCAGCCCTTTTCAGTGCTCCAGATAAAATTAGTGCTATTGTCAACAGGGAAAAAGCTAGCTCACTTTTGCAGAGATTGTTGTCTTTGAACTTCTAGATAATGGAAGGAATAACTTAGAGCACAAAAAGTGCTGCAGCTCTAACCTAAAAATCACTACTGAGAACTGATGGTATTCCTTTGCTTTATGGCCATCTCTATAAATAAATTACAATATGACTGGATAAATTCCATCTCTGAGCTTCTGTTTATTTATGGAATATACATTGATATCCATGTTGCTGAGAACAGTGAAGACAGTAACAGAAAGGTATCTAGGAGGTCAGGAGCAGACTCTTGGTTTTCAAGCTAAGATAGGAAATCAGATGCTATTTTTGAAAATCAGAGCACTGATCTATCAATAAAGGACGGCAATTCAGCCGTCAGAAGGAAACCCATCACAGCCTCTTCAAAGGAGCAAGTGCATTATTGTGTCAGAGGGGAGTAACACTCATCAACAGCTTTCTCGTCCTCTCTTCTGCCCACTCTTACCAGATACCCCGTGATTTTGAGGTACCCAGAGCTGCCCCAAAATACCTAATGAAAGAACAGCAGTGAGAAAGCAGTACTTGCACTGTTACACCGGCTAGCTGTAACAAATATTGACATTTTAGTGGCACCTTTTGCAGAGTACAAAGACACTGTTAATGAATATTTTGACAGATGGATAATCAAGTGTATGAATTTAAATTCCTGGTACTGTTCCAATACTTCAAAGGAGAGAGACAATATATTTTTAGCAATGTCTTGTCATTGAAGTTTAGCCAGAAGGAAGAGGAAATATGCAGATACACACTAGCTAACTGACACCACCAGAACTCTTGGGAACTTCCCATTAGATTCATATTCTGATCATAAAAATATCTAAAATAAAGAAGCAGACAGCTCTATAGGATTGAATTTTCTTTTTCAGCTGAAGCTTCTCCCTGGAGAACTGCAGAAATGGGAAAGAAAGGAAGTATGAATGAAAACAAAAAAGATACCCTAGAGAGAGAGATTTACGTACAGGACCAAATTTTAAACAAAAGAAATAGTTCCTTTTGTTTTTTTAATGGTGTTAGTGAATCAAGTTTATATGTTAAACCCAAGGACAGAAATCACAGCAGGAAAATTAGTACAGATGAAGCAGCTTATTATTGTTAGAGAGACTCCTCTTTTGCTTTAAGCATTTGTGCTATAAATCCTGTTGTGACTTGAAATCTAAGGTGTTTTCTGGCTGTTTAAAACAAGTCAATCTCACACTTCTTCAAGGGACCTCATGTTACATAGGGACATAGACAAAGCTGAGGCATTTAATGCTTTCTTTGCCTACATCTTCAACACAGAAGATGGACTTGGGGGTTGGGGGCCCACCATAACCCCTAATCATCTTTGTAGCTCTCCACTGGACTCCCTCCAGTAACTCCCTGTCCTTCTTAAACTGGGGAGCCATGTTTTAGGAATACTTTTGAAGCAGATCACAATGAAGACTGTTGCACAAGTCTTGGAACTATTTGGTCCCCATTGTTCCTTCTCCCTTTTTGCAGATTTTTATAGAGTTTCAATCAATGGCATTTTTGCTGAAGCAAGCGGGGCTTCACATTTACATGTATACCAAGAAGAAACAAGCATGTTACACATGGCAACTGGCATGAACCACAGTTTCAGAAGTCTCATTTTCACACTACAGGGTTTCAATTAATCATCACTATTCAAGCATTCACTATGATTGTCTTCTGATTTTCCAGGGAGCTCTTCACATACTTCTCCCCTATTATCATCACAGATTTGTTACCTGAATGATGAAGTTAGCATAACCTTTTGGAAAGCTACTTTCTCCTTTATATTACCACATATTAATGAAGTGGTGGTCAAAGTTAGGAGGTTTCTGCTGCTTTAAAAGAATAGGCAAATTGCACAGTGATGTTATACAGAATTTAAAATAGGAAAAAGTGGAAAAGCAAAGAAAAACCATGGCAAACCAAGATAATGCAGTACCCTCCATGTAGAACATGGTATGCACAATATATATGTTAAGGGAAAGGATGTAACATGAGGTTTGTTTGGACATACTTAATGGTATAAGGAGACTTTAAATCAAAGAAGTGACTGACACTGTGTCCTCAAGATGTCCTTATGAAACAGTCATCCAGAAATAAAAATCTGGGTGGTAACACAGAGCTTTGCTTGTTGTTATGCTGGTGTAAAACAAGCAACACTTACACAGTTGTTGATGTTGAAGCAACCTTTTACAGTTATTTGCAAACTCTTGGTTCTCATTATGCTTGCACAACTTCCTATGTTTAATACTTCCCATAACAGTGCAAAGGCCTTCATTTTCAGTATATAATACTCAAAATGCATTTTCAAATCTTTTCTCAAGTTGCAGGGTTATCTGAAACTACAGTTTCTGCAAGGTGGTCTTCAGTTCAGAGGATAACTCAGATGCCAATAAATTTACTTGCAGAAGCTTCACCTGTTAGCATTGTATGACTTACAGCATACAAAGCAAACAGGAAAGAACAAAATACTTCTTTTAAAGGACAAGGGATAGTGGAAGTACATCCATACCTGTGCTCCTCTTCACATCCCAGCAGTACTGGGAATCTGGGCAGGCATCTGCTGCTTCCCTCCACCTGCTCCCACTCCACAGCTGAGTGTCTGCTGTGAGTCAGGTCACTACTTGCAGGGTTTCAGCTCACCAGAAACTTCCACAGACTCGCACAGTGCTGTCCCATCAAAGCTCATTGGCTGATCCCTCTTTTTTAGAGAAATAAGATCCAGAGATTCTTCTTTAATATAAAACTCCTGCATTTCAGGGCCATCCTGAACTAGTCCAGTTCATGAATGAGCCACTTAGGCGTCCTAATTCTACCCACCAATATGAAACTTGGCCTGAGCCAGACCACTCACTTTCCTCTTTCCGTAGGTTGTGAAAGGCTTTCAACCTCA
Organism: Caloenas nicobarica; assembly: GCF_036013445.1. Lineage (NCBI taxonomy): Eukaryota > Metazoa > Chordata > Aves > Columbiformes > Columbidae > Caloenas > Caloenas nicobarica. The sequence continues at coordinate 49,543,145 of NC_088284.1, forward strand.
CAAGCTGTCATCCTAATGATATAGCCTCAGAGATCATTAACTCATTAATTGTGTTTAATAGGTTGTATCTACTGTACTTCCTGCATCATTTGAGACAAGGAAAATGAAAAAAACACCATCTTTTCCATGATTTTAAAGGATTATTTAAAAAATCTGGAATGAGATGGCCTCTCGACTTTTTACCCCTCAATGTATACATTTTCAGCAATACATTCACTTTATTTAGAACAGAGTGTCAGAGTTCTTGATTTTAACCCATATTTTGTTGTTGTTACTGTTAGAAAACCAGAATTTTATCTTCTGACAAGTTTTATTCCAGGAAGTGTTAGGCTGTCTGCTGAAGCACACAACAGATACTGCCCACACAGTACCTCTTCAGCAAGAAAATGAAGGCAATTGTTTATAATAACTTGCCTGACTACGAAAGCACATGGTGCGTCTGGATTAAAATCAAGCTTCTCTTAAACACTTGATAAATTATAGCTAAATCCCAAGATGATACCTTCCTTAAAAGGAAGGCTGGTATTTAAGGATATATAAACATCAAAAGTGAAAAAGGAAAGTAGTACACAGGAAGGTAAAATCTGAGGGAAACATGGCACTGTGTTGTTTTCTGTTGAAGTCCTTGATCCTATAGATGAATGTAACTATAGCACCCACAAATTTTGCTCAATGTTTGTCACCAACAGTTTGTAATCTAATTGCTAGTTTTAAAACATTTTCAGCAGTGTAATCTTTTCCAGCCCATTCTGCCTCTGTGATCAGCAACACTACAGACAAATGATACAGACACTGATGAGAAGCCAGGTGTGTTCCTTCGCTGCAGAGACTCAGCATTGGAGTCAACTGAAATTGTGACTCGAAATACACACTTAAAGCCACATTAACTATAGCTGTTCCGACCACTTTTAAAAGCGGTACTTGTCATCAACCTGTACCTGTCTTAACTTGGTAAATTGTAAAACAAATACCTTCTAATGCAACAGACATTAAATGCTCTCAGGATGCTCAAAGTCATGTGAAAACACTCTCTCCTACAAGGGTTCAGCCTGTGTCTTGGCCAGCAGCACAAAGACACAGCATTAAAAAGTCATAACTAAGATTTTTCTGAACTTCGGAGTATGATCCAGGTTGGTTCATATGTCTGAGTTCTGCTTTCCAGGTTCATTTAGTTCTCTTAAACTGGTTTCACTGTTTTCAATTTCATGCAGCTCTGGTTGTAGGTTTTTTTTTCCTATACTTCTGAGCAGCACACTTGTTAAGAGAAAATACGCTAGTGAAGGAAAGTTTGGGGCAGCCAGGAAAGGCTGGCTGTTATTTCAATTGATTAGTTTCATTGCTAGGGTCATTTATACCCTGCACTTTGTACTGGGATGTGTATTATTTCCTAGTGCAGTATTGAGAGGTAAGACCATATTGAAGTGCCCTATAAAACGTCAAATCAAGACGCTAATTTATGGGGCTTTAGTTTGATTGCCAGTTTTCATCTGTGTTCCTTTCACAATAACAAAACACTGGAAAATATTTCACCTGTCTTTCCAGGGTGGCTGGATTAAACAAACCCTCCTGGAAATGTGCATAGTACCAACAAAAAAAGAGGCACACACAGAAGCACACCTCTTAGGAACAGAAGAAATGCCGTGTTGAAACAGAATGTCACCCATTCTGGAGTGGTCAGGAGAGAGCAGTACTGTTACAAAACAAGGAGCCTACCTGACTGACATCTATTATTGCACTGTCAGGACTTCAGAAAAAGAGGAAACCTCCTACAGATTTTCCTTAGATCACCAGCAGTGAGAATGTTTTGAAACTCAAGAATGGACAGACCTGTCCTTTCATCTCAAATGACGAATAGAGGAATATTCACTGTTTTCCATTTCTACCCCTTTTTACACACTCAAGGCTTTATGGTACGTGTAGCTATATTTAATTTCTCCTTAAGCTACAGATATTTAAAATCTAAAGTTTCATCTGGTCAGTTTCTAGGTTTACTGGTTACTGTCTATTTCAGTAAATATTCTATTCCACTTAAAAATTCTCTATTTAGGAATATGTTTTCTTCAGCAGCTGTCTGTGGAATTCAGTACCCTGTAGTACCATTTCCCAGACACAGATTTTTCATTTAATGGATGTGAAAAGTGGAATAATGGAGTCTAAAAGTGAGGCTCACTGGTCAAATGTTAATGACAGAGCAGCCCTAGGGAGCCCAGCATGTCTGAATATCATGACATGAGTTTATGTGTCTTGTTACCAAGCTAGGCAGTCCATTCAAAATACAGAAGTTAAAATACACAAATGGTTCCCAGTGTTTTCACTTAAATTTCACTAAAAATTCCCAGGTTTGAATAAAAGTCAGAGAGTACAAAACAGTATTTGCAAAAAGTCGTATCTCTTCCTGTCTCTTTGTTAGTCTGCATGGAAAATAATTGTATCTTTTATCTCTCAGTGTTAAAGTCACACAAACCCTCTTCATACTTGTAAATTCTGAGATAAGCTGAGTTGGTTCCTGACAAACTAACAGTTGGGAGACCAGGACAAGCATTCTGCTGCCCTTGATCCTTTTCTCTGACAGAAGCTCTAAAGAGTGAAAAAAACATGGTAAGAGAGATGTTGCTCTCTTACTTTTGCTACTACTACAGTGACATCTGCTGTCCTCTCCTGCCTTTTTAAACTCAAAAAGGCTAAAAACCTGCTAAAAGTGGCAGCCTCAGAATACAAGAACATTCTTATAATAATTCTAGTTAATTGTGATAATATTTCCCCAAAGTACATTATGCAGCCTGTCTCACATAGACCTTCACATTTTCAGGTTTCCTATCCAGAATGAGAAATTGTCAGGGAAGTTACAATAGCAAAGTGCTTTCCCTGCCTACCTGTCTGTCCCATGTGTTGCTGAAAGCTGCAGTTGTGTTTACTGCAAGGTAAGTGATATAGTAGATGCTATGGTTATAATATACAACCGTTAGAATTACGGCAGACACCTACACTGAGATATGGTTAAAATGAAAAATACTGTTTCACATAGATGCAACAAATAGCTCAGTTCCTCATCATGTTTGCTATGACATTAGCAACAACAAGATCCTCAAGAGTTTGCATATTCTGCCTCTTAAATTGAGTTAATATTCCTTTGATGGTCACTTTTATTTCAAAGCCCCAAGAGCACTGAATGGTAAAAAACATGTATATAAATTCTCTCAGATTGGAATACAGAAAAGAGTGTAGTAGTAGTGGCCATATTGAGGAAAAAAAAAAATATGCTGAAGGCTGTTTGAAGACCAGTGTTAACCTAATAAGCATATATATCCAAATAGGGAACCAAAACTGGAGGTCTCTACCAATTTGACAAAAACAAGTAATTTTTGGCTCCCACTCAAGCAACACAACATTGCCTGCTACCTGCATTTTCAAAGCCTTCATGTCCTGATCACTACTTTTACACCTCCCTAAATCAGCCATACTGAGTTGGCAGTTCAGGCTATAACGCTGCTTCAGTTCATCTGTGTTTTCTACATACCAATGATAATATATTGCCAGCTTCTACACTGAAGTACAACCATTTAAATTGTTTTCACAGAACAGGAGATAAAAGAACAGCAGCTCTCAAAGTAAAGATAATTCCTTGCCTACTTCTCTCTTTTAACAAGAGGCGTCACTTCCATCCATAATGCGAGTAGGGAAAGGAGCAGACTGTTCTCCAGTGTGGCAGCACGTAATTGGTACACACACTGTGAGCAGACTGGTAATGTAATAGAAAAAGAAATGCACAGGCACACAAACGCATATCTATGCTGTCAGTTGGCTGAAGTAAGAAAAATACCTTATTGCCTTGAGAAATGGGGGAACCAAGGAGAAGAAGAGCATCCCTGCCAGTAGGACTCTGCTCCATCTCTGGAGAACCGAAGTTCTATCAAAACCAACAACAACAAACAGCAACTGATGCTGAATTTGAGACTTGCCAAGGGCAGAAGCAGAAGCCTGCCTGGGGCTATCATTTTAACAGACATTGGCCTTGAAGTCAGGCAGTCTCAGCTGCATTTAAGGATGAAACCATGCGAAATTCACTGCAAAACACCTTTCGTAGTCACCTCCATCCCAAGCAGAAGGTTGCGCCTTTGTGCAGCTGGGTCCTATGCTGACACCCGGTGGCTCTTGGAAAAATAACATCAGGCCGAAAGTATGCGGTGATGGACACTTCACCAGTTCAGCTGCTAAAGAAACCCCTTCTCGGAGGTCCTTGTAGCAGCGCCCAGCACCCACCCACTCCATCCGGCACCACACACTGCCCCTCTGCCTAGGAACAGCCCCAAAACCAGCACAATCCAACCGCAGCAAGACTGCTGTCCCATGCACACCTCCAGGCTCAGGCAGAAAAAACCTGGAGAGGTCTCCCATGAGCCTGGAGAGGGGATGTCCCACCAGGGGCCACCCCATGCAGCTCAGCCATGGCCACGGGTCTGAGCAGGAGGCAGAGACATTAGAGCTGGTCAATGCCCCAAGGGTCCTAACACAGATTAGTTGCCAAGGAGGATTTGCCTCAACACATAATATCACGCTTGCTCACTGCCACACCACCACCATGAGACCTCTTGAATGATTATATACTGTGCACAGAGGGAAGTTTTTGCACGTGCAATTAGCTATCCTTGCCCACTCAGCAAAAGACATGCTGCAGACACAAGTATGGACATCCAAAGTTGAGGTAACTGTCAGCTTTTGCTGTAATGTGAGATTTGGAACAAGGGAATGATAGTAAGTTGAACAATGGGTGGTTATTCAGGATTTCATAGAATGTGATAAATTCGTTCAGGTAAATATTTGATTCATACAAAGCTCAACACATGTTTTCACATCTTTGATGAAGCAAGTTCACCATTCCCAGAACAATACTCAGCAAATGAATGGCAACAACTAGGAAGATAAATAATGTCCTGGGTTAGCAACAAATCCAACACTGAAAGGACTAAGTCTTAAAATCATGCTATTTAAGCTATTACTGGAGTCTCACTAACCCAAAAGCAAAAGAAAGTTTGTGCTGTAATTTTCCTGAAAATTAATAAATTAAATAAGCTGCAATTCTAGTTCAGTGTCTCTTCTAAATAAGGAATAGAAACTGGTAAGGCCTTATCTGAACTGAAGTTTCAGAGAAAGAGAATAAGAAATTAATAACTGGAAAGAAAAACATCAATAGGACTCTAGAAAAAAAGTTAATGAGAAGAAAAAGTAAAACACAACAAAAAGGTCACTGAAAGCATGATAATAGCTAACCTGGAACTGTTAATGCTGCCTGAATATAAAATCTGATGTTCAGGCATTAATTGTGTAGTTTTTTAATTTCACTTTGAAAATTGTTTGTTTAATAAATACCGAGCTATGCAAATATGTCAGCATTAACCAATAAACAACTCATACAAGGCACTTACATTTATTTCATTGAGAGATCTTTAAAATTAGAATAGATATTAAAAAAATCCATAAAGTCCAGGGAAATGCATAGGGCACCTAGATCCTGACAGTGACAGTAGTAATATACTGAAATGCACTACTGAAAGGCAGATGTGTACCCAGCCCCATTTAAAAGGTACATTCTGAAGTATCTGTCCAGAGCATGCAGCAATAGTCAAATTTTGTCAGGAAGTATGGCTATGCTTTCAGTGAGATCACAGCTATCTTAAAGATCTATCTTTGGAAGGATGTGGGGTTTTTTATTAGTGTGCAGTATTTACTCTCCAGAGGAGAACGGCTTTTGCCTGCAGAATGCTATCCATATACAAAGAGACATGCTCTCCTTTTACATTGGAATAACAAAAGCGGAAAACCAAGGTTGATGGAAGTCTTTTCTTTGTGATGTGTTGCACCAACTGGTGATGTGTTGCACTGACTTTGTCTGAACTCTCTCAGCAAAGAAACAGCTTGGGTCTTTGAACTTCTTCTAATTAAGTAGAAACCCCTGTGGTTTGATGCATATTGAGATAAGCAGAACTCTCGTTCATATGTGCTGCCGAATCTCTCAATAGGCTGTAAAACCACAAGATGTTTGTGGAGAAAACAGAAAATCCTACAGCTAGAACTCATTTTACAGATAAATATCTTTAAAAATGCCTCTAGTTGTATCCAAAGAATGAGCGACATGTTATGGCACGAACCCTCATATTAAGTTAGAGAACGAGGAGGCTTGTCCTCAGGGACATATCCCACCAAGATGTTTGCTATCAAGTCCATCACCTGTGCTAATATGTTACATGATCTCTCTAAAAGCTAGCGACACAGAACCTACATATACAGTGTCATGTGCAGAGGTAAACATAGATATATTAGTATTTTTGTATTGATGGAGAAGGCTAGACCAGGCAAAGACATAATCTGTTAGAAGAAAACATCTTGAAAACCCAGGAACCCACGTGAAAAGGAGCTACTAACATCATTTGTATAGTTCACATCTGCTGGCTAATTTTGAAGGGAAGGAGGAGACTCAGCTAGCTCCTAAAATATTTCGCTTACAGTAGAACCAGCGAATCGTCTGCATCTGTTTCCAAACACCAAAAAAGTATGAGGAGGTAAGTGGAAAGGGTGACTGTTCAGAACCCAGGGCAATGCTTGTAGGTACTGCTGCAAACTCCGAGTCTGGTCTTAGCTATAAGATAGAACTTTATTCTTGTTCTGGTATTTTCTAATTCTTTAAGTAAAACCTCAAAAGGCCTCCAGAACTGTAACATTAAGTTTTTCCACCAGGCAAAGCTGAAAATACTCTCTTTTTTTTTGTATTTCTGTAGAGGCAGCAGATTCAATGATAGTGTGCAGTGACCTCTCAGCAACTCCTGGGCTTAGGGAGCAGGTTTGCTACATCCAGACATACCAACCAGCAACATGGGAGGTTGCCTTGGACAACCCGAGTCTGGATACTCTGATAATCACTAATTAGTACTGCTTTTGTAAGAAGCAGAGGGAACAAGAATTCTGCTCATACGGGTATAGCATATGCCGGAGGAAATAGGTTCCTAGGTCTTTTCCCACAGTTCTGCAATAGGTGTCTCATTTGCAGTCTCATTGGCAATCAGCAATTTTGAAGGCATCAAAATAAGGGTAAAAATTTCATCTAGATTTCCTAGGTATGGAACAATCTTTCAGAAGAGATTAAGGAAATCCAAAGTCTGATGGGAAAACACTTTGAGAAAGCATTTCCAAAGATACAAACATGACTTTCTATTCTCAAATCTCTACCAATCTTCTCATGCCAGCACCCAAATGATGCAAACTTTAAACCAGAATTTTACCCTCTGATGAAATAGCAGAAGCTCTGGGGTCCAGAGCAGACTTCTGTAAGCTAAATGAGTGCAATTACTTTTTACTAAGAACATTGCTCTTACAGCCCAGCATATGAACAAACTCTTCTCATATATTTCGGTTCTTTCCAGTGGGATATATTTAGCCTTCCTTGTTTAAAAATGTTACATCCAACCATTGTTCACCACCCCAGAAAAAACCACACATTTGACATTTAAAACAGGAGAAACAGGGCTACTTAGGCATCCACACCCTGCTGAAATCCATGTTATTTCAGTGTCTGTATATTCTTGAGAGTCTCACCTTCTTCTCATTTCTCCTTTCATCCACAGCTGGAAATGAACTGGTGCACCAAGGGATAAAGAGATGAAAGGCAAAATTTCTGAACTGAATGATAGTGGAAGGACGGAAAATCGGAAGTCTTGGGAATTCACAGGAGTTTGACAGGCAGAGCAGACCTGGTAGGTACTAACTCTTCTTAGCTTGTCGGCCATACAAGAGCATGCTCAGTATGGAAATCAGATGGAAAGTTGTGCAAGATGTGAATGTTCTTGTGCTAAGCAACCTACTCAATCTTTTCCTTTCTTGGTATCAGCTCCAGGAGAGGCACGTCTTTACAAATGGAAACAACTTAATACAGAAAAAAAGTTATATCATCAAGAAATATCCATTTTTCTGCATATTCTTCATGAGGAAGAGCAGAAACTGGAGTATCATTTTTAGGGACACATAGCAGCAATATGCCAGACACTTGACTCCCTATCTTCAGGAACCCATTTGGCTAGGATACTTTTTCTGAATCACAGAAAAAGCTCTAAATAATTAATGCACTAAACATCTGAGTCTTGGTGAACACCACTGGGGTGCATTAATTATATCTGAAAGCAGCAACAAGGTTCTATCAAGCAATAAGAAAGTACAATAAGAGAGGTGAGTAGTGGCTGAGTGCACCATCAGGGCTTCAGTGCTGACCTCTCATATCACAGGTAGAAAACTTAGACTAGACTAAGACTTCTTCTTTATGCTCTTCACCTTCCCTGTGTCACTGTGTGACGTGTGAGCAGTGCATCTCAAGCCCACCAACAGTAACAAATTCTTACTGTCTCACAGAAACACTTGAATAATGTGCAGAACGGGAAAAGCTGTGTGACAGGAGGGAGGGTTACTGAGAAAAGAGGAATACAAACATCATGGAAGGCTTCAAAGCAGCACCAGGGACAGGATGAGAAGTCGTCTGGAACCTTACAGTCTGGCAGGAACCACTTAATGCCTGAGCCATAGCAGCATGTTACCTGTAACAACAGCTCTGCCAACAACCTTACTGGAGCCATTGAAAGGTGCAGCTCCACACATATTCTTTCCTTTGACAACTTAAATGTTTAACAAAACAAGATCATTGATACATTGAAATGACCTAACAATAGCAAGAACTGAGGCAAAGAACAAAATCCCACACTCATTTTCTGGTATTAAAGTTGTAGCCATAGGTTAAAGCAACTCATCAAATGTAGTATCAAGGCAACTGAAAGGGAAGACCATACCAAGCCTACCACCAGCTCTGTATTTCCCCAGGAAATGACAGGTGATGTTCATAGTTCTGAGCAAAGCTCCAAGTGGATTGAAAAGAAACAACTGAACAGATTTAGAATATATAAAATTACAAAAGAGCTCCTTGGTCCGCTGAACTAAGTGGGGGGGTGGCGCAGAAACCTGTAGCCATAAAGAGCCCATCCAGAGGAGTCACTTCTAAATTAGGTTCTGATATTTAATCAAATTATAAATCTATTTTCAGACTTTGTGAATCTCCTTCTATGGGGTCACTCACAGCTTCTTGAAGCTACCCAAGATCTAGGAAGGAGAACCAACTTGCCATGTCCCAGCCTCTCTAGTCATCAGTTGCAGCTATGGCTAGAAAAGCAATGCACAGCACAGCTACTCTATTTCTCTTTTATCTCCACATCAGAAATGTAATGTTATCTTTTTCTTTTTTATTGTCAAAGTGTTTCTGTTTTTAACAAAACATGAAAGTGCTAGTGAACATCAAAATACTGAATTGCTCTTTTCAGTTGTTTTCCCCTACACAGACCTTCTCATCAGTACTTCCTGCAGAAATGTCCATTTCAGCTAATTTCCTAGGTTTTTGTCAGAAAAAAAAATGTGAGCAGAAAAAAATTTTAAACAAGTTATAATGAATTGCTTAGGACTTCAAGCTGTTTCCCACACAAGTTAAAGCTTGCACCTTGTGCATGGATGTCAAACTCTTCCTTTCCTGATTTCACAGAGACTCCTCTTTGTACCTGTTCAGTCTGATGGCTGTGTTTTCCATTCCAGACATTTCTACACAGAAGCTCCATATTACTTCTTGATTTCTGCCACAGAGGCAGAGTATCTGGCAGGGTGGAGATCGACTCTTTTTCCATTTAACTCTCATGAATTTCCGTTTAAAAGTATGGGGAAGTTAGCCAAAGAGGACCTTTGATTTCTTGCTCTATCAGCTACCTACTAAAGAGCCTTATTTTGGCAGTAGGGCATAAAGTGATTTGTCGAGTATTATTTTACTGTTGGGTTTACATCAGCAACAAAGGAATGCATAAAGTTAACCACCCGTTCTAGGACAGTTAGTTTTGCAGTGGGGCTTCTGTGTCTTATGAAAAAAAATATTTAAAACACTTTTCAGCTAGGAAAAATTCACTTCTATAATACAAAGAATAAAACAGAATTCCTGCCAACTTTCAAAGATAAAATGAAGATCTGACTAGAACAAGGATAATTTTTATATATTCTCTGTTTTTATAAAGGCTACAAAAGGAATTAACGTCTACTATAATAAGGGGGGAGGCGGGCAAGATTTTTTAAAACATTCAACTGGATGTTCGACAATGTAACATCAACACAATATAGATATTTTCAGACAATTGAAATAAGACTTTTTTAGGCTTTAAAAAGATATGTCTGGAAGTATGGACAGAGATATCAAATAGCTAGGCTACAGTGGAGACTGAGAATAGAGAGATCTGAAAGTGAGGCAGCTGGAAAATACTGTGCTGAGCAGACACTGTGTTTCCTGACTTCATGTTCCCACAACAGTTTTGTAGTGCCTGGCAGTACCCAGAAATGTAACTACTGCTGGGAAGACACTATTTTTTTCTGGGAACCTGAATCACACTCTATTCAGTCAGCAACATTTCAGAGAGTAGCCTGAGAAAAAAATCACTGCTGATATATCACCATCTGAGAAATAGTGATCCTCCTGGAGCACTGATGCAGCTATTACAGCTTCTGGAAACTGGGAAAGAGAATGGATGTTTTCTGGAAGCCATCTGAGACAGTTTTAAGCTCTGCTGCTAGCATTATTACCAGGAATATAACAAGTGATACCATTGGTTTTTGTGGGACAAACATCCTTTCCCTTCTTACATACATTTTTCAGGCATACAAACTTCTTGTTGGCCTCACCTTTTCCACATACTTAACATCAGACTTTTTCCATGGGATTTATGCCTCTGAGCAATGGCAACAGCAAGTGCACGCACAAAATGTACCAAGAGGCTGTATTATTCTCAGTTTCATGCCAAAATGCTTGATTTCCTTCTGGATACCCACTTTTCCTTATCATTTGTTATTCCTCAAGCTAAATAGCTCGAGCTTTAGCCTTGGAAAGCATTTGTCTTCAACTGCAACAGGTAAGCAGAAAAAACACTAGCAGTGACAGGGTTCAGTCCTTAAAGATGCTTAGCACGGCTGTTATGGAGAGTAAGATTGCTCATCAGAGGTCTGAATTTCTTAAGACATGATGAGGATAAGGAATAACAGACAAATGGTCAGCTTGAAATATGTCATGCAAGTACTTCTATTATGAGTCAGCATCATTAGCATCATTTCATCCTTCAGAGACCTATAACTGAAGAAATTCCTTTTTTATGAAGAACAACATACCATCTGAAATGAAAAGCTGTATCCAGGCCCTGATTCTTTCTGCCTGTAAGGTTCTCACAGGAAAACTGTAACTATTCAGTAAATAGAGTGAAGAAAAAAAAAGTTTGGTGGAGGTTCTTTTGCTATATAAGTTCCTGCTTTAATGAATATTGCCAAATTACCTATCTCCCTAAAGTGCTCTCTCTCTTTATCTCTGTTACTCAAGATGGTATGTAGATTTTATCTTCCAGTTTCTTGCAGACATTTTTATACTTCTGCCCAAAAAAACTATTAAGAGGTGATGGGAATGTCCATTTTAATCTGTAGGAGACAGGGCATATGATAGCATAACTGCTGAAGACTGTACCAGGAGCAGGATACAAGGCCAAAGTGGAACAGGCCAGATTTTCTTTCTTTTTCTTGCCATACTCCCAAATTTTTAACAGTAAGGAAAACAGACTAGGATCAAAGTGTAACGGTATTAAAGAACTAAAGGCACCCCATGTTCAAGGGTTCCTACTCATTTGGGTTTTTTTCATGTTTGGGTTTTCAGATGTATTTGCATGTATAGGCCTTTGAGTTTCCAGTTTTGAGAATTTTTAATAGGTAACATCCCAGGTATCAAGTGAGGCAACTGGAAAGCCTAAATAAATTCACGAGACAAAGGCTGAGAAGTGCTGAGGACAATCAACTCAGGATTACCTACAGATGCTCAATATTTGAGAGACTTGCAACCCTCTTTCCTTACTTCCCTTCTTTTGATCTGGAGACTGCTCTTTGTGTACACCTCAGTTCCTCAGAAAAACAAAACAGAATTGGATACATGCTGGGAAAATTTCGTGAAGAAATGTAAGGTTTACTTTCTCACTCTCTTTAGATCAAGTATTGAAAGAAAATCAGTGCTGAAGTACTCCTTAAGCACAAAGATCTCCACAGAAGAAATTTATCTTAATCCCAGAACCAAAGTCTAGCAGTAAAACCGTAGCCATGGCTCTCATGACGTGGTGTCCGCCACTAGATGGCAGAAAAGTCAAATGTTAACCTACATTTTGTTCTTGCACCATAAAATAGGCAGAAAATATTACTGATAAAATGCAATATTAATTTAAAATGCATTTTCCCCTGTATGTACAGTCAATTTCTTGTTTAAATTTCTGAAAAAGTGCCTGTCAGTGGCAAAGAGATCAAGGCAGCTGAACGAAACCAACAGCAGTGAGATACAGTGGAATGTTTCACTAAATAGCTAGGAAATTGCAGTAGCCACCAGTTTATTTTAAATGTGCATGAAAGTAGTATCTTAATTGTTAAATCACTTAGGAAAAGACTGTCATATTATGATTGCGTACAAGTATTGCGACAGAGTTTAGAGGCAATACAAAGTCCCAATGTCCTTGTCCAGCTTTACTGAAATGCTTCCACATCTACCAAGATCTGATATAAGTATAAAGTAAGATACAGAAAGTAGGATGTGACTGAATTCACCACAGGTAATACCTATATCTACATGCGTAAATTAAAAAAAAAGCTTATCTCACAACCTACGGGTATCTTCTCACTCTAGTCTGCAGATTTAATCCCTTTTCATGGTTCGGGTAGTAGACTACTAAACTTTCCAACTGCAGAAGACTACTTCTCCCATAGTCCCTGTCATAGCTGAGCTCTGTTAGTAACCCTCTTCCCTTTTGATAACAATAAAAGCCACTGCCAATGGTATTTCCTGCTTGGATTTCCTCACTTGTCTATAAGCTGAGTCCTTCAGCATAGGATGCTAAAGCGTTCAGCAAGAGCCAAAGCAGGTAGGCTGCTTACCCTGTATATCATATTAAACGAACATGAAGTCTAGGAATACAGCATAAATGTGATGAAAATTACAGGGCACAGTCCTGTATGAGTGAATCCTGGAAGTCTTCTTCCTAGGCTAGTTGTAAATGATAAGAGGTAAACGACGGAGGGAAGCGGATGGGGCATTCACAAACAAGCAGTCCCAGGGGACCTAAAACCAAAAAGCTGTGGCCACAGAAGCCTCTGAGACACTTTGTTTTCATTTTGTCTAAACATTTCTAACAGAAAAGTCTAAACATTAGCAAATGTTCATGTTAGGAAGACATAATACTCATATCTGTGGCTAGCAATAAAGAATGCACATCATTTCTAAAATACCATCATTTTATCGAATCAAAGGTTTCACAGAGCCAGGCACACACGGGACTTTGTGGGACACTTCACGAGGGCAAGAAGATAAGAGGGGTCCGTAATTTATTCACCTGCAAAGCCACCGCCCAGCACTGGGCCAGGTCCCAGCTCTCCACCTTGGTGGCCAGCCCATAGACCCCACCAGGCTGCAGGCACAGCCGCGGGTTTTCCCCTGGTTCTCTTGCTGCCTGGGGAGGCACCCAGAAGGTGGAGACACTCCACCACAGTCAAACCCCAGGCTGATTGCTGGAGCCAGGCACCTGCCTGGGGCTGGGGAGGTTGGCAGGGCCGACATACGCAGATAATATTTAGAAATTCAGGAACAAGCAAAAGCCAACAAAATATGCTTGATCGGCTATCAATATTGAATAGAACTGAGAAAATTATTCAGAATGGGCAATTTGTTCTGCAGCTTTTGCTGCCTTTTTCTTTGGTGAAAAAAAGTTTAGAGCATTAATTACAGTTACATCTTTCATGACTATGTGACTACGAGTACTTAAAGAATTCACATGAAGTAGTGGACTTTTTTCATTGTATCAATTGATTAAACAAGTTCTATAAATTACGGTCTGAAGCTTGAATTACAAATTCCACAGCTAACCAGCAAATTGGGATTTGCTTCATTTCAAGTTTGCTTTGAAGCTTTCAAATCTGTTTCTGGTGATTTAAGTTTAATTTTACATAAACATTTGCTCTAAAAAAGCGTCTTCCCTTCAATGTATACATTGCAAATTAACCTAAAGATAAGAAAATACAGAAGATAAAGGCACCATCTCATGCATTTTTCTTCCATATTGAACATAAAGCATGCCTGAGTCACTAGTCAATAAGGTGGACGTATCTGTGCATACTAATTGTAAAGGACAATCTTAAAGAGCAATACAGAATTCTGCAGATTTTGAGCAGGCTTTAGGTAAAAATAATTTTTCTATAGCAATACATTTTTCTTCTGTCAGACCTATTCCTCTCAATTTGGCTCACAAAGTATGGTCTTCAGTGACCACGATATACTGCAGAAGCAGTGGAGATCATAAGCTGGAGTGAGAGGGGTGCCAGTGAGGGACACTGCCAGGATAGGCTGGCAACATCCCAAGGCTGGAGGGAGAAGGGGAGGAAGCAAACAAATGCACCAAAGGAAGCAGCTGGAAAGCAGCTGATAGAACTTAAGGGCATCAGAAATCACAGTCACCGAATGTTAGAGATTGGAAGGGACCTCAAAAGATCATCTAGTCCAATCCCCCTGCCGGAGCAGGAACACCCAGATGAGGTTACACAGGAAGGCATCCAGGCGGGTTTTGAATGTCTCCAGAGAAGGGGACTCCACAACCTCCCTGGGCAGCCTGTTCCAGTGTTCCGTCACCCTCACTGAGAAGAAGTTTCTTCTCAAATTTAAGTGGAACCTCTTGTGTTCCAGTTTGAACCCATTACTCCTTGTCTTACCATTGGTTGTCACCGAGAAGAGCCTGGCTCCATCCTCGTGACACCCACCCTTTATATATTTATCAACATTAATGAGGTCACCCCTCAGTCTCCTCTTCTCCAAGCTAAAGAGACCCAGCTCCCTCAGCCTTTCCTCATAAGGGAGATGCTCCACTCCCTTATCATCTTTGTGGCCCTGCGCTGGACTCTCTCCAGCAGTTCCCTGTCCTTCTTGAACTGAGGGGCCCAGAACTGGACACAATATTCCAGATGCAGTCTCACCAGGGCAGAGTAGAGGGGGAGGAGAACCTCTCTTGACCTGCTAATCACTACTAACAGGCACTACCTTTTGCTGCTGTATGCACCTGAAACAATGACCCTGCCTTTTACGGCCAGCAGATTGCCTTCAGGTGTGGTCACCACCAGTTTGCTTTCTGCTGTGGAAAGAGCTCAGAGAAGGTTTTGAAAAGGGAAACTGACATCTTGAATTCTCCCTGGCTACCTCTGCTAAAAAAGCCAGTTGGTTCACACTATCGAAAACTATTTCTAAAACTACCATCAGACCCTACTTACTGGTATGCAGGGAGGAAAAGTTGCTTTTATAATAATTTTTTACTGATTGTTGCCTTAAAATGTGTAGCTATATGTAATCTGTCAAACTGTCAGTAGCTTGCAATACAAATCGTAGCATAGACCATCACACACTGTCTTCTGAAATATTTTCCACTAGATGTTCATCTACATTTGTTTACCTTTCTCTACTTGAGTGTTATTTCTATGCGTTCTGGTCATGCTGTTCACTTAACTATTGTAGCTGAAGGACTTAAAACAAAAGAAGGTGGAGGAGAAGAAAGCATCTCAGATGGAAGAGCCAAGGCCATTAAAAACATTTTTCTAAGACATCTGCATGGTGCTCATCAGCGTGAGGTTAGCCATGCACAAAATATACCTCTCCTGGAGGCATTTCAATATTCACTTTAAAAAACCCAAGCAATGGGAAGTGTGGAATGAATGGATAGTTGTCCCAGAACTACAGCATTTTGTCCCAGCAATAATTGCGATAGATAGAAAATTACATTACCAAAATTAATAGTTCATCAGCAGAAATTGTGCATGAGTCAAATGCTCACATCTCGTTGTCAAAAGAACTGACGTCACTTGTTTGCAGAATGATAAAGCTACACAAAAATCAAAAGATTAATTTTCTTTTCCTATTAGGTAAACTTTTGCTACCAATTATATTAGTGTGAATGAAATTAAAATTGTTGCACTTTTAGAAGTTATGCCATATTTGCCACGGTGAAGCTCTTATGATGGCCCTTCTTTACTGACTCTTCAGAACCGTCGATTCCATAATGAACCAAATTTCTGCAAATTCAGTCAGTTCTGCTAAGTCTTGTAACTGAACTATATTCAATACCTCTATGTTTTGTAAAATGAAAGTCCAAAACAGAGAGAATAGGGAAGAATTTTCTTAAGAAATCTAAGTGCAGCTGGCAGACACAGGGGAGAGGCCCTGAATTATTCCTGTTCATTTTGAGGATGGTTTCCTTGGCTACCTAAAAGAATGCAACAACTTTTCTGGGCATATGCAAGAAGCAAAGTGCCACTCGTGTTAGGAACGAAGCTTTTCCACCGACAACAAAATAGTGTCCTGACACTGAACAGTGGAAACACTGCTGCTTGTCTGAAATATCAAGCTTTCCTGAATGTTAAACCAGAGGACACAGCGAGGTGACTCTCTTGCAGCCCCCAAAGACATCTAAAATGCTTCGTGTTCTCCTCAAAAATGACTAACATTCTCTGCAAGCAAATACTTCCAACAAATATGTGATCCACTTGCTTTAGGTGCTCGGGATTGCCCTGCTCCCCCCGCAATAGAGTCCTAAGGAGTTACTTGATGGTGATATAAATGAAGCTTTCAAATGTTCACTGTTCAGCTCACTGGCTGCTGCTTTTTCCAGACCATTCTGCAATTTTTTAAAAATTATTATTCAATAGAGCTTACATCGGGCAAAAAGGCATAACTGTTCAATAGACAGGAGAGAGAGAGGGGTGCAGTACAGGGCTGCAGCCACACAAATGTGCCTTTTACTGGCGTCAATCTGATTGCAAGATCCACTTGTACTGGCTGCAGCGCAACAGCCCCAGCTTTTCTCTTTCTACAGGAGCTGTGACTCAGGGACAGGATGTTGCTTCATCACAGATCAGAACATGCAAATTACTATTGCCCATGAATTAATACAGCAGAAGGGCGGAAACGGTGTTGCCAGTCACTAACGTGCAACCCTGCCTGCAGCTGTAGGTCCTGACTCCAAGTCTTTACAAGCCCACCCCTAACTTTCTATCATACTTGCTTTTAAAGCCCTGGTTGTTTGGCCATTTCTGAAAAATATGATTAAGTTCCTTACCTCAGTCCTCTGCATCACCTCTAAATCAGACATATACCTGTTTAACTGCACAGAAGTAAAGCCTATTTCTGCAAAATGAAGGCATGGGAACTGTTTCATCAATTCTGCTTTGAAACATACTACATGTACTCCATCCACATTCACACAGGAGAAAAGCAATGCAATTTGCAGCCCAGACTCATGGTTTTGCACTGGCTTAGCTATGTCCATTTAGAAATAAACTAATACAGATGTAGGTTTGTCTTGCCATTACACTGGTATATGAAACAGTTATGTATCAAGAAAACATATGTCCGAGATTAAGCCTTTCACAATCTGTGCAGAGAACAATGGTGGCCTCTGGGAGTTAAGATGATACACAAATATTCTAGATGCCAGCACTTAGGTAGCAAAAATATTTGTGTGGAAAGAAATTTCAAGCATATCAGGCTGACCTGAACATCTTACAGCCTGAAGCATGTACTAATTTTGCCTGCTCATGTTCACTGGTTCTGTAGTTTGAGCAATGAGAGGAGAGGGAGAAACACCTACTGGAAGAAAGTGGATTCAAGCTGTTAATAGAGGGAAAGTCTGCTCCACTCTAACACATGGACATTTCACTTTTTCAAAACCTATCTGGTGGTTCAGCATCAGAAACAAGTGGTTCAGGAGCGAGATCTGAGCTAGCAAAGACTGTGGAGCCTGCTTTGCTCAGAGGCCTCCCCTCCGCACTCCCCTGAGACAGCCTGATGTGCAGACCTCTCTGGGTATTATTGTTGTGAGTCAGTCAAGCAGTCACTGCGTGTCATTCAGTGCACCAGCTGTCACCGCACAATAGCATTCATTCCACTGAACAATAAATTAAATCTCCCCCGAGTGCTAGCTGCAGTCTGCTCGGAGGCTTACTATCACTTGACACGTGTTACTCCATACTCTGCACACCGCATACAGGAATTCAGGGCTGGTGATGCAGACACAGGGATTCTTACTTGAAATCCCTCATGAAATGCAGGTTTCCTTTCTTCTTTTTCTTTTTTCTTTTTTTTTTTTTTTTTCCTCTTTAAATACCAAATCCATAAGAGTCTCTATTAAAGGATTAGCTCACAGGCAGGTGGACAGAGAGGTGTAGAGAGGTGTAGAGCAAAGGTAACTCTGCTGATAGTTCTTGCTGAAACTGCTCTGCAGGAGCTGGTGGCTGTCAGCTCTGCACCGTCTGTGCATCCTGGGGCCCTGTTAAGAAAACGGCCACATAACAGCCACATTTTATGGGAGAAGCGACAGAAACATATTTTCGCCTCGTCCTTTGTTCTGCAGGGAAAACTATTCTGTTGTATCAGGGCTGTGACATTTCTTGTTTAAAGACAAGGCTGAATTTGACAATTTTACGTGTCTGAGATGAAGCATCAAAGTGTGCATCTGAGTAGCCAAACATTTCTCCTAACTTGTTCTAGATGCTCACTGCCCTCTTCTTCACTCCTTCCTTCTTGTCAGGGAGTTCTTTACCACTTCTCTTTGGCTTGTATGAGGCATCCGCAGCCCCACTTTGTTTTCTTAACCCGAAGCAAGCTCTCATCTCTTCACCCTTAGGCAGTACTTTGGCCTCCTGAACTACAACCTGCCGGCCTATGATTAGCATCTTCATCCCCAGCTGCATCACAATATCTTTTATTCATATTTAGCGTTACTTAAACATCCCCATGACTATAAATTTGTTATGAGGCATCATCCAAAATTGGGAAACAGAAGACAACCAGTAGGTAGTAATAGTCCTTTTGAGATATCAGGGAAAAAAAAAAAAGGTTGAGAACTTTAAAATTGCAGAAATAAAGAGTTAGTGTTTTCGACTTTTTTTGTCTCAAAACAATGGGATTGAAATAGCCAGCATTCCTGTCGAATGGACGTACTGTGTCTGATCAGCTCTGCAAGCCAGCAACCAGCAGGAGCAACTACACAGACTGTAACAGGTCTTGGAAGAACAGGATGGTGTTCGGCTTCCTGCAATTTGTTTTGCTTTTGGAGGCATTGCTCAACTTTCTGTGTATATTATCCTTGAATATAGGCTCCTCAAAAACGACAAAACTGTTCTCCTTTGTTCAGCACTTAGCACTTTTCGCTGGCTACTATCCCAAACAAAACCAGAACGTTGGAATAATTAAGGTAATTGCTAAGTACTTGCAAAATTACCACAGGCCACTGTGCAAGTGATCACTGGCTGAAATATGAGCTTCCCATGCATGCTTGCATATCTGATTCAAGACAAAACATGTTTGAGTAGGGCATGTTGTGGTCTTGCAAAAACACAACTCATTGAGTTTGTGAAAAACAAAAACAAAACAAAAATAAACTAATCTGCAAATATTAACCTCTCTGTTTCGTTTTATGCAAAACATAATATGTTGGTTTAAGTTTTGGGGATTAGTTATTTCAATTTGTAAAAGGCATTTGGAAGAGCAAGGACAATAGACTGTTAATGCTATTAGACAGATCTGTTATCTAATCGTCTGCAGGCATTTTGCTAGCTCTGCTGGTTAATAAAATATTTAACATGAAGCAATCCCTAACAAGAGACAGAAATATTCAATAAATGAATCTATTATTTCCATCTGGTTAGAATTGTGAGAGGGGAAAAGCGAGCAATTTTTCAAATACCCCATATATTATATTTAAATTAACTGTTACATGTAGGTCAGATCAATTTATTTTGCTATAGAGGAAAGCTAGCCTCTATCACCAGACGTAGAACTACTTCTGGGCTTTGGGTTTGTAAATCTGTTAAATCTTTTCAACATGATATCCTGTCTTATCCGTTCCTTTTGAATAACTCTGTCCTAACCTTCTGCACATCCCGTTCCACTGACTATCGCCAGGACAATAAACTGGTATACTCTGGCAACATCAGGGGTATAGATTTTAGGCTTTTTTTCCCCTTTCCCTTTGCAAATGCTCCATAGCGACATATTACCAGACATTCTGCTGCATGTAAATCTAGAGGCTGGTTTGAAATTTATGTTTCCAATACATCTAAGTTAATTTTTATGATTACTTTTCATGACTCTGATGGGCACAGCTAAGTTGCCAGGCCCACAGCCACGGAGAGCATTGGAGAAGGAACACTTTGCCCCAGACAAGAGCAACATGATGCCGTGACAGCCAAGCGAAGGCCTTTGGGCTCGTGGCATGGCACAGGCAGAGGTGCTGCAGCTGGGGACGGTCACTGCCGACAGTGGAGAGAAGAAAGGAGGTGCTGCCAGTGGCAGACAGGGTGAGATGGGCCAAAGCAGATTTTGGCAGCCTGGATGCCCCACCTGCAAACAGCCACATCACTCCTCGTGTCTGTGTGCTCTGCGTCAGCCTGAGCTGCATCCTGCTTGATTATTCTCCTACCAGCAAACACATGGAGGGAATTTTGCAGGACAGTGAGGACAATAAATAGGATGAAAACCCACTATAAGCTGTCTCTTGGTATGACCAACACAATCAGCCACCGCATCAGGTTGCCCAGCTCATCAAAACGTTTCCAGGGCACTCCTGCTGCACACGCGGCTCCTCTGGGCCTGGGGAAAGCCAAGCCCTGCAGCAGTGATGGTGGGGTCTTCTGGGGCACAGTGACGTGAAGGTCTGGCAGATGCCAACCTGGGAGCCTACCATACTTCCAGGGTCCCTTTCCCATTCCGGCCAGCTGGCAGGTCTGTCTCTGCAGCTCCAAGCTCAGGCTTGTCCCCAAGGTTCGGGGGAGTTCCTTGCACCCATGGGACCCCCTAAAGCCCTGTCTTGCTCCGTGCATGGGTGCAGCTGGGTCCTTCCTTCCTTCCAGCCTGGTGCCAAAGCTGTGGGTAAAGCTGCACACATGGAGACTTTCCTGATGGGCAACCTCTGCTCGTTGAGGTGGGTTCGTAAATGGCCTTAGAGAAGGTCTTCAAAATACTCCTCAGAACAAGCAATGAAAGTACCAGGAACTCTCCTAGTTCAATCTACCAGTATGACGCTGATGAAAGTGATTTTTTGCCAATGTATTGATAAACCATTAACCAGCCTAGGACAGCTGATTGTCCAAAAGCTCATTTTTAGAATACCCTTTAGAAGAAGCAAGGAGAGGAACATGAACACTACAGTCAGGGTGGTAAAACTGTGTCAGGTTAGTGCTAAGAAGATTTGCACATTGTTGGGATCCATTAATAGATAGAAAAAGGACTGGGAAGTGTCAGAGTTTACCAATAGGTAAGTTGTTTTCTTTAAACAGAATTACAGAAAGTTGGCCAGAACTTCAGAAGGTTGCATCAAGGCTAGATATACAGACAACATAATGGCAGATGACATTTTACTCTGATATGAATTAATGTACAGTGGAGGAAATGCTTTTCTCAGATTACAGAGTCCTAAGCTACTTGTAATGAATCAGGAAAAATAACCTTCCCTTTCTGTGGGCAGTGCAACAGAGAGGTTGTTAAAAAGATAGTAAAATAAGGAAAAAAACACAGGAGAAGAGAAGAGAAGAGAAGAGAAGAGAAGAGAAGAGAAGAGAAGAGAAGAGAAGAGAAGAGAAGAGAAGAGAAGAGAAGAGAAGAGAAGAGAAGAGAAGAGAAGAGAAGAGAAGAGAAGAGCAAGGAAGGAAGGAAGGAAGGAAGAGGTGGATTATAGTTTCATTATTTTTAACCAGTGCACCAAAATTTCACCTGAGGTTAAGTTTTGTTCAGTCCATTAGGAGTGTAACAAAAGCAAAAGTGTCGAAAATACAAAAAAAGCCTGAGATGCTCAGGAGAATTTATCTGGAAAGAGGTGAACTGGAGGTCATGTCAACGGTATCTAGTTGAGAAATATTTTCAAGGAGGTTATCTACATACTTTTTCCATTTCTGCATTTCCAGGTAGAAGTGGAATTTAAGTTGTTTACCCATTTTGCAAAAATCGAAGGGTATTTTTTTTTCCTTTTCTTTTTTTCTAATGTTGCCGTTCTTCATTGTGATGAAGTCGGAACCTTCTGGAAAGCAAAAGTAACCAAGCTCAAAATATCCAATCCTCTCACTGATAGGAACAGGGTCAGGGAAGACCTCTGTGCAGAGGGCCACTCTGTCTAGCCGCAACCACAGGCCCTGGGCAAATACTTTTTTTCTAGTAGTCTGACAGTGCCAAAGTAAAGGAGATCTTTCTTTGGTTTTGGCTGAAAATTTCCCATGGTACTTGAGAGACTAGTTCTGCTAAAACTGTCATGCCCATTTCTCATAATAAAGAGTTTTGACAGGCTGATGTTGAGCGTCGTGATTTTTGCTTCAAAAAATCCCTGACTGGATGTAATAATTACAAAAGAGAGAAAAACACATCACTGAACTTAGAAAGGAATGTGCTTAAAGGAAAATACTTCATTTGCATAGTAAATTATTATCCAAGGAAATTCTGTAAATACTTCCAAGACCAAGAGCTAAGGGGAAAGATGGTGTCCATACTGACATGACTTGTACAGGTACCAGTATATCAGACATTAATATAACATGTCCTCTACTGTCATGCACTCAAGAGCTGCAGTCCTAGCACAGCTTTCCTCAGAAGTTTGGCATCGGAGGTTTGTAGCTGCAGCATGTCATCATGTCAAAAAGCATAATTCTGCACTTATTTAGAATTAGCTTATTCCCTTGCGAAGTTCTTGCTTACTGCTTCTGTGAGACAGCTTTCACTGAGTTGCAGCAGAGCACCACAGGCAGATCTACATAATTAATACACTAGAAAATTAATTAACCTAGTACTCAGCAAGGAGATTTGTTCTCGGTAACACGATTCTGAATAATCACTTATCTCTTGCTTTCATTGAGCGAACAGTTTGCAAGCATCAGCAGCTATTGCAGGCAGTTACATCACTGATCTGTCATTCTTTCACGGCCACACCATATGGACAATAATAACTTAAATGGAGCCTAGCAGATCTTAGGGACACAGTATGTGGCTGGGAATGATCAGATAGGCCCAGTGTGCTTGCATTAATTCAGATGGTTTATGTTAAGATTTTTATCTAATAATAAAAAATATTTGTATATATTAACATGTATGAAGTGAAAATCTGCATCTATGTTTAGTTAGAGTGAGGAAGAAAGCAGATGGCACTACAGAGCAAGATTTCTAAGGAGTTAATTGAGTTTCTGAGACTGACTCCCTTTCTGAAAAGAAGGGAAAAAATATAAAAATTATAAAATATCATTTTTTGCATCAGATTAGCAGGGGGGAAGACATCCTGTTTAAACTCAAAGCACATAAAATTTATAATCTTTATATTCCCGACCTTCTTTGCAAAATATGTTCCATCATTTGTTTAGGGAACAGAAGAGACACTACCCCATTACTCAATACACTGAGAAAAACAAGAAACTAACATCATTTTTTAATCACTCTGTATTTTTAGTACTGGCATGCACAAGAAGGGGTGTCTGAGCACCTCCTTCAGTCACCAGCACTGTCTCCAAACAGCAGTCTTTCCTCCTTCCAGGGTCCTGGGAACAAGGGAAGTGCTACAAGAAGTCCTGGGCCCACAGATCATCTATTCAAGAACAGCATAAACACCCCTGTCCATCTCTTTTCCCCTTGCTTACCCTATGAAATGTGAGAAAAAAATAATGGTGGCTGGGTCTTCACAAAAGGAAGTGACAAGTTTCAAAAGCAAACAGAAAACTTCATGCTGCAACAAAGCCAGCATAATTGTACATGTGTGCACACAAGCATGCACGCACACACTCACACACACAAGCAATTTTCACAGCTCTTGGAGATTAGTGCTTCTCTAACGTGACCTTCAGGCTGGTCCACTGCCTCCATTTTTGTGACTAATGCAAATTCAAGAGCATTCTCTGAATTTTGAGAAAATTCCTGTCCCTGTGAACTTCTTCTGGGCTAAAATACTTTGTCTGCACCATTACTTCATAGCATCAGGGTTATGAGGGTTATTCTACTTCCTCATAAAGTTAAAAGGAGTTAGGATAATTGCTCTATTTTCCACGTGCAAGCTCATTTTTGCACTAGTTTCACCTGTTTCTCTTCACATTGAAAGCAGTGAAAAAAGCTTTTTTCTACTAAAGTTGGACTTGATCATACAACCTGAAGTCATTATAATAAATTTTAAAAGCAGAATCAGAAATTGCATACGTTAGTCCAAATGAAAAAAGAATGTTTTGCTGAACCAGTGAAACTTCCATAATAACATAAAATGCTGAATTCTTCACTATGCAAAACATCAGGTTGAGTTATGTGAAGCAAACCTGAAAAAAGGAAGGAAGGAAGGAAGGAAGGAAGGAAGGAAGGAAGGAAGGAAGGAAGGAGGATAATGAAAGTAGAAGGGGAAGCAAGAGATTTCCCTGTAGTGCCAAGATCACAGATGTGGGGAGAAGGACCGCTAGCTACTCCATTCATCTGAGTGGGCTCTACTTATTTTGAGGTTGGGTAAAAAGGTTCATCAATGGACTTTGAATATTAAAAATAAGGAAGTGGATCATTTCAGAAGGCACTGGGGAGATGGGCCAGATGGAAAACAATGACTTTATGCGTTTTAAGTGAAGGAACTAGTGAAACCTTTTGAATGTGTATTTTTACTGAAATTTTGTATGGATTCGGAAACATTAAAACCCCAAAGTGCCCTGCTGCCTTGTGACACAGGGAAAACTCGTTACTTTTAAGAAGAATTTCTTGCACTTGTGGACAGACCTTGACAGCACAAACAATTGTTTTCCCAGCAGCAGAATGCAAGCAGAATGGGACTTCAGGCACTTATGTCTTTAACAGTACCACTGTATGCTAAGGGTTGCTCATTTCCTCCCCTCAAGTATAGTCAAATCACCAGTTCTCCCCGGGAAACCTACGCCTCTTTGGAAAGAAACATGATCATTCTAGAAGCCTAAAGTCAAGCACATGAAGTCAGCAATATACTAATGTGTGCTTCCCATCTGTCCTGGTTTTCTTAAAAACAAGTTTCTCTTTTAGTGAATTTTCTTGCCAGCTAAAGCCTTCTTACTAACTGCACTTTCCTGAACGCTAGATACATGTTTTGGTAGACATAGCAATGGAATGCCAGGTCATTGATAAGTATGGATGCACGTCCCGCGAGAGCAGTGAACTGAAGGAGGTGACTGAAACTGACCAATTGAGTATTCCATCCCATTCACATCATACTTCATATAAAAGTGGGAGATCACGAGGATCTCGTTCCTTTTCCTTATGGCCGACATTGGGAGAGGACCTTGTGAATCGTCCCTGTGAACTGAGGCCTAGTGACAGACTGAATCCAGTTCTGGTTGTCTGGAGAGTCCAGTCCAGGACTTCAGGTGCCGGCCCTACCTCTGCTGGAGCCGTTGCCGGGACTTTCAAGATTGGTTTTGTATATTTTGTGTTATTTTCTCTATTTTATTAGTAGCATTAGTAAAACAT
Source organism: Caloenas nicobarica (assembly GCF_036013445.1). NCBI lineage: Eukaryota > Metazoa > Chordata > Aves > Columbiformes > Columbidae > Caloenas > Caloenas nicobarica. The sequence continues at coordinate 49,568,745 of NC_088284.1, forward strand.
TTTTAATTTTTCCAACTCTCTTCTCTCGGTCTTTCTTTCCCTCCCAATCGCCTGTCCTTAGTGGGAAGGGGAGAGAGGGAGGTGCTAAATGGAGGGAGAGGGGTTTAACAAAACATCTGCCACAGTTTATTGTCACCCTGCAATCAAACCACGACGCCATCATAGCTTCAGATTTGAGCTAAACTCAACAAATGCATATAAACCAAAACACAACTTTATCATTCCATCTCCATGGAGGCCAAACTAAACAGAAGGATATACTGCTGAAAACCCCAAGCAGTGCCGATACGCAAATATATTGCAGTCACACACAAATATAAATATACAAGCAGCCAATGTGTTGCCTAAACATAGCAGAAATAGTGTACAGAATCTTCCCACAATTAAGCCAGCCAATATGTCTCGTAGCAAAAATTCACAAACATTTGTTGCCCCCACACCACCTTGTGCAAATATATGTTACTTTCGCATTTGCAAGTCAGGCAGAAAGAGTGGTTAACATACAAAGTGCTGGCCTATGAGAGTTTGATGCTGAGAAGTTTTACCTCTGAAAACAGGCAGAGCACCCACTTCCCATGTCCCCTGTCTGTAACCTAACCATTCAGGCCAAGCTTCAACTGTATTTTTCTCATGGAAAAGTCTCCTAATTGCTCAGTGCTGCTATCAACTTGCTATAGCTGCATAAAGAATTACAACATAAATGTCATTTTAAGCAAAACTAAAGAGACCATTCTCCCTATTTTTCTGC